>NW_026652278.1:105312656-105533155 GCF_009828535.3 Hylobates moloch | reverse complement strand
CGACAGAGCAAGACTCCGTCTCAAAAAAAAAAAAAAAAAAAGAATTACATGGAAATTGAGTATTGTAAATATCTTACAAGTCTGGTTATTTGTAAAGTATCTGATTCAAGCCTTATGAAAAAAACAAATAACTTTTCTAAACCTGGGTTTTATCTGTAAAATTGGAGTAATGATGCTGTCTCTCAATATCCTCATAGGGATGTCATGAAGGTAAAAAGGGGAAAAGCAGATGAGGAAACTTGGCAAGCCAATATATAAAATAAATTATCTTATTACTATGAAAATGCTGTAGTTGAGGAAAACGATGGTAAAATAAAATAGTTAATGTTAAGGATTATCACTAATTTACCATTTTAAAGAATAAATTTATTAAGAGACCAGAGTTTGTCTATTTGAAATCAATTTAATTTTGGTCTTGAATTAAATACAATCTAATTCGGGACATTGTGATGTGCCCAAAGTTTGAGACTAATAGTTTATTTTAAAATAAGGGAAGTTCTTGTTCTGATTCTTTAAAACAACAAACAGCAACAGAAAAAACAAAACAGCGATTACATTTGAGAGCCAGAAAAACTTTGTAAGGAAATAGAAACTTTTTATATGCATCTGGTATAATAATCAGATCACTTATGTTTGTCATTTTGAGTGGCTTTGGAAATTAGGTACCAAAAGACTAAAAAAAAAAAAGGCAGACACTAACGCTGCTCTACCTCTGGTTTAGAATCCACCCTGCATATATGTCATCTAGAGTCATCTCATCTAGACAACCGGACCCCAAAAGGAGGCTGTGGACAATATATGAATATATGGAGGTCCTCCAGCCTAATGGCACCTCCCAATATTCCTGACACAGATGGGCTTTATGTTATCACAGTATGGTTTACTCAGAAGTTAGTCTGGGGGGTGCCATTCATCTGAGTTGTTTGGCTTGAATACACAAAGGCTTTTGTCTCTACCTTGGCTATTTTAAATAAATTATTATTATTATCATTGCTACCACAGGAGACCACCACAATGATGGGCTCATCAGGGTTTCCACTATGTACACTGTTTTTCTAGTTTCAAACTCTTTCAGCTGCTTAACATTCAATTAGGCTAAGCCTTGGCCTCTGGATTGCAGGAGTGTTTGTCATTGTGGACAGTTCTGAGGCAGATTTCAAGAAGAGAGTTTCTCAAATTCGGCTGACAAAAAAATACTCCTCATGGGCCTAACAAGTGTCTGGAGCTGGGCTTGACAATTCTCTCAATCTTCTTAAGGTCTATTAGCCCACATTTCTTGTACCTCCACTCTTTAATCTTACTGCCAAGACTTCCATAGAAGCACTACTGTTTATAAACATGAAAATTTGAGTATACATATATTCCTACATATCAATACATTCAAGGTAGGAATTCCGGTCATAAAAGGCAGTTATAATACAGGAAGAGAGTATCTTAAGTAAAATGAAGTATTATATTATATACCTACCTATCACATGTGAGTGTTTCCCATAACCTATTCACAAAGTTCCCAAACCTTCACTTTTTAATCTTTACATCAATTCAGTTAGGCAAACATTGATTAAGGCATTACAAATTTTAGAATAATTTTTAAAGCCCAAGGAGCATCCTCTTATCTGCGGGACAGAGGAAGAAAGCAGGGACTGCTTCATTCAGAAAATAACACACCTTATAATGGAGCCTGTTTTGTTTCTGTTTTTGTTTTCAAAAAAAATCTGCTTCATTAAGGATTAAGGTTCCACTCTGCATTTTCAGTCTTCTTTTTCCCAATAAGATAACCTGTCTTCTCTATTGGATACAATGTTCACTATTCCAGTGACGGGTACACTAAAAGCCCAGACTTTATGCCACTACACAATATATACGTATAAGAAATCTGCTCTTGGCCAGGCACGGTGGCTTATGTGTGTAATCCCAGCACTTTGGGAGGCCGAGGCGGGCAGATCACCTGAGGTCAGGAGTTCGAGACCAGCCTGGCCAACATGGTGAAACTCTGCCTCTACTAAAAATACAAAAAATCAGCCGGGCGTGGTGGCGGGCACCTGTAATCCCAGCTACTCGGGAGGCTGAGGCAGGAGAATTGCTGGAACCCAGGAGGCGGAGGTTGCAGTGAGCCAAGATCGTGCCATCGCACTCCAGCCTGGGGGACAAGAGCAAGGCTTCATCTCCAAAAAAAAAAAGAAAAGAAAAGAAAAAGAAAAAGAAATCTTCTCTTGTACCCTCAAAACAGATTTTTTTAAGATTTCAAATTTCAAAAGACAATCATTATCATTGAGAAGGAATAACCATTTGGTCCATATCTTAATAATGCATCATAACATGGTATTCAGGTAGAGTCAACTCAAAAAGGGTAACAAAAAATTGATAACATGCAGTATTAAATCTTTAAAACAAGAGCAATAGTGCAGATAATTTAGAGGATACAATAATTTAAGAGACAACATCAATAAAAAAAATCATATAATAAATAGTAGAGGTAGTGCCTACTTCCCTAACCTTACATTAAGTTGAATTAATACCCAGAACACTTAACATCTTTACCCACTTCATTCTCTTCATTCAGTTTCAGTTTCTGCATCAGGACCCCAGGGAGTAGTGGCTTAGGGATCATTTCCAACGAATATTTTAGGGATGCCCAATATTTACAGTGGTCTCCCTTATCTGAAGTTTCACTTCTGTGATTTATTACCATCAATCAATCAAGTTCTGAAAATATTAAGTGGAAAGAAATAAATAATTCATAAGTTTTAAACTGCGCGCCATTTTGAGTAGTGTGATGAAATCTCGTGCTGCTTAGGACATGAATTATCCTTTTGTCCAGCAGATCCACGCTGTCTATGCTGCCCGCCCACTAGTCACTTAGAAGCCTTCTCCATTATCGGATCGACTGTTGGATGTGGCAGTGCTTCTTTTCAAGTCACACTTATTTTACTTAATAGCGACCACAAAGCACAAGAGTAGTGATGCCGGCAATTCAGGTGTCACAAAGAGAAGCCGTAGAGTGCTTCCTTTACGTGAAAAGGTGAAAGTTCTCGACTTCAAGAAGGAAAAGAAAATCATATGCTGAGATTGCTAAGATCTATAAATGTTCTATCCATGGAATTGTGAAGAAGGAAAATGAAATTTGTGCTAGTTGTGCTGTCGTACCTCAACCTGCAAAAAGTTACAGCCATAGTGCATGATAAGTGCTTAGTTAAGATGAACAAGACATTAAATTTGTAGGTAAAAGGCAAACAGAAATGTGTTCCAATTGATGGCAATTGGTTGGTACTGTCTGAGGTTTCAGGCATCCCCTGGGGATCTTGCAATATATTCCCAAGAATCAGAGGGGACTACTGTATAAAACGTGATGCCTCACCTCAGAGGCAAGAGCAGAAAAGAAATTAATGTTTTTTGTGGTTTTGGTTACCACTACTTCCTGGCAGTAAGCACAATAACTGGCACATAGTAGGTGATTGATAAGCACGCATTAAATAAGAGAATAAATGAATCCCTATACTGGCTATAAGAAAATTTGTTTAGAAAACAAGATGACATCCATACAAGCTTCCAAAATAGGGATATTAATCCTTCATTTTTCCTTCTCTCCCTAACCGTACTAATTATCAAAGATTGGCACATAAATATTGGTAATTACATGCATAATATTTTATTATTCCTGGCATATTACTACATATAGCATATTTGTTTTCAATAACTAACATTCATGACACTATAGACTAGAATCCCATCCTATTAGGCTTTCTGTATGCCGAGGTGTAAACTGACAGTTCTTTAAGCAATCAAGTCCACAATAAATTCACATTCATTTAAAAAAAAAAAAAACCTTTTTTTAACAATAAAATGTGTTATGGTTTAAAAGATTTTGAACTGAGAATTAAAAGGCTAAGGTGTTAGTCTTCATTACTATTAATGCTCTCATATCTACATGCCAAATGGAAATTTAGAATATATAATCTCAAAGGTTCTAGTCCTTTCACTATTAACACTTTTGCCTTGAGCATAATCTTTAATTATACTAGAAGTAAATGATGATTTGTGCAATCACTAGGCCTAGGTTACTTTGCTGTCTAGTTTTTGGTCAGCAATGTCGCTTATTATTTTTCACATTTTTATTATAAAAGTAATAATTGACCTTTTTAAATTAAAAAAAGACAAAAAGTATGTAGATCACAGCAACTATTAGCACACTGAATATTTTCTTCCACAAATAGTTTAAGCTGTAGCTTGTTTTTCATGAACTTTATGTGATTTATATCAAAGAATAATTTTCATCCTATTTTTCACTTACATTGTCATTTCCCTTTTATTGCCTCTTGTTAACATAGTTGTAATGTGAGCATAGTTACTCTAACTGTGCACCTCTTGCCAAAGATGTACATATTTTACAATTATAAACATATTTGGTCACGCAGTTTTTTACAAATTTGGCATTATTTCCCTATAACTGATTCATAGATGTTGATTATTGCCTGTATATTTTTTCAAGCTTTTAATATATATTTCCAAATTATATTCCAAAAGTATTATTCCAGTTTACACTTATATCAGCAAGCAAACTCCATTTATAATATTGTATGATGATTATTAAAAAATGGAGAGACTACCAGATAATTCCCTGAACTTTGCCATTTCTAAAACCAAAACCTTTCTAATTTAAAAAGACCTTGTCAAAGAATATATTTATATTTTGCTATTCTTACTTATTCAGAAATAAGTGTTGGTTAATGGTGAAATAAAATTAAATCTATTAAGAAATCAGTAAACCCAGGAATTGCTAGTCTAGTGAATTAGTGCTATTTTCTGTTGAATGAAGCCCAAAAGCCACCATCTGTCTAACAATTTAGAGTGTGTAGTAGTGTGCTTATACTTGAACTATGTAATGGATATAAGCTGTCACATTTCTGCTGCACAATCCTTTTCATTAAATACTTATCTCATTGTTTCCACAAACAGTAAATGGTATAAATAGAGTCCAAATAACATCTTGCCTTGGTTCAGAAAATAACTTAATGAAAGAGCTTTTTGCCCTGCTAACTCTGTAGAGGGAACTAATACCAGGACTGACATGTTATTGAAAAGGAAGGAAGGAAGGAAGGAAGGAAGGAAGGAAGGAAGGAAGGAAGGAAAGAAGGAAGGAAGGGAGGGAGGCAGGGAGGGAGGGAGGGAGGGAGGGAAAGGGAGGGGAGGGAGGGAAGGGGAGGGGAGGGAGGGAAGGGGAGGGGAGGGGAGGAGAAATGAAGGGACAAAGGAAGAAGAAAGGGAAGGATACAGGGGTGAGACACCAATATCCCCTGGCAAATTTAATTCTATGAAAAAGGGATTAAATTGTTCACACAGTGATGACCATTAGGTACTAAAATCTTGTTTGGGTTTAAAATAGAAATAGAAATAGTTCTGCATTTTTCTGGCTCTATAAAGTACCAGTCTATCTTATATTCTAAATTCTTTTTTTTCTGCCTTTACATTTATAAGAAAGAAAGATGGGGGCGAGGGGAGAGAGAGAAGAAATAAATAAATAAATAATCTGTTTATGTGACTTCAACTGCCTAAAAAACTGAAAAACTGGGATTTTTGCACAATGTCAATAAAATCTCTATGACTGGTTTGTTTATTTTCACAACATATGAGATGCTTATTAAACCACCAAGCATCTGGTAATAATCCTCATCAAAATTCAGGAGTCAAGATTTAGTGCCGACAAGGCAAAAGAACTACCTCTGCCAGAGTAGAGAGTTAGGAAACAGCCAGTCAATAATTAGACCTCTAGAGAATGTCAAAAGTTTAATTTCCTTAAATGGAAATTAATATTTATCTGAAAGAGTCTCATATGAGTAATGCTAATGGCAAAGCTCTGCAATTAATGCAAACCAAACATATGTAATCCTCTCCACAAACAAATAATGGGATTCTCCCAACAATCTTGTAAGGACTGGAAGCCTTGGAAGTCTCTGGAGGCTTGGGAACAATAGGCAGGGCTGTCCTCATCACTAACATCTCCCTATTTCGAACGTCATAAGAGACTCTGGCCTGTGCATCTTGCACAGAAGCAAACACCTTAAAACAGAACTTCATTTCTTTCTAGAACTATGCAAAATAGAAACATGTATAACTATTTTTACAATATTCAAGCTATAAATTCTGCTTGCCTAAAGAATGGATAAACTTAAACTGCATTTCTAGACCTGCATCTGTGAATGCAGAATATAGTGGAAATCCAGATTAATAATGAGAGGCAGGAGATTATAGTGCCTCTGGGAGTTAAGTTCTGGAATCAGATATACCTGGCTTTGAACCCCAGTGTCCCCACTTATGTAACCTTGAGCAAATTGCTCTACCTCTCTGGTCTGGGTTTCTTACTTGAAAAGTGGAGATTCATGGTATGTTTCATGGGATTAAATGAAACAGTAACTGCAGTGTATTTAGAATAGTGCTTGGCATATCCTGGGTACTTTGTCAACAATTTCTGTAGTGATGCTGTTGCTGCTGTTATTATCATTACTAACATAATCTCCTAGTCTCTCTTGTCTTGGTCAAGTCACTTTACCTCTCTGTTTCCCCATTTCCTAACCTGTAAGATGAAAATAATAACACGCCCCTTACAGATTTGTAGGAGGGTCAGATAAGACAATATGAGGAAGCATATTAAAAGGTAAATCTTTTTGGATTATTTTATAAAAGTATCTCTAAGATATATTTTACTTGAAGTAATTGTATGATAATAATTTTGCTCAATAATTTAGAACTTTGCATATATATTTTACATGTTCATTCTTTTATTTAAAAAGATGCTCAAAGGCTTAAAACACACATGTTAAGGAAGAGTAGGATTACGTCGTGGGATTACTCTTCCTTAACATGTACTAATGGCAGATAACAATAAAACATGTCATAATATGCTGCTCAGATACAAATTAGAGCTCAAAGAATGGTCTCTTTCATGGCTCTGCAGCTTCCCCAGAACAATAAAGAAAACTCAAAAAACAAAGATAACAGCTATATTCAGTGGTGTGTGGCGTTTGCTCATGCAAGATTGTGAAAGCCAACTGTTAAATTTTCAATTTTGCAAGCCAGTTTTAATAGTTAAGTTATATAAACTTATAATCAAACAAGTTATATTGAAAATAAAGTTAAATATACATTTTAAACATCACTCCCTATTTATTTTACTACATTTACTACATTTTACCATTATCTATGCTTTGAAGCTATTATGTCTATCACATATGTAAAGTGAAAATACTACACAATGGAGTGCTACTGTGCATCTGTCCCCAAATCTAGGTTCTGTGTTTTCACATTGGTAGACTGACATCAACCTTAGTGGGAATATTTGCATAACATAAATTTGCAAGCACTATAAAGAAGGGTTTGGTTTAGTGCTAAAGCTGAAAGAGATTTGAGTTCAATGAAGATAATTTGTACAATGGTGGGAAATAGTCCACTGGTAGATCACATGTCAGATTTAATGATATTTGGTAAAGGGTTAATTACTTGGCATACAGCTCCATGTGTCAAATCATGGTTGAACTGCAGCCACAGGTTTGCTGCAGATACAGGAGTTCAGCAAAAAGCAATGAAAGCAATTTGTTATAATCGATTAGCTATTTATAATTTAAATAAAGAGTATTTTCTGTTTTCTTATTACTCGTAAAATATGTGCTCCCTCTACATAAATTGTGTGCATCCTTTATAAGTAAAGCTTATTAGAAGTTTATGAATGTATACTTATGTACACAATGCCTTTGGATAGCTGGATGTAAAACGTTTACTAGCACACCACTGGTGATTTTTTTTTAAACCCTTAGAAAAAGCTACCTTCGGGGAAAAAAATAAACCGTAATCTCGAAAAATAAAAAAGCAAACCAATCCTCATCCACTAGGTGGCAGTAACAAGAATGAAGAAAATAATCAGAAAAACAAGTTAGAAGAAAAGGAATTTACAAAGAAATTACTTCATCTGTTTTCTTTTCATTTGAATCATTAAATAACATTGGAAAAGGAAATGACCTTTTTAAAAACCTTTTTTATACCAGCTAGTTATCAAAATAACTCATGCTCAGTATAATTTTTTTCTCCTATATCACAAATACCTTTTTATGTCAATAAAAACAGATCTATAACATCATTTTTAACAACTAAGTAATATTCGGTTGTTTGAATGTTTTACAAAATATCAATTTCCTGATTATCAATGAACATCTCATTTGCTAGTAATTTTTCCCTATCATAAACAATACTTTGTTACACAACCAAATGTATCTCTGTACATTTTTTCAGTAATTTGCTTAGGATAAACTTCCAAGCATTAAATTACTGTCAAAGAGGCACACATTTTAAAATTTGATTCAACTTGCCAAATTTTCCTACCGAAATACTGTGCTAATTTTTACCTCCAAGAATGATAATACATTATTTCACTCATGCTAGGTATTTTTACTTTTTAACCTTTCTTTTTTTTTTTTTTTTTGAGACAGAGTCTCGCTCTGTCGCCCAGGCTGGAGTGCAGTGGCGTGATCTCGGCTCACTGCAACCTCCACCTCCCAGGTTGAAGTGATTCTCCTGCCTCAGCCTCCTGAGTAGCTGGGACTACAGGTGCATGCCACCATGCCAGGCTAATTTTTTGTATTTTTAGTAGAGACGGGGTTTCACTGTGTTAGCCAGGATGGTCTCAATCTCCTGACCTCATGATCCGCCCACCTCAGCCTCCCAAAGTGCTGGGATTACAGGCGTGAACCACCGCACCTGGCCTTATTTTTTTTAACCTTTCTTAATAGGAAAATACTGTAGGTAATTGTTTCCATTTACTTTCTATCAGTTCCTTCATTTATTTACACATTTATTCAACAAATATTTGAGAATCTACTATGGCCAAGCTCTAAATATGCACTGGGGGAAAAAAGGCATAGATTAGGTATCTGACCTCAAAAAGCTTATATTCAAATAGAGAGAGGCAGGTAAGAAGTGAAGCATGGAGTTACAGAGATGAGGGACATTAGATTGAAGACCCTAGTGAAAAGGAATCAGGTTTACAAAAATTGTGAAGAAAAGGGGAAAGCATTCCAAGCAAACCAAAAAAGTGAATTATTTGCAAGACTGAACATCTAATTATATTTATGTTTATTGATCAACTGCATTTCTTCTGTTTTGAGTTGCCTACTTCTAAATTCCTTCATTTTTCTCATATTTATATTTTTCTTAATGATCTCATTATATATTGAGAATAGTAACCCTTTTTGCAAATTATTTCTCCACTATAAAATTTGTCTTTTGTGTTGTGTGCATGCCATGTGAAACTTTTTAATTGTTACGAATGCTAATTGGGCATTCTTTTCCTGTTTGTTTCTTACCTTTGGCATCAAATTTGGAAAAGCTTATTCCAGACCAAGATGACAATATCTTGTTTTACTAGCAGTTTTATCATTTTGATCTTTAATCCATCTCAGATTTATTTTTGTGTGTGGTACTCAAATAGAGATCAACTATTTTTGTTCTAAATGGTTAGCAAGATATTCCAATGTCATTTAGAGAGATATTTCCCCAACATGTTCGATTACATTTGAAAAAGAATGTAGAATTAAACTCTTTTGTGTCGGCTCAGAATTTAAGCTGAGGCCCCAAACTGAGTTAGTAAGTCAGTCGCATCCACATTAGTTCCAAAAATAATCAATAGATCCATCATCTCCCCAGTAATTAAAAGATTACAAAACCCAGCTACTGAGCATATTATAAACACCCATCCCATATTAAAAAGCTTATAGACTCCTTAAGAAGACAGTTTGTTTACAGAAAATTTTAGGAAAAGAATGCTCTATTGGTGTTTTTCCTAAGTAAAGCCGTACAGGAAAAGGAGGGACCAAGTGAACCACTTTGGAGAATGTTTGCAAGTTTTACTCACCTGGGGAGATACCAGTCCCTTCTTTCAAGATGAAACCAGTGAAACAATTCAAGCGGATATCTAGGTTTATGTCATCTTCACTTGACAGGCACAGCCCAAGAACACTGCTGCCTCCTAGGGCAAAAGGACCCCAACGGTAAATGGCTGGAGCTGTACCTCCTAGGGTAAAAGCTCAGGGGTGAGGGGGACTCTGAAAGTTAACAGGAGAAATCCCAGGGGAGATCTTCAAAGACCTCCAGGGGCATCAGAGAAGAGGCAGCAACTGAAGGCCTGAGATGAAGAGGACACTTGATAGCCAGGAAAGCACCGAAAGCAACAGGTGAAAAGTGTTTGCCTCTATCTCTCTACTCACTAGCCTCATTCTCTCAACCCTATAAAGTCTAAACATCTAAAAACAAGGAGAATATGGGGCAGAGGCAATCATAGGTCAGACCTGAGCTGAAAGGAGACAAAGCCATTAAACTGGATATAACAATAACATTTTGATATATGTGGCCTAGACTTTTTAATATCTGAAAATGAGACCATTTGATTACCAAAAACAGGGATTTAAAAGCTATAAGATGACTTGAGATGATAGCCAGGGCCAGGAAAAAAGAGATGGCAGAGCTTGTTTGAATGAAATGTTGAGGGAAAATAAAAAGTTTTCTGTGTGCAACCCCTTCATTGAATCAAGGCAGTTACTCATTTATGATGTAATTGAATTTCCTTCTGGATTCTGTTCTGGCTCATTGATCTGTCTGTCTCTTCCTTCATCAGGGCCCACCCAGCTTTAATTACCAACTTCTGTTACTTTTCATTATCCAAACATAAAAAAACATGTTCAACTTTAATCCAAACAGTTAAAATCTTACATCAACTCTCACAAATGAACGATATGTAGAAAGTAGACATGTTCAAGATATAACTTGGAATCATATATATACATATGGCTTCTCCAAAGTGTTGTTTTTTTGTAAATCGGCAAGGCAGCTGCCAGCCCCTCAAGCAGCCTTACAGACTGCTAATGCCCAGGTATCCATGACAGATGGCACAGACCTGATCCTCTGTGAGAAATTACCCACAACCTACAAATACTTTTGTCCATCTCCTGTCTTTCTCTACTCTGATTTCTAACTTGGACAGAAAAATGAAGAAAGTGATAATTGCGGGTTTGCATGTATACATTAGGAAGCTCGTATTACAAAATGGCAGGGGTCAAGGAGGGAAGAGTGCTCAGAGCACTAAATAAAACGAAATATTTTAAATCTTGTCATAGGTTAATGAATATCTTAAGGTTCTCCTATTTGCCAAAATCTGTTCACCAGAAATACGGAAAAGATGACATCTGCACTGTATTCATTGACATCAAAACAGCCTGTGTTGGGCTTCAGTAGTAATAATAGTAATTATTGTTCACTGCATGCATGCTTAGGTCTAGATGTTTAACACACATTCCATCCAAAGAAGAACAATGCAGTTATGAATGACATACAACACGTAGTAAATATTTTTAGATAAGTTTCAGTGATTATATAAATTGCTGAAGGTAACACAGCTATTAGTGAGAACACCTGGCTGTGAACTCAAGCCTAAGGAACAGTCTTTGCCCTGCATGCTTTCTGCTGCTTCCCCCTAGCTCTCTGGGTAGTTACTAGAAACTGCACCCACTTATTTTCATTTTATATATTAATGTTTTAAACTCCATTATATACATGTATATTAAATATATACCTTCTAATGGTCTGAAAACAATACAGTTGTAACTTTCATTTGTGCACATTTCAGTCATCTTCTCTCTGCAGCTTTGTTCCAGATGCCTGCATCCTTTGCTTTAGCAAATTTTAAGCTTATGGAAATATAGGTAAATAATTGTAGTCATTTTGTGGCATAACTCAGAACAAATTGTAAGCACCTTAGGTGATAGCAGGATCCCAAAGCAAAGATTTCCATTAAAATGTTGGTCATAAGTCATCTCTTAATGAGCGACATAAAATGCCTAACCATAAAGTAACTACACTTCATAAGATCAGCCATTCATTGAAGGGCACAACATTAAGAATAATGGGGGTTAAATAACTGTTGAGTTATGGCTCCTACCCCCAAAGAGCATAAAATACTATGTGAAGAAAATACGGACTCAACAAGCATGCAATACCCATTCACAAGAATGAATCATGCAAGAGAAAATAATACTGATTTGTTGTTTCTGCATCAGCTTCATACCAGAGTTAACTGGCAAAGGTTGTCTAGAAAATATGGGTTGAGTAGGGATCTTAAGAAAAGCTGTTATTCTTCAACTTAAAAGAATAATTGATCCACTGAGCACAATCACCTAAGGAAGTGCATTTTAAAAGAAAGCAGATGTTTGAAGAATACTACTATTTGCTAGCTTTATAACTTTGGGGAAATTACAGAATCTCTTCAGGTTTCAGTCAGCTTACCTCTAAAATAGAATTATCATACCTACCTCATAAGGTTGTATATGGATTCAAAACAACTGTCTGTGTAAGAACTTGGCATTGTACCTGTCACTGTTTAGTAGTTAATTTTAAGGAAAATTAGATTTTTACACTTATGAATTCCAAAATTAGCTGATCTGATATGCTCCCAGTTTCCTGTATAAACTTAATTTATTTGTAAGTTAGAACTAGTGCATGGACAGCTGCATCTAATTGATGAGAACACCATCACGTTTGCCTTCTAATTCTCCCCAGATTCCACCTTCCTTGTTTGGTGATTTGATTTAAACACTCCCTTAAAGATCCACTAGCTGTCTGCGCCTTAATCAAATTATAGACAGTCTTCAACTTACAAGAATCCTCACAGGCCCTGGCCATCCGCACCTCTGCTCTGATTTGGGCCGCACTTAGGACAGGCGGCAGGCTAACAGCATCACAGCTTGCTCACTCCCCAGTGCTCCAGCTCCTGAAAGCCGACCCCATCCTCCACCCCACCACAGGCAGGCACGGGGATGCGGACTCTGCTGGCATGGGCTCCTTTCCAGGAAAGGCTCTGGTGTTTGTCTTCTGGGATATTCCTGTCTCCCGCTCACCAAGCCCCTCTCAAAGCCCAGGAAAGGCAACAAACCCCTCTCAAAGTTCAGGAAAGGCAACTGAGCTTCTGGAGCCTGAGCCCAGAAAATCACTAATTTAAAAACAACTTCTTTGTTCTGCTAAGATTATGAGCGTGATTACTTGCAGAGTGACAAGGTCATTGCATCCTCTCCTGGGTCCAGCTGACTCAGCTACACTAACTCTCTCCCAGTCACTGTTTCCTGAACCACGCAGGGTTCAGGTACTTCTCTGTGCCAGTCTTGTTGTAAGGTAGCGGAGTATACGGATGAGAGCATGCACTTTGAGGTCAGACAAACATGGGTTCTAGGCAAGGCTCTGTCACTTCTGAGCTGTGTAACTTGGGAAAGGTGACATAATGTCTTAAAGCTTCGGCTCCTCATCTGTAAAATGGGCATTATAAGACAACCATCACTCATGATAAAGACTATATAGTTGTATTTTTCAAACTGGAGTCTGTTGAACTGAATTCTTGGCAGGGGTGGTGTCCTGTGTCTATCAATGTACTCGTGTTGAATTATTTTACCCAGTGACAAAGGAAATAAGCCTTTTCTGCAGTGATTATGTGGAATTAATAGATTCTTTTCGGTTTTGTCAAGATTCCTCAAACTGAGGTGTACAGATGCATTCCCAAGTCCGCTTCTTAGAATGACTGCTTGTGGTTACCAATCAGAAAAGGTAGCTCTGATCCAGCGATTTATTAAATAATTTTCGTAATGAGGCACTATGTCTATTTTTCCTCACCTAATTATTACTTTTAAAATCTTGATACTAAATGGTAGTCAGAAATATTATTTACTCTTTTTGGTTTTGAGAGGTGCAATTCACCAGTATTTCTGGTTCTCCTCCTTCTGGGCACAAGATGGGACAGCCCTTTCCTACACTTGCTTTGGCCAATGAAATGTGAGCCAAAGTAACATGCATCACTTCTAGGGAGAACTCTTTCACCCAGAACACATTTTGTCATGTTTGTTCCTACTGCCAGGCCAGGCAGCATTATTCCAGACGGTGGAAGCTCTGCCCCAAATGAGGACAATGTGGAGCAGAGCCCCTGCCAACCCAAGATACATCTGGTATGAGGAAAAGATACACCTTTGTGATTGTAAGCCACTAAGGTTAGGGGCTATTTGTTACTACAGAACAACGTAGCCCATTCTAACTGATACACAGTTGCTTAAATATTTTGTAATAACTCACATAAATTCTTGCCTATCACACTCTTAGTCTAAGAAAGTCAGCTCTCAATACCACACTGCCTTTTTCAGAAAGGTACTTTTTCCTAAAAGATAATCAACTCTCAGAGGGAGAGCTACCTGAATTAGATCATAATTTTCCTTAAAGGTAAGGTCAGTCCACTGATTAGCTCCCTCTCACATTCCCTCTTACGTTCTCTACAAGTCATGTACTTATTCTGTTATCTGCCTCAGCTCTCTTCATTGCAAACAAGCTAATCTTTTCATTTTTTTCTATGCTAAATTTTAACCTTGGAATCACGTACCAATTATCATGTGCATACAACTAGCCTGCAGTGCATACAACAAACCCTAGATATCCACCCATTTAGAGGTCCCAGTGGGGAAGGGGGGTGGGACAGAGGAGAATATGGACATAAAAGACAAAATTAGGGTTAATAAGCTCCTAAACTCTTGGAGTTACGGATATCTTTTATGTACTGTAGCACTGATTACATGTATTCATTATTAATAGTAACTTCCTATTATCCTGATCACAAAGAAGTAAACTGTTTACATTTTTAAAAATTTCTGATTAATGGATAGTTTAATTTACCCAAGTTAAAGAAAATATTGTGTTAGGCAGTTCTGTCAACTGCAAAACTCACTTCCTCTGTTTATTAACTGGAAATGAAAATACATGTACCATAGTCTGTGGGTAAGATCATAGTGAACAAACAGACAAGAGAATAGTACAAAGCAGCTAATACAATATATCATTTATGACTTAGGAAAAAGCCATAATAAATGGATGCATGCCAGGCCCTCCTGGAACAATAAGTGAAAGGCTTGTCCAGTAAGGGGAAAGGATTTAATGGCTGATTGCTATGTGGATAACCTTTATACATGTGTTTTTTAGTCCTTGCTGGATATAAATATTAGTTCAATGGACTGAAAAATTCTGCAAAATAGAGCTCAGGCTTCTGTAATTAAGGACCACCAAAAACCATCTCCATTTTGTTTAGTCTGAAGTCATCTAAATTATATCTGTCATACAAATTAAGTTTGTATCCATAAAGCTTGTTACTGAATATCAACTCTGCTTTCTTAATTAAAAATTATTAACAAGAGTGCCAGAAGATAAATTAAATTATATTCTCTCAAAGTAATCTCTTCCCACTACCCTTACCCTCTCCCCCAAATGTTTACAGCGAAACAAGGTAAAGGGGAAAGAAGAAAAAAAATGTAGGCTCAATTTTACTATTATTTTTGTGAAACACTGTTAATCGTGACATTGTCATCTTGTATACACACTCACACACACATCTGTAGCAAAATATATAATAAAATTAGAAGGGTTTAGAGCTAAACAGATCCTTAGATTTCTAATGCGACTGTTTTAAAGATAAGGAGACAGAACCATACAGAAATTGAGTTGAGGACTGAAATCCAGACCTTATGACTTACAGTCAAGGCTTCCTCCGCTATCACACAACAGCCACAGAGAAAATTAACAGCAAAGAGAACAGTAACAGGAATCTGATTCTCCAACCACTCTAATTTTTTTCAGCAATTGTTCAATCTTCAGAGTAAATTGTTTATTGACACTGCCTATATTTGCAAGCAGTAGAAAGAAGGGATGGAGAGAGGCAGGGAGGGAGGGTAGAAAGGAGGAAAGAAAGAAGCAAAAGAACTTATAGTTTATTATAAGAGAGAGTTCTCGCAGAGAATACACTTGCCTTTCAAGTTTTACAATTGAGACATTAGCATCTATGATCTAGGATAAGAAGAATTAGCTATCTGTTGAAGCCCCATCTCATTGCTTAAATCTGTTTTCAGAGTGAGAGGTTCATTACCATATTTAGACTCTGCCACGCCCCTGTTCACAAAAGTCTGGAGAAAGAAAAAGAAAGATTAACGGCTGCCAAAATGGAGTAAGAGTGGAAGCAAGACCTTGTTAACCACAGCTTTCATATTTAGAGAAGAAGCAAGCGATTGATGGTTACCAAGTGTAATCATTTATATGTTGGGCAAGTAAAACTAAGTTCCATTTAGCACTTCTTCATGTTAATAATACTTTAGATTGCAGTTAGTTTAAAAGCTCCCCTCCCTCTAAAAAAGATATTGTTAGGACTAAGTTATAGAGGAATTTTTTTTCTTAATATATTTTATGAAGAAAAAGGAATACAAAAAGACAAGAAAATAAATACAAAACTAAAGTCGATACAAATAAAACTTATTAGCGAAATTATAAGAAAAGCATTTGATATGTGTACACACACAAACCCAACCATAAGGCATGCTAGATGTGCCACATATTCACTTTCATTTCTCTTAGCGTTCGTCTTTTTAATCCCAATAAATATTTTACATACGTCCTATATTATTGATGTAATTCCTTATATAGTATTGCTTTGGTCATTTATCCTCATTTTTCTCATGAGAAGCAGTATACTTTAGTAAGACTACCTGGGTTCAAATCCTGACCCACCCCTTGCTTGTGAGTTTGCCCAGTTTTCTCGTCTACAAAATGGGCATAATATCATTTAAAGATATAAAACATAAAACTAAATCACAAAGGCCGGGCTCGGTGGCTCACGCTTGTAATCCCAGCACTTTGGGAGGCCGAGGCGGGCGGATCACGAGGTCAGGAGATCAAACCACAGTGAAACCCCGTCTCTACTAAAAATACAAAAAATTAGCCGGGCGTGGTGGCGGGCGCCTGTAGTCCCAGCTACTCGGAGAGGCTGAGGCAGGAGAACGGCGTGAACCCGGGAGGCGGAGCTTGCAGTGAGCCGAGATCGCGCCACTGCACTCCAGCCTGGGTGACAGCGAGACTCCGTCTCAAAAAAAAAAACTAAATCACAAATACAAAATGACTATTAATTGCTTTGAACATAAAATTAACTTTCATTCTCTCGACAAATATTTATTGAGCACTCAGTTGGAACAGGAAGAGCATTAGGCACAAGGAAACAAAAATCAGGAAGACAACACAGCGCCACCAAGTGGACCTTTCAGCTTACTGGAAAAGACAACCCTCAAACAGATAATTAATTAATTGCAGTATCAGTTTGTGCTGCAAAAGAGAATGATAGGATCCTATTTACTCTTCTAATATTTGGATAAAAGAGCTTGGGAACTAAAGAATCCTAGAAGTAGATAATATATTTTTTAAATAACTCAGTTACAAAAGTAATGTTGATTATAGAAAATTAGGAAAATAAGGAAACAAAAGAAAACAAGTTTTATCAAACACACATAAAAATAAAAAGAACAATAATAGCTATCATTTGTGCCAGCTATTGTTCTAAGCATTTTATAAATATTATAAGTATTATTTTATTTAATCTTTATAACAACCTTATGAAGTAGGTCCTATTATGTTCACTTTTAAATGAAGAAACTGAGGCAAACAGCAAACTTCTGACAAAATTTTGATGTACAGCTTCCCAGTTTTTCCCCGTGCAAACATTAAAAAATATACACACATATATGTATATGTAATATGAAGTTTAAAAGATATATATACTATATATCTATATGTGTATAGATCATACAATTTTTATAAATATATCTTTATATATCCTTTTAGATATCTTTATATATCCTTTATATATATCCTTTTATATATCTCTATATATATCCATATTTTATTTATATATTTATATATTTACATATATGTATTTATATATATTTATATCCTTTTACATATTTTTATATATCCTTTTATATAGATATATTTATAGAGATATATGTACATATTAAATATATGTTTTAAATTATATATAGTTTATATATGTTTAGTATATATATTTACATATCTTTATATATCTATATATAAAGATATATTTATAAAAGATATATGTATATATACAAAAAATATATCTTTTTAACTAATTAGGTTCATATAGTTCATACTCTTTTTAATATGTATATTATATATAATATATTTAATATATAACTTTTTATATGTAATATATTTATATATCTTTTATAAATACATAAATTTATATATCTTTATATATACATATATACCTATATATCTTTTCTATATCTTTTATGAAAAGATATATAAATCTTTTTAACTGAATTAGATTCATATACTTAAATGTTCTTTTTTAATATCCTTTTTTAGGCAACAAAATAACATGAACATTTTCTCATATTAACTATTCTTCTACCCATATGATTTTAATAGAGTACAGTATAAAGGAAGAATATGAACATCTCAAAGGTGCATTTAGTAACTTTTATGCCAAAGTAGCCAAACTCTTCTCACAATTTTTCAGTGTGTTTTCTCAACTTTAAAAATGCAGAATCTTATCAACAACCTCATGAGGAACTTGAAAGTATTTGTCCCTTTTTCCCATTGATGTTAAGTTTTTAATAGAAATGTGAGCATTAGCGGCTGTGATTCAGAACATAAATAAATCATACTCTTTGACACGAGAATCCCTGTTCGGCTGTGCTTTCATCAAGAGAAAATAGATGCCTCAGGAACAAATCAATGCTCTTTAAGCTGCCTCAACTAAAAATTGTATTTTTTCATGCAAAAAAGACTTTACAGATTTGCAATAGATTCCTTCACTTTGGGTTTTTTTGTTTAAAAATGTAAATACTGAGCTAGCATTGTAGTTATTGTTCAGAGGTTTGTATGCTAAATAAAATCCTACAGCAGTTATTCAACAGCATGGTATTGATGGCTATTCTAATTTTCTATACAATGCCTCTGGCATTTGAGAGTCTGAAAAACACTAATAACATCACTTCTCATTATAACCAAGTACAGCAGTGAAAGTGATCTCATGTCTGTAATTTTTAAAAAATAATTAGATCTTCCCTGTGTGTGTTCAGATAGAGCCAAATTTTTTAATGTCACTAGCTCCTTTTATTGTGTGTCCCTAGGTAGAATTTGTCCCACAAATGTTCTAAGTTAATTAGGTGATTTCTACAGTTCCTAGCACAGTTTTAGGCTTATAAGAGTATTTAAGAACGGCTTCTCAAATTAATACGTATCTGGCTTCCCTTTACCATTTTCTTAATAGCAAAATTAAGAAATTAAGCCAAAATTGGCCTACTAGGCAAATAAATATTTGATGTAATTGTGTTTTTCTTGTTTGCTGTAGTGATTGCAGCAAATTACCAAGGCAATGGAAATGCGAGATGACATGGTGGAAGTTTATGACCTAGTAAAACTGTCAACCAACACACTGGGAATCTGTGTGCATAATTTATATACAAATACAAATTTATTATAAAACTAACTTAAACAACTGACAAAGCTAAAATAAGAACTATCATTTAAATATAATCAAAGGGATACCAAATGGTATTTTTCATTCAAAAAATACTGACATTTTTGTTAATAACTGAAAGCATATTATGATAGTTGAAACAACTCTACGTATTACATCAAATTTTGTTCTTTAGAATAATAGGTATAATTTGTATAGTTGCTACTTATAATAATAGCTCATAAACAGGCAAACACCTAAGAAGTCTCAGGAAGAACACATGGAAAGATAACCTTGGTGGCTTCCAGGAAGGGCACTGGGTAGCTGGAAGACAGATATAAGGAGGGAGAATTTTCACAGTATGCCTTTTTGCCCTTCTTGAATTATGAGTCATTTTGATGAATGTCCAACTTTAAAATAAAATTGTAATTTTAAAGAATGAACTGGCCGGGCATGGTGGCTCACGCCTATAATCCAGCACTTTGGGAGGCTGAGGCGGGAGGATCACCTGAGGTCAGGAGGTCGAGACCAGCCTGAGCAACATGGCAAAACCCTGTCTCTACTAAAAATACAAAAAAATTAGCCGGACATGGTGGCACACACCTGTAATCCAAGCTACTCAGGAGGCTGAGACAGGAGAATCGCTTGAACCGGGGAGGCAGAGGCTGCAGTGAGCGGACATCATGCCACTGCACTCCAGCCTGGGCAACCAGAGTGAAACTCCGTCTCAAAATAAATAAATAAAAATAAATAAATAAAGAATGAACTATTCCCTGATACTTTTTAAAATTCGTAGTTTCTTCTAAATTTGACTTCACTAATATGTCATTTAGCTTTCTCATTTCTAAGAGGCAAGAAAACTTAACAAAATAGCCATGAAAATATTTCCATAAACCATTACAATTTTAAAATAAAATATTTGTTTTAAGTTTCACAAAATATTAGCATACTAACTTTACAACAGTAGCTAGGGTACAAAACTATAAGGCACAAAAAAGAAAACCAACTCTGACAAACTTGTTTTCATATATGAATTATAAAAAAATTTCCAGCGAAAGGAAAAATGTAAATAATATTTTTATTTTAAATATAAGAAATCAACTTTCACATTAATTCACTGAGTTCCTGCTATGTGGCAGGTACTGTTCCAGATTCTGGAAAACAGTAGTCAACAGAACAGAAAAATTTTTGCCTTCATGGAGTTTACATTCTAGGGTAACATTTCAGTGATGAGCTGTTAAAAGGGTACTAGAGACTCTAAAGTGGCAAACAGACCCGTGTCTTAAATCTCCCCTTTCTTCATTCTCCATTTATTTCAGCATTTTTCACTTATATCTTCATGCCTCCTCTAAATCTTTTCTTATCTCTGCTATTTAGAAGTAATCCACTAGGTGGCATTGTCTGATTGATCAGAATAAAAATTTACTTAGCTTGCTTCCACAGGAATGTACTCTTTTTGTTTGCTTTAATTTTGCCATTACTTGATTTTTGAGATGACCAAAATACAGCTTAAAATATATCATTTTGGGGAAAACAAAAAACATACAGAAAGATTACATAAAAGTAGATTGCTGGAACATACCACCTTCTCTCATAAGACAGTTCAGGCATGATCTCAATCATACCCCAAGATAGATTCTTCACCATGAAAGAACAGAACTCCTGAAAAGAAATAGTACAGAATGATGGAAAAAAGAAGTCTGGAGAAGGAATCTAGAGACGTGTGTTCAAGTCCTAGCTTTAGTTCACCTTTAATCCACTTAAGATGAGTGACCAGGGGTAACTCACCAAATCACCATGAACCTGAGTTTCTCAGTAGAAAAACATAGAGTAATACATCTTTACTCACCTGAGAGGGTCTTATAAAGATGAAATGATTTAAACTCTGTGAAAGTGCTATTGTGGACACATGTAGTCACATGTTTCTAACAAGATATTTTGGCTAAGAGAAAATGCATGGTTTGGGGAATTATGAATATAGTAAATAGTATTTTTAAACTTATTTTTTTAACTTAGTGCCTACTGTGTTTGATAAACTGTTCCAAGTGTTTTAAAATATTCATTCATACTCATAACAACACTATGAGTTAGATTCTATTATTATTTTCATTCACAACTGGGGAAACTGTTTTTTGTTTTTTGTTTTTTTTGAGACGGAGTCTGGCTCTGTCGCCCAGGCTGGAGTGCAGTGGCGCGATCTCGGCTTACTGCAAGCTCCGCCTCCCGGGTTCACGCCATTCTCCTGCCTCAGCCTCTCCGAGTAGCTGGGACTACAGGCGCCCGCCACCACGCCCGGCTAATTTTTTGTATTTTTAGTAGAGACGGGGTTTCACCGTGGTCTCGATCTCCTGACCTCGTGATCCGCCCGCCTCGGCCTCCCAAAGTGCTGGGATTACAAGCGTGAGCCACCGCGCCCGGCCTCACAGCTGGGGAAACTGTTATAAAAAGATGGAATAACTTGCCCAAAGCCACTAAGACAGCTAATAAGTTGCAGAGGCCATCTTTTCTAAGGACCACTTCAATTCTATAAGCCATATCCATTACATGAGCTACTTGAGGGGTTCTTGTACCACTGAAAACATCATAGTCAATAGACCTTTTGGGTAGGCTAGGCCTAAAGAATAGAAATTTCTTCAGAGCATAACAATAATGAATGTGCTTCAGGCAAGGAAACCAAACTAATCAGACCGAAAAATGTCCAAGTCAAAAAAAGGTAATAAGGCCGGGAGCCGTGGCTCACGCCTGTAATACCAGCATTTTGGGAGGCCGAGGCAGCTGGATCACCTGAGGTCAGGAGTTGGAGACCAGCCTGGCCAACATGGTGAAACCTAGTGTCTACTAAAAAATACAAAAATTAGCCAGAGGTGGTGGCAGGCGCCTGTAATCCCAGCTACTCAGGAGGCTGAGCCATGAGAATCACTTGAAACCAGGAGGCAGAGGGTTGCAGTGAGCCAAGATCGTGCCACTGTACTCCAGCCTGGTGGAGAGAGCAAGACTCTGTCTCAAAAAAGACAGTAATTGTGGTTTTACAAAGAAATTCTATACTCACGTATCTTGAGTACTTTTACAGCCGCTTCCATATAGAGCCTGCCATCCAAAAGGTAAGTCATGGAAGGTGAGATTTTTGTCACCCATCACTACTTTACCCATCCTTCGATCCCCTGCTAGAATACTTGCAAGCTTTCAGAACCAAATTCAGATCTATTTGTTGGACAAATATTTTAAAAGTGCTTAAAAACTATAAATAGGCCAGGCATGATGGCTCATGTCTATGATTCCAGCACTTTGGGAGGCAGAGGTGGGAGGATTGCTTGAGTTCAGTCCAAGACCAGCCTGGGCAACACAGTAAGACCTTGTCTCTGCTAAAAATAAAAATTAAAAAAATTAGCCAGGCATGATGGTGCATGCCTGTAGTCCCAATGTCTTGGGAGGCTGAGGTGGAGGCTCACTTGAGTCCTGGAGATTGAGGCTGCAATGAGTTATGATCACGCCACTGCACTACAGCCTGGGCAACAGAGCGAGACCTTGTCTCAAAAAACAAACAAACAAACAAACAAACAATTATAAATAAACTTTATTGGTATAGTAGTTTGGAACATGATCTGTGTAGATTATTGACCTCCATCTTGGTAAAATAGGAATAGTAATAGTACCTCATAAGTTTGCAAGAGTAAAACAAGTTTAAAAATGGATAATGCCGGCCGGGCGTGGAGGCTCACACCTGTAATGCTAGCACTTTGGGAGTCCGAGGCAGGCAGATCACGAGGTCAGGAGTTCGAGACCAGCCTGATCCACATGGTAAAACCCTATCTCTACTAAAAATACAAAAATTAGCCAGGTGTGGTGGCACACGCCTGTAATCCCAGCTACTCAGGAGGCTGAGGCAGGATAATCGCTTGAACCTGGGAGGCGGAGGCTGCAGTGAGCTGAGATCACGCCACTACACTCCAGCCTGGGTGACAAAGTGGGACTCCATCTCAAAGAAAAAAAAAAGGATAATGATTAGAATAGTATCTAGCACATAGAAAGTGCTCAATACCTATTAATTATTAGTGTTATCATTGTTTCTACTTCTCACATCCCAGAGCTCTTTACACTTAACTTTCCAAGTCAGCAGCCACTTGGTTCTGCACAATGCTGAAGCTCTTCCATTTACAAACTTTCAATTAACATAATTTCAGAGACAGACAAAGCAATGCTTCAGAAAAAAAGAATGCAGAAGCTGCCTACACTATAGGTGGTGACAGTGGCCACTGACAGACTGTCATTTTGAGCTAGTGACAGATAAACTTAGCAACAGTCTTTCTGAGACTAACCTGTCCCAGGAAAGATTAGCTTTCTCTATTTTCCATCACTGATGTTGCTTTGTAACTTTAAATTTTTAATTTCTGTATGTCTTTCCTTGTCTCTTGCTGTGAATGATGGTTAAGTTCTTTGAGGGGTCTTATTGTGTATTTCTATATTCTTGGTTGGGTTTGTTTGTTTGTTTGTTTGTTTGTTTGTTTGTTTTGAGACAAGGTCTCACTCTTTTGCCCAGGCTGCAATGCAGTGGCATGATCTCGGCTCACTGCAACCTCTGCCTCCCGTGGTTCAAGCAGTTCTTTTGCTTCAGCCTCCCCAGTAGCTGTGATTACAGGTGTGTGCCACCACACCCAACTAATTTTTGTATTTTTTATAAAGACGGGGTTTTGCCACGTTGCCCAGGCTGGTCTCAAACTGCCGAGCTAAAGCAATCCACCTGCCTCAGCCTCCCAAAGTGTTAGGCCTATGTTTATATTCTTCACAGTATTAACTGTGCAAGACTCTCAAAGGGGATTTGTCTTTGTCATTGTTATGCTTATTGTGTGCTTCAAAAATAACAGAACTGAGAAGAAAAGACACCAGACAGATGATCTCAAAGGCAAGTACCTGGCTCAGACATCTTTCTCCCAGAATTAAGCACTATGCCTGCCCTATCAGAAGTACTCAAAGGATAGTGATTCAAATAAACCAAAGATTATATATTTGCCTTCACAGTTTTACACTTAGATTTTTGCTTAACTTTCACTTTTCAAAGCAGTAAATCTGAATGAAAGAAAATATATTTAAAACACAGTTTGGATCATGTCACATCTCAGTTAGAAGCCCTCCTGTGGCACCCCATCTCACTAGAAGTAAAGCCAAGAACTTATAAGGCACTATGTGTTCTAGCACCCAACTGCACCCTACACACACACACACACACACACACACACACTCTTTCTCTGACTTCGGTTCCTACACTTCCTCCTTGCTTACCTACTCCAGCCACAGCAAATGCTTTGGTGCTCCTGAAACAACCAAAATACGTTCTCACTTAAGGACTTTGTCCCCCATTGTTCCCTAGATATGGAAGATTCTTTCCTCCAATATCTAAAGTTTGTTCTCTTACTCCCTTTAGATCTCTACTCAGATGCCATCTAATCAGAATGACCTTCCTGTCTATCCTATATAAAGAACATCCCCTCCTCGGCCCTTCCTATTCCCAGCACTCTCATGTATTTTTCTTTGTAGCACTTATCATAAGTGTAATATATACATCACATATACATAGCATATATTTCATTTTTCTGTCACCTTCCACTAGAATATAAACAACATGAAAGCAAGGATATTTTGTTTATTTTGTTCAGTGCTGAATCTCCAGTGCCCAAAAATGTTGCCTGACACATAGAGAACGCTCAATAGTTATTATAAATTAATTCTATCCTGTAACCGTGTGTTTAACAAAATATGAAGAAACAAATACAATAAACACTGAGGAGAGGAAGGGGGGCTGAAAGAGGAAATGTGGTCGTGGAATCTAATAAATACCACTGAATTGACTAAAATGTTGAAAGTATAGAGAAGTTGATTAAAAATTCAAATAGAAAGGAATTAGGAGACCGGAGGGAGAAGAAAAGAATGTCGAGAGAGTAATGTTCTGGATAAAATGAAAAGTAGAAAGATATGGAGCAACAGGGAATCATGAAGCCACAGACAGCTGGAATGTTTCTCAAGGCTCAGCTGGATCCAACCTCGAGCTCAAAGACAGAAACACCTTAGCACAGCTCTACAGTTGGTCACTAGCTTCCTCTGAAAACTTCAATTACGGAAATCATCTTATTTTACAAGACACTTAAATTCTATCTTGGAAAAGTTTTATTAAGAAGTTCTTCCAAATTCTGATTCCAAACCTTTTAATTTATTCTCTCATAAATTGGTCACAATTCTGTCTTCCGGGACTACATTAGGTGAATTTTCATAACTTGAAATATTTCAAAACAACTAACAGGCTCCAACTCCCCCAACCCTTTCACAAATCATCTAGGCTCAGTCTCTCGAGCATCTCTAACCATACTCACATGACATCATTTCCAGATGGTCACCCTCTTAGTCAATCTCCTTTAGATCTATCACAAATTTGCAATTTGCTTCTCAAAAAAAAAATTCCGCAAGGTTAGGTGATTATGTTTACATTAATTATTTGCACCTTATTTTAGAAAATCACTTTCTACTTTTTTCAGAGTTCTTTCATATGAATTAGACCATCTCTGCCAGGCGCGGTGGCTCATGCCTGTAATCCCAGCACTTTGGGAGGCCAAGGTGGGCGGATCACCTGAGATCAGGAGTTCAAGACCAGCCTGACCAACATGGAGAAACCCCGTCTCTATTAAAAATACAAAATTACCCGGGCTTGGCGGAGCATGCCTGTAATCCCATCTACTCAGGAGGCTGAGGCCAGAGAATCGCTTGAACCCAGGAGGCAGAGGTTGCGGCGAGCCGAGATTGTGCCATTGCACTCCAGCCTGGACAACAAGAGCAAAACTCCGTCTCAAAAAAAAAAAAAAAAAAAAAAAAAAAAAATGAATTAGACCCATCTGATCCTCACAGTTAGGTGGCTCTTTTTTCTTCAATTTTAAAATTGGACAAATTGAAAATCAGAAGGGTTAGGTGACATATCCAACGCTACAGAGTGTGGGTCAGAAACCAGAATATCTACCTCTGGTTTTGTTTCTGTTTAATTTTTTATTTCGAAACATTTCAGACATATATAAAAGTAGAGGGAGATTTGTAAAGTGAACACCTATATTTCCATTCCTTAGATTTAACAATTAATAACATTGGCTTCACTTAATTTTTTAATACTTCACTAAAGTATTTTAAAACAAATTCCAGGCACCCTGGCATTTCACCACAAATCCTTTAGTGTGCATCTCTAAAATATATGTAAGTACATTTGTTTATATAACCATGAACTGGTATGACAGCTAACAAAATTAACAACAATTTCTTAATATCAACTAATTCCCACTTAATATCCAAATTTCCCTGCTTATATCCAAAACATTTTTTACAGTTAATTTATTCATGAATCATGCCCCTTAACTTCTGATCCATTCTTATTTCTGCTATACCATGGAAATTATAACCAAATAGAAAAAGGTACAATAACAGAGGCAAAGAAGAAAGGGAAAGTTGATTTTGGTGGATCATTTAACTTTTACATTATTCTGAATATAGAAAGAAATAGAATTTCAAAAGTAACATGAAGTTGATTCCTTTGATTAATTTCACTCATTTTCATGAGTGAAATTTTAATGTTTTCTAGTATTAAACTATTTTGAAAACTAATTGAAAGAGATCTTTAAAGAGTGAAATTATATGTAGTAATCTGGGAAATATTTTTAAGATAAAGACTCTCTTTCTCATCGGCCTTACATTTTACTAAATCTGATTACAAAACAACTTAAACTTTGGACTAACACTAAAAGTTATACCCTTTACAGGAAAAAAAAAAGTCACAGCTGCAGAATGAAACTACCTTGTTAAGATCATGTAACATTTCAGCCAAATATGTCATTTTTTGTGTGTGTGTGACGGAATCTCACTGTGTCGCCCAGGGTGTAGTGTAGTGGCGCTATCTCGACTCACTGCAAGCTCCACCTCCCGAGTTCATGCCATTCTCCTGCCTCAGCCTCCTGAGTAGCTGGGATTATAGGCGCGTGCCACCACACCTGGTTAATTTTTGTATTTTTAGTAGAGATGGGGTTTCACCATGTGGGTCAGGCTGGTCTTGAACTCCTGACCTCAGGTGATCCGCCCACCTTGGCCTCCCAAAATGCTGGGATTACAGGCATGAGCCATCACGCCCGGCTAATGTTTTTGTATTTTTAGTAGAAACGGGGTTTCACCATGTTAGCCAGGATGATCTTGATCTCCTGACCTTGTGATTTGCCCATGTCAGCCTCCTAAAGCAAATATGTCATTTTTATCACTATCATCGGGCTAAAGGCTGTCTCTTGCACTTAGTAAACAACAAGTTAACACTTGTTGATAAATAGCTAGTTCTTAAAAGTAGGAGCACTATAATATTCTATGTTGTCTTTTTAAATATGAATATACGGATTAAATTGAATCTTCAGTACCTATGTTCTATTAAACAGCAATTCTCAATTTTTTAGAATCCTGATAAGGTTTTATCGTTTGATTTCATGTCACTTCCAATTATAAGCAAAAATTAACTCTACCTGTTTAAAATGTGCAATTCCTATTAAGATAGAGACATCTGGATTGGGGTTATAAATCAGCATAGGATAGTGTTTGAAAGAGTTATCACATGATTCTCCAAACATCAAGACCAACCTACAGTTACTTCAAGTGGGCAAGAGCCTTTATGGAACTTATCAGGGTCGAAATCTTTGAAACGCTAGCCTGGCCAACAAGGTGAAACCCTGTCTCAACTAAAAATACAAAAACATTAGCCAGGCCTGGTGGCACATGGCTGGAATTCCAGCTACTTGGGAGGCTGAGGCACAAGAATCGCTTGAACCCAGGAGGCAGAGGTTGCAGTGAGCCGAGATCACACCACTGCACTCCAGCCTGGGCGAAAATCAGACTCTGTCCCAAAAAAAAAAAAAAGAAAAGAAAAGAAAGAAATCTTTGAAAGGTACATAAAATAAATAGTATCCAATCAAGCTTTTCATTAGTTTACAGCAAACCTACAGCTTCTTGAAAACCATAGACTTATGCTTTGAGTCTACGATAAAATGGGATTGAGGAGAAGACCTCAGTTTTTCAGGGTGCCTCTTATTTCCAACCACTAAGACTCCGGTCTCCACGGCCCTGCTCTGATCAACCACTTCCCCAAATATTCCCTCTGATCATCTGCACCCAGCCTTTCTCCCTAGCCATGTGCAGAGTCGACTCTGGGTTTAAAACCTCTTATCATCACTGTGAGGAAAGGACTGAAGGAACTGTTAGAAATCATCAGACTTCCTGCCTATCTACAACTCTGATACCTTGAGGCCTCCATGACCTTGTGTTCTGACCAAATTCTGGTAGTTATTCTCAATGCCTGGCTAACTTGTTTTCTCCTCTGAGACAGTTTCTATATGTAAATGTCTTGAGGCTCCGCTTGTTATTTGTCTGTTGTGCTTTCATCACTTTAAGTCTTTTTTTTTTTTTTTCTCGAAATGAAGTCTTGCTCTGTTGCCTAGGCTGGGGTGCGATGGCATGATCTCAGCTCACTGCAACCTCCGCCTCCTGGATTCAAGGGATTCTCCTGCCTCAGCCTCCTGAGTAACTGGGATTACAGGCATGCACCACCACACCCGGCTAAATTTTTGCATTTTTAGTAGAGATAGGGTTTCACCATGTTGGCCAGGCTGGTCTCAAACTCCTGACCTCATGATCTGCTCTCCTCAGCTTCCCAAAGACCTGGGATTACAGGCATGAGCCACTGCACCTGGCATCATCACTTTAAGTCTTATTCCTACATTTTTTTTTTAACCATTTACAAAGTCAAATCCATCCTTCCCTCTGTGCCCCTCATACTGTAAGTCCCCTGCCTGGGTACAGGTAGCACTCCTCAACAACACTTGAACATTTTCTTTTCTTTTTTTTTTTTTTTTTTGAGATAGGGTCTGGCTCTGTCGCCCAGGCTGGAGTGCAGTGGCATGGTCTCAGCTCACCATAGCCTTGACCTCCCTGGGCTCAGGTGATCCTCCCACCTCAGCCTCCCAAGTAGCTGGGACTAGAGGTGTGTGTGCACACCAAACCTGGCTAATTTTTGTATTTTTTGTAGAGACAGGGTCTCACCATGTTGCCCAGGCTAGTCTGAAACTCCTTGGCTCAAACAATCTGTCCGCCTCAGCCCCCAAAAAGTGCTGGGCTTACAGACGTGAGCCACCAGACACAGCCTAAACATATTCGATGAGTAGGAAAATGGCTGTAAAAAAAAAAGGGAGCTTTCATTTCTGATCAGATCTTCCTCCTTCCATTCCTCTACCCTTTCAGCACACCCTATTCACCAACTCCATTATGTGACACTGGAAGCAAAAAGTTCATTATTTCACAAGTGACAAGACAATCACTCAAAGAGACTGTACTTTATGAATCAGAGATCCTATCACAGTCTCCTAACTGGGCAATGTCTACTCCTCATAACCTGGGCATAGGATAATTTTTCTTTCAACATCTGTATAGGCTACTGCTTTCTAGGAAGAAGACAGAACAAGTCACCATGCCTGTCCTCATGCAGAGAGGGGCGTCATTAGGATTGTGGTCCTCAGACAGAGAGAGAACTAAGGCTGAGTCTTCAGTGCAGATTGTGAGAGTGAGAACAACCATGGAGGCACCTGACTCTGGATGCAAGAACAATCACTCATTGTAATCCAGACCTCATTTATCTCTGAATTCACCTAGAGACCAGTCATCTGAGGTCAAGAAATAGAAGATTTCTTAGGAAAAACTGAGCCTGGCCAGCTGGCTAGTGCCTATGTTGGCCATGACAGAAGCAAAAAAGAAAGATTAATGCAGTGCTGCCCATGAACACAATAACACAATGAATCCTCAAAATGGATGAAGATCAGTCACAACAAGCCAACAAGTTCAGGAGCTTCCCTGCCATAAAGCTCTTTTCATTTCTTCACTTGTTCATAATCCTGAAGGCAATTTGCCTTTCTCATTGCAATCCCTTTTTAGAACAGATATTTACCTAATGAATAAATAAGATGCCAATCATTTTTAAGCCAATAAGAGAAGTATAGTAGTGTAAATCATGGACTTCCTAAAAGCAGAAGTTGACTTTGACCAAAGAAAGGAGTCAAAGAAATTTTAACTGGTAAGTAAAAATTTACCTATTTACAGATTAATCTGAGTGATGGTTGTCATATTCTACCCTGAACTCAATTTAAAAAACTGAAGATGGAGGCCGGGTGTGGTGGCTCACGCCTGTAATCCCAGCACTTTGGGAGGCTGAGGCAGGCAGATCACCTGAGGTTGGGAGTTCGAGACCAGCCTGGCCAACATGGTGAAACCCCGTCTCTACTAAAAATGCAAAAATTAGCTGGGTGTGGTGGTGCACGCCTGTAGTCCCAGCTACTCAGGAGGCTGAGGGAGGAGAATCACTTGAACCCAGGAGGCGGATGTTGCAGTGAGCTGAGATCACACCACTGCACTCCAACCTGAGCCACAGAGAGAGACTCTGTCTTAAAAAAAAAAAAAAAAAAAACCTAAAGACGAGATGAGTGGGTTAAACAAGAGAAATGTATTTTCTCACAATTCTGGGGGCTAAAAGTTCAAGATCGAAGTGTCAAGTAGGACTGGTTTCTTCTGAAGCCTCTCTCTTTGGCTTGCAGATGGCTGTCTCTTCCCTGTATCCTCATGTGGTCTTTCTTACACACGTGTGTGTCTTTGTCCTGTGAGTGTCTGAGTCTCAACTTCCTCTTCTTAGAAGGACACCAGTTGTCTTGGATTAGGACCCACACTCATGATTTCATTTTAAATTAATCACCCCCTTTATAGACCCTATAACCAAGTACAGCCACATTCTAAAGTACTGAGGGTTAGGACTTCGACATATGAAATTCAGAGAAGACACATATCAGCCAGTAACAATTATGATTGCCAAAAAATTCTACCTTAGATCTTTTAAGAAAAATGTATATTTTTATGGTTGACAATGGAAATGTCTCACAGTACTATTCTAGATAACTACATACCACAGTACCACACTATTTTTATAGTACCATACTATTTTTATAGTACCATACTATTATTTTTATAGTACCATACTATTTTTCTATTTAAGACTTTTTCTAACTCTATCAGCTTAGAAAAATGAAAGACACTTCTTCTGGCAAGTATAATTACTTCAAAAGCGAGTTCAAAAAAATAAAGCAACCACTTTAATGTGAAGTCCAGTGCAGTATTATTTTCTCAGTATTTGTACTATTTTTAAGTGTATTTATAATCAGAATTCTAAAATTTAATAAACAGGTTATCACAGATGATTTTACTCTTTGGTAAATGTTTCTTTTTATGACATATTCCAAAAGTGTACTTCTTTTTTATTTTTTAAAATGGAATGAACCTATTGGACTGTTAGAAAATTCAGAAAGAGCTTATAAATTGCATAGGCTAATGGCACAGCAAGGGTTTTCTTAATTAAGTATGGAAAGTATCTAGTGACAGCTTTTTCTTGTTCTGTTTATTTAGTATGGGAAAGTTTATTGGTCTAGAAAGCAAAAGAGAATATCTTTGAATTGTTTCAGGAACAAAGTCACATCTCCATACAACAGGTCAGAGAAATATGTACAAGTTACATATCACTTTGACATGTTTTGCCTGTTGCCATGATAGCAAGGAATGTTCCTCCAGTGAGTGCAATGGAGTTTATGACTATAGTTTAGTAAAAGACGTGAGAACAACTATGATGTCACCAATGGTTGCAAGATACTTCATTTTTCTTGACAAATATGAAAAAAATAGATTTTTCAGAAAAAGCAAGGGCAGATGATGTACCAATTTTTTCTGTTTTTTAGTGCTGTGATATCAAAGAAAGACTTGTGAATGTATCATCTCAACTTCTGAAAGGGGCAACGATGAGCAAAGGGAATATATATCCTATTCCTGATCCAATGACATGTAGTGATGAGTAAGAAAACAGCCACTACTTGAAAGAGCAACAGATATAGAAATATCCCTGATGGAAAATCCATTCCAAAGGCAAATCTGAGTCACGTAAGGATTTATAGTTGCTAAAGCACCATTTTCAAAATGGCAAAGTCATAGCTGTCATATCAATATAAGATGATATAAGTAAAGGATTTTATGTAGCTAATTAATTAATGAGAGGATCAGTAAGATGTGAAAACTGGTTCAAAGGTGAATCTGATATATGTACATGTGATACGGTTTGGCTGTGTCCCCACCCAAATCTCACCTTGAATTGTATTAATCCCCACATGTCAAAGGTGGGACCAGGTGGAGATATTTGAATCATGGGGGTGGTTCCCTCCCCTGGCCTATGCTATTCTCGTAATAGTGAGTAATTTCTCACCAGATGGGGTGGTTTTATAAAGGGCTTCCCCTTTGCTCAGCTCTCATTCTCCTTCCTGCTGCCATGTGTTTGCTTCCCCTTCGGCCATGATTGTAAGTTTTCTGACACCTCCCAGTCCTGTGGAACTGTGAGTCAATTAAACTTCTTTCCTTAATAAATTACCCAGTCTCAGGTATCTCCTTAGAGCAGCGTGAGAATGGACTAATACAATATGGACAACCACATATGCTAAATACTGAAATGATTTTGCTAATATATGTAAAGCCGGTTAGTATCTTACATGGCAGTAAAATACAATGTTTGGGATTACTTTTCTCTAGGAGAGAAATTAATTATATTTCTGCTTGACAAAGTGTATTAGCATTTCTATGGAAAAGATTCATTGCTTTATCAGTTTTCTACAAATTAACATCTACCTCTACAAGTTATTAAATTGCACACCCTTATAGAATCAGATAATTCCTGGAGGTCTGTTAGACAACACCTAGCACTCCAGTGAACAGACACCCAGTGATTTCTTCTGCCCATTTCAGATCTTTGATAATTTATGCTGACATAATTGAATCAATCATATTGCCCTCATATTCCTGGCAATGGTAGAACCTCAGACAATAGACATAAAAACTATCCACATGTGAGAGGAGAGTTCATGACGGGAAAAGATCCTTTTTATTAGAAAAAGAAATATTTTACCAATTTTAAAGAGTAGACTCTGAGCTGCTCTTCAGAGAATGAACAACATGAGGATCTGCCTGATAACTTACTTCTTTGTATCCTCAATGGCTGGCACATATGGCCCAGTCATTCTCAATTTGGACTGCACACCAAAATGACTGGAGGAGGCTTTCTGTTCTGTTTTGTTTTGCTTTGCTTTGTTTTGTTTAAATACAGTCTCCCTGACATTACTGAAAACCTACTGAATCAGATTCTCCAGTCACAGAATCCAAGTCCCTGAACTTTTAAAATGACTCTGATAGAGGTTCCCCCCACTTTAGCCCAAGATGGGACACACTGTTGGCTAAAAAATAAAAGATTCAAGCAAGTTATTTCTGAAATTTTTGTGTAGAAGTCCAGAACACAAACTATTAATGCCTGACTTTACTTGTAAACATTCTATTAAAAGAAAAGTATCACCAAATCTTCTTTTCATGACCACTAAAGCTTTCTCCCTTTGCTGACCATGGTTCCATTCAACTGTGGAATAATAGATTGATTACCAGAGAAATCCAGGAAAAAAACTCATTTCATGCTCTACAACTTTAATTAAACTACTTATAATTCTGTAACAGCTAACTCTTCTATATAATCTCCCAAAGTTCTTGCAAGTTTATTCCATTCAAGTAGGCCGAAAATGTTTATAGTATACTTACACATTTTGATTTTATTAATTAAAAATTTCTTTGAGGTATTTACTATCACTATCATTGGGAACTAGGAGGACTATGCCAAGTTTCATATTAGCAGGGACCTGCAGATTGAAGCTATTATTTTTTTCAACCAAGTGAAATGTTTCTTTCAGGACATAATTTCTATAGTCAATAGGGTCTACATTATGCAGATATATCTTTTGTATCAATAGTAAAAGGAAACATGCATATTTCTAAAAATGTTTTGCAATGTACTGTAGCAGATAGAAAACAGATGGATGTTATTCTTCTAAGACAGTGGCTGCTGTACTTGAGAGACAAACCGAAGCATTTGACCCCCGTTTCAGGTTAATCTAGGTATTTTTTGCATTCTTTGCTCTTTTCTTTCTTGTACATTTCAAAAAACTAGCTTTTATCACAAACTCAATAATGATTATTTTCACTACTGTAATTTACAGTGACCTTTGAAATCAGCAAGCTTTTAAAAATGTAGTTTCTAATTATAAAAGGTAACAAATGGCCAGGTGCAGTGGCTCACGCCTGTAATCCCAGCACTTTGGAAGACCGAAGTGGATAGATCACAAGGTCAGGGGATAGAGACCATCCTGGCTAACACGGTGAAACCTCATCTCTACTAAAAATACCAAAAATTAGCTGAGCGTGGTGGCAGGCACCTGCAGTCCCAGCTACTCAGGAGGCTGAGGCAGGAGGATGGCATGAACCAGGGAGGTGGAGCTTGCAATGAGCTGAGATCATGCCACTGCACTCCAGCCTGGGCGACAGAGCGAGACTCTGTCTCAAAAAAAAAAAAAAAAAGGAATAAATATTTAATGTAAGAAAAATTTGAAATTAAAGTATGAAGAAAAATTATATGTATCCAGATAAAAACCACTACTATCATATATGTATTTCTTTTGCATTTTTCTATGTATATAAATAATATAGCTGAGAGCATGTTGGATATACATTTTTACATCCTAAATTTTAAAATTATTGGTAGTGGACTTTTTTCCTGTCATTACAGTTTCTTTAAAAGCTACTTTTAAATGGCTACATAATATCTAATTTCATAAGTGTTTCATAATTTAACAATTTCCTTAGATTGTTTTCTAAATGGGGCTATCATAATATTGATGTCAGCTTTTAAAAAGCTGTTTTCTCACCCAGCAGTAGCCAGAATATGTACTGGTTATCTAAGATGAAGTGTTACCCATAAATATACAGCTCACATCTTCTTTTTCTTTTTTCTTTTTTTTTTTCTGAGATGGAGTCTTGCCTTGTCTCCCAGGCTGCAGTGCAGTGGTGCGATCTCGGCTCACTACAGCTTCCGTCTCCCGGGTTCAGGCAATTCTCTGCCTCAGCCTCCCGAGTAGCTGGGATTACAGGCGCCCACCACCATGCCCAGCTAATTTTTGTATTTTTAGTAGAGACAGGGTTTCACCATGTTGGCCAGGCTGGTCTTGAACTCCTGACCTCATGATCCCCCTGCCTCAGCCTCCCAAAGTGCTGGGATTACAGGCGTGAGCCACTGCACCCAGCCAGCTCGCATCTTTTAGAGATGTTTCAAGAAATCTAAAAGAGCCCTTAGTTTTAAAATGTCAGTATATCTTCACCTTTTATGTAACTTTAAAATCATTTTTATATACCATTATTCATTTTTTACACTGAGACTTACAGAATTATCTTCCAAGTCATTAAGACAGAGGTGCGACTAAAGTGTTTCACAACTGGAAGAATTATTATTTTAAAATCTGTGCTTAATTTCAGAGATCATTTCCTTTTGGTTTGAATCAAATTCCAAGAATCTGGGCGTTTTATTATATTCCTTTCCAAATTCCTCCTTCCTCTCTATTCCAATATCTAAAACTTAACAACATAGTAAAAGTGACCAATACTATTTTTTACAGCTTTACTCAAGAGATTGCTTAATGTTAATATTTTAGTTCCCATTTTGTTCATTTCACTGTTCAAATTTCAGCACTTGGCCCTTTGGGAGTACTTAAAATGAACATTCTAATTTTAGAGCAGTCATGAATTTTTTGCTTAATATCTAATTCATATTTGCAAAAGACAATCTTTCTTTCTTTTCAGAAACATTTAGCTCATGTTATTTTTCCCCAACTTTATGTATCACTTGAGCTTGTTATTTTGGGGGATTTCATTAGACAGGTGCTCATTAAAAAAAAAAAAATACAGCAACATTTAGCTTTATAATCAGCCTCATTTTGAAAGGAATTCCACAGTATAGAGCTTAACATTTTAGTTAGCAGATTAAGTACCCACTACATACAGCACTCTACTAGGGCAAACGTTTTACCATTATATTTGAAAAAGGCAATGAAGCAGCAACATTAAAAACATTTTAAAATAACTCTTCAGTTTTATCCCTTAGAGCAATTTTTAAAGTATTGGAATATAAATGTATTTAATTTCACCGATGTCTAGTTTAGTGCTATGTGTTGAGTGGGATTAGCTTTGAATCTAGTGCTGCTAAATGTCAAAATATAAAAATGTTAAAGGTAGCATAATGTGTCCACTACAGTATGCTGATTGATGAAACTGCACCTCTATTTTGGAAGTACATATCTTGTGACATTTAAATCTACACATGTCTAATAATAAATTCAAGGTATTTTTTGTAGCTAGATAAAAAATCCTAGCATTATGTAAGAAATTATCTTTTCTTTTAAGACACAGTAAACACAACTTATCTTTTATAATAATAGAAACAGAGGAGATAACCTAAAATAAGAACTTTATTTCCTCTTCTGTTGTAGCTTGGGTTTTGCTAGGTTGGTATTAGTGACAAGGAACATTAGAGTCATTTTCAATTAAAGCTATTTTTCAGGTTTTGACCATAGTTAAATAGGTTAAATACAACATTGAGATTTAATTGTCTACACTGATTATTACATCAAGCTTCTAGGACCTTCCTTTTCATATTCAAATAAGCTCTATACGAAATCTTTGCTCAAAATAACTGGCTTACCCCATCTTTCACTCTGTCCCACAAGGCTAAACAGTCTATGCTACTATCTCAAATATTTCCCAGCAGAACTACATTATTGAATATGCACTGTAGTATCTTTAAATCAAATCCCCTGTCTTTTACTTCTTTGTATCGTTTTTCTACAGAGTATTGAGAACATTGCTGAAGGTAAAAGTTTTTCAACATTCAGCCTAGTTGGGCTAAATCAGATGAACAGGATTTCATTGTTGGTAAATATTCCTTGTCAATTATTTTGTTAAATGCAGCCCATGTGGGTAGTAAAAAAACCCAGTCACAGATTGAATGTGACACCATGAGCCATATACAGGACCCTTGGGCTACATGAAAAGGAGAATTGAACAACCACTTAAGAAAATTACAGAGGTTAGTATGAGGATAACTAAAGTGCAGGTCAATACCGATCTACTCAAAAAATGCTTTCTGTCCTAAAAACTCTCAAAGAAAGAGCCAGTCTCCCCTCTCTATATCTGCAGTTAAAGGAAACCAAAGGTTCTAGAAACTGGTGTATGTGGGCACACCTGAGACGAGTTAGAGTAGCCCTACAATTTCAAGAATTACAATATGTGAATCAAAAGGAACTTTAGAAGTTATCCAGTTCTACTTCTTCATTTAACAACTCAGGAAATAGGTCCAAAGATGTTAGTCAGTTGTTCAAGGCCATAATGTAAACAGCACTGGAGCTGGTTACCAGCATCAGAAACTTCTTTCAGACCAGAGTTTTATTCCATCTGGTACCTGTCAGTTGTCAGTTCCCAGACAAACATATTCAAAGACAAATGAATTAAAGCCTAATTATTATAAATTCTAAGTAGTATCCACAGAAGATCATGCTATTTGACATTTGACAATGAAAAAGTAATAAACTTTTCTTAGCAGCCATGATAATAAACATTTAAACACAGGAGAAAATAATGGATAATGCAAAAAAAAATAGAATGGTATTTTAAATTCTCCCTTGAAGTTTTGAAAAAAATTAGAACTCAAGTGCAGTGGCATGTGCCTACAGTCCCAGCTACACTGGAGGCTGAGACAAGAGGATAGCTTGAGCCTAGGAATTGGAGGTTGTAGTGTGCTATGATTGCACCTGTGAATTGCCACTGCACTCCAGCCTGGGCAATATGGCAAGACCCCATCTCTTTAAAAAATAATTAGAGGATCTAGGAAGTGAGGAGCGCCCCTGCCCGGCCGCCCCGTCTGGGAAGTGAGGAGCGCCTCTGCCCGGCTGCCCCTCGTCTGGGAAGTAAGGAGCGCCTCTGCCCGGCCGCCCCGTCTGGGAAGTGAGGAGCGCCTCTGCCCGGCCGCCCATCGTCTGGGATGTGAGGAGCGCCTCTGCCTGGCTGCCCCGTCTGGGAGATCTACCACGGAGGCCAGACGCAATGTGGGGGCTGGACGTGGTGGCCCACGCCTGTAGTCCCAGCACTCTGGGAGGCCGAGGCGGGTTGATCACTTGAGGCTAGGAGTTCAAGACCAGCCTGGCCAACATGGCGAAACATATGAAAAATACAACAGACAAACCAACCAACCAACCCAGCGACAAAAAAACAGGTCTACCCTGGAGTCATACTCTAATTTTTTCTATTTTCCTCCCTTTCTGATCCTTTATCCCACTTGCTTTTTCTTCCTCTTCCTTCTCCTTCTTCTTTGTCAAATAGAGGATTGAGTTATTATCATTGATCCATACAAAGTCCCTCTCTCATTTATTTTCTTTAATTCCCACCCCCCATTTCTATTCCCCGTCTTCCCATGTGCAACCTTCCTAACATGTTTGATATGCATCTTTTTGTTTGTATGTATTTTTAGAAAATATTTATTGTTTTGTGTGCAAAAAAAAATTAATAAAATTCCTTCTAGTCCTATTTAAAAAATAATAATAATTAGAGGAATGGTACCTCACGATCCTCAAAATAATTTATACTTTTAGAAATGTCAGATTATAGAACAGTGAAAAAAAAAAAACTAAAGAAACCTAACGCAGAAAATATTTCTCATAAGAAAATAATACACAGAATCAGCCCAGTGCAGTGGCTTGTGCCTGTAATCCCAGCACTTTGGGAGGCCGAGGCAGGAGAATTGCTTGAGCTCAGGAATTCAAGACCAGCCTGGGCAACATGGCAAAACCCCGTCTCTACAAAAAATACAAAAATTAGCAGGTCGTGGGACATGCCTGTAGCCCCAGCTACTTGGAAGGCTGAGATGAGAGGATTGTTTGAGCCGAGATTGCACCACTGCACTCCAGCGTGGGCAATACAGTGAAACCCTGCCTCAAAAAAAAAAAAAGAAAGAAAGAAAAAGAAAATAATACATAAAATTATTCATTTGGACTAATCATCATTAAAAACACTCTGATAACATGATGTGTTTAAATAAATAAAATTCCCTGAATATTTTATCAGAGATCCATGAGCTATAGAACAGCTTTAATTTAGGGTTAACTTTAAATGTAATATTTAACTATTTTCTATTTGGCATTCAAAGCAATAAAAGTGGCAGGTGAGGCACAAGAGGGCATCCTTGATCCTCAAGTACATGTATGTGCAATACGGTATAGTGAATATGAGGGTTCAACTAAATGAGAATAGAACAGACCATCCTTGATGGCAGTATGAAAATACACACTATATAAGGAAAGTAAGCAAATAAATGGCTTATCTGTGCTGAACTGCACACTATTTATAATTAATATGGTAAAACCTGTGGAAATCCAAGAGAATTTAAAATATTAATGTTCAATTTATATTATTTATAAGTAAAAGTAAAGTACATGTTTAAACAATCAAAGATCCTTAAAGACTGTTGTACTTTGTTCAGATTTTTAAAACACAGAAATAAAATGCATTTTGTCTCTTTAGTGTTATATTCTACATCCTCTGGTATATGTATAATATTTTGGAAACATTTATTATTTCTTAACTGGTTTTTTGATAGAAAACACATTTTATTTGGCTATAGGAAGGCAGTATATATGGACATTTCCCACTCTAATGTCATGAGATCATGTGTCTCCCTAAAACCATCTCAGTAGTTGTTGCCAGCACACAATATGTTTTATAAACATTGGTTAAAAAGAAGAATGAGCTGAGTCTTCTCATTAAACATTACAAATGCAGATTGACTTTGTGTCTTATAAAGGATATTTATAAGTTTTGGGTTGTGAATGATTTTTTGTATCCTTTAATTTTCATGCTATTTGCTTTTTGTTTTTGAAAATTTGTTGAAGATTTTCCTTGACAGTTTGTTTTTCTAAATTCCCACTTGTTTGTTTGCTTGGCTGTTGTTTATTTGGCTACTTCTCGAACGTGGAATTCATGTTTGCATATGATTATATCTGCATAATTATTTGAGTTTATATATACCTAATCAGGGGTGGTAATATTCGTTAGTGGATATTACATGCCATATAAATCAGAGGCAATATAGAGTGGTGAAAAAGAGTCCTGGGCTTAGAGGTGAGAGACATGAGTTCTAGAACTAATTTTGCCACTAACTGGAGAGAGGAAGAACTTTTACTCCTATAATACTTAAAATAATATTGTTGGACCAAATGTTCTGAAAAGGCCGTTCCCAAGAAACCTAAAATTCCATAATGTTATTATTCAGCTCTAAGTATAATAAATTATTATTCAACTCTAAATATAATAAATTATTATTCAACTCTAAATGTAATAAATTATTAATATCTACAAGAAAGAAAAGCTATAGTTAGGCTGACAGATTCACTAATCAAAGTGATATTTATTCTTGCATTAAGATGTTCCATTTTCCTTAATGGCAGATATAATGCACTGAAAGTTCCCGTTTGTATTTCTCAACTGGAACATTAGTTTGGCCACACTTTGCTACATTTACAAAACACTTAGTAAAATTAAAGCAAAGAAATGATTATTTTCTATGACAGGAGTTTGAATAAAATGCTGGTTTACGAATTTTCTACTTGTTACTTTTTGTTAAGGAAAATAAATTTGGTATTATACTTATTTCATTTGTCTTATGAAAAATAAAGAGAATATTGAAAGTTCTATGTATTTCACACTGTTAATACTTAGGCACATTAAAAATAAATATACATGAAAATTAGTATATACATTAATTATATTAAATTGGCCTTCATAAAATAAACTAATTGTTTTATTTCCTTACCTGACACGTTAGACTTCAACTACACTAATGACCATCAACGAGTGAGTTTCTATAGAGTATTTAATTTAAAATAATGATTGTTTTTATATACATTAAAAAATAGTGAACATTTACAAATAAAAATAACTGTGATAAAGAGATAAAAGCGGAGTAACGCTAATGGAGGTACACATTATAAAATAATAAATTGCTTTAATGCTGTACCCTGCTCCATATAACTGCTACAAGTCTTCACTATCACCTATAAATCCATCTAATACAAAAGATGCTATTGCCAATTGTCAATATGGAGCTAAAGCTGGAAGACAATATTAGTATGCATATTCCAGTATACTAAAAAATTTCTTCTAAGCTGAGAAACGGTCTACTTTAGTCAGGCCTAAAAGGGTATTTCCATGTGGAAAATGATAAATAACTCTTTATTAACTAAAAAGTGAAAGAAAACAGAAATTCCATAGAAAGCAGAAGTAATCATGGGTCAATTAAAGCAGAGCATATTACCACCCCTGATTAGCTATATATAAACTCAAATAATTATGCAGATATTATCATCTGCAAACATGAATTCCACGTTCGAGAAATAGCCAAATAAACAACAACCAAGCAAACAAAGTGGGAATTTAGAAAAACAAACTGTCAAGGAAAATCTTCAACAAATTTTCAAAAACAGAAAGCAATAGCATGAAAATTAAAGGACACAAAAAATCATTTGCAATCCAAAACTATTCATTCTGTTGATATGCCAAATAACATTCAAAACACTTAAGAAGACAGTAGATTGCATCATTAATATTACTGCCATGCTTTTTAGTTTTATTTGTTAGAGTGTGGCATCATTCCCCTCTCTATTCTTCAAACAGGAAAAATAATATTCACTCAGACAACAAATGCAGCAGCCATGGTGAAGGCGATCATAGAAAACTAGTGTCCGGACTTGGATGTTTCCGCCACGTCTCCCCGCTACTGTCAAATAGCTTACATTCAGAGTGAGAGTGGGTGCGACAAATCTGGGAAGGTGACTTGATCATCTTTTTTTTTTTCACTAAATGAAAACTTGTTGATGTCACTTTCCCACTTATGTTCTTTCGGGTGCTTTCATAACCTGAATTATTTATGCAAGGATGCCAAATGCATCAAGCTATCTTCATTCCACCCTCCCTGAGCCGGAGCAGACTTCAACCATCACCTCAGGAGCACGCTAGTCCACTGAGCTTGGCTGAGCTCAGAGCCCTTCTCAAGACTTTTCCAGGAAGCTGTCCCTAATGAATCAGATGGCCTGTGTAATAAAACCCATTTACCTTTTGAATAGGTGACTACTCAGAAGAATGCTTTGACTAAAAGCATAAGTAAAGAACTGACAGGTAAAGCAGGGTCAGAGAAGAAAGATGTTGACAGTGCCAGTTCAAGCAAGGGAAGAAACGAGCAGGCCCCAAATCTCCAGCACTCCAATCCTGGTAGCCAGATAATCTTTTTTATGCAGGTAGTGCTTTGAGGTACTAGGCTGATGCCACTGACAATCAAATTATATTATGGTTTCCCCTTCTTCTGGTCTCCTGCTTATGTAAAAACCTTTTGGCTAATATTTTGTTCCCACATAGTTTTATCGACCCATAAAGTCAGAACACCAAATTAATTTGGCACAACTATTCAAATTTTATGTGACAATACATATTGAAAGTCCATATTATACATCACTTCCTGTGAGGTTACTTAATGTGAATTCACCCCTAAGAGACTGCTGTCTTCTTAGTGCACTGAAAAACTTAGTTTCTGAGCCTACAAAGTAAGGATTCAACGCTGAACCATGATAAATCCCCAAGATATGTATGTCATCTAATAATAAATCTTAATAACCAGTTGATGTTTATTGTCACTGCCACTTCTTTCTCTTTAGACTTTCAACATGTAAGACATGGAATAAAGGTCCCTCATGAACTGAGCTCCACCTTTTTTTCTTTCCAATTTTACCTCCAATGTAGTCCTACAGTTTGTATCAGCCACAGGAATTCCAATCATGGCAGTGTTGGTGGTGGAGGATAAGTATATTGCTTCAGGACATCAAATCTAAAGTTATAAAGCAAAATCCTAAATAGGAGAATAAGCAACAACATTGGAAGTTGGGAGCATTAAAAGTTTGTAGAATTGACCAAGATGTAATATGAAAAAGAATGCATTTTAGATCCAAGACAGTTATCAATAAAGGGTCTGTTAGAAGCTCTTTTCCATTGTGGTGCTTGTCACTTTAGCAGAAAGTTGGTAGCATAAAGTAGTTGTGTGGTTCTTGGACACCACAAGTCAAACCTATAATGTCCACAAACCGTGAAGTCTAGCTATCTGGAATGACTTGCTGCTCTGGAATTTGCATGTTTCTCACATTCCCCTGCCTTTGCATATGCGTTTCCTAATTTCCAGAACATCCATTGGTCTTTATTCAAGCCATGCCTCTCTGCTCCCATAGCATTTATGGCACTGGAATTTAAGTTGTCCCTGTATATTTTCTTTATGATTCTAAGTTCCTTAAAATCAGGGCCCTGTTTAAGACATCTTAATGCCACTGAAGTATCTATCACAGTACTTTATATATAATAAGATATATAATTTCGTCACTAAATTGCTTGTTAAAATACATTGAATAGAAAATCTTGATGCTATTATACTAGTTGAAGATAGTCTCATAAATTCTCATCTATTCATTTATCTGACAAATGTGTATCAGAGTTTTGGGGTTTTGTTTGCTTTTTACTTTTTTAATTTGTCTGACCTTGTGCTAGGAATGGGAGATATTAAAGGGATTCAATCCCAGCCATTAAGGAGAACGAGGTCTTGGTAGAAAGTTGACACTTACTTGCAGTAACATTGCTATCCAAACTGCTACCAAATATACAGACTACAAATGTTTCATTGAAATACTTAAATATTTAATAGATTAAAGGCAGGAATTTTATTTATGCATTGATTATTCAAGTTTTTACAGATCAGTTTCCTCTGCTTCATAACTGTAATTTAGGTGTAGAATTATGATGCTCATTAAAGGTGATTTTGATTAATAACCCCACATTCTCCTATTTTCTATCACTGAGGCTCATAGTCATCCTCAGTTACTAAGATGCTTTAGTATAGTGCATTTAGTGCAGTAACTTTCAATAACTGAAAAAGGCAGATTTTTGTCACTTATATCCATAAACTATTAGGTTTAATATTAGCCCATTTCCTCATCAGAACCATGTCAGAACACAAAAATCCTACAGTTTCATGTGACTGGTTTATTAATTCAGGAATTGTAACATTCAGAATTCACAAGTAAACGGTCCTGTTTAAGCTATAAAACAAAAATATTTTCGGCCGGGCGCGGTGGCTCACGCTTGTAATCCCAGCACTTTGGGAGGCTGAGGCGGGCGGATCACAAGGTCAGGAGATCGAGACCACGGTGAAACCCCGTCTCTACTAAAAATACAAAAAAAAATTAGCCGGGCGTAGTGGTGGGCGCCTGTAGTCCCAGCTACTCGGAGATGCTGAGGCAGGAGAATGGCGTGAACCCGGGAGGCGGAGCTTGCAGTGAGCCGAGATTGCGCCGCTGCACTCCAGCCTGGGCGACAGAGCGAGACTCCGACTCAAAAAACAAAAACAAAAACAAAAACAAACAAATGTATTTTTACTAGGTAGTTTAACAATAACCTTTTATCTTAATGAAACTCACACAACAGTTTTTCTCAATGCAGCATCTAAATATCAATAATATCTGACAATTAAAAACACTAAAGAGTTACACAGGAATGGAAAATTTTTTGCGTATATTAATTTTTTATGTTCCATATATAAAATTCTGTGATAAAAGACAAATGTTATAGTAAGTATATACTTATATAATAATTATACTAAGCAAATTCATGTGCCCAGAAATAAAATTGTAAAGCCTCAATAATGAAAGCAAACTCAAGATTAAATCCAAAAATAAACCGAAGAAAAAATTTATTTATTATTTATTTATTTATTTATTTTTTGAAACAGAGTCTCGCTCTATTGCCCAGGCTGGAGTGCAGTGGTGCAATCTCAACTCACTGCAGCCTCACCCTCCCAGGCTCAAGGGCTCCTCCCACCTCAGCCTTCCAAGTAGCTGAGACTACAGGTGTATGCCACCATACCCAGCTAATTTTTTTGTATACTTTTTGTAGAGATGGGGATTCACCCCGTTGCTGAGGCTGGTGTTGAACTCCTGGACTCAAGCGATCCACCCAACTCGGCCTCCCAAAGTGTTGGGACTATAGGGATGAGCCACTGCGCCTGGCCAAACGAAAAAATAATTCATACTATCTTGCTACCAGTCTTTAAAATTTAAAATAGACCCCATTTTATATTTTTCTTTGAAACTTATCCTTTAAAAACATCTATTTAAAGTCTTATTTTTCTGTTGGGCCTCATGTTCTTGGTAAAGTGGTCTTTAGATCAAGTTTGACGTACACAAATACCATTTATCTGTCTATCCCAGTACATTTGCTGAGCTCCAATCATGAACTTTGAGTCCCTGAGGATCTTGAAGTTAAGAAGATCCCTGCACTAAAAAATATGTAAGCTGTATAAAGAACAGTAACAACTAGGAAAGGCATGAAAATCTAATTTCTGTAATTCAGTTCAATTCAGTAGAACTCATAGCCTTATTATCTGGGGAAAATCAGAACATATAGGCCCTAAATTTAGTCATAAACTTTAGTCTAGATGTATTTTCCAGTAATTATTCAGGAGAAAGCGGTAGTCATGGGGACTCAGCCCCAGAGGCAGCCGTCACTTGCCATTATATCAGCCTCTGCTGCATTAAGCTTTCCAAAAATAGAATTCACATCTTCAAATTCACGTATTCCTTCAGGTATCCCCAACAGACTTTTCCCCCAACGGACAAACATTATGTTCTTACCTTTGACAATCATTTCAACTGTGATACAGGAATTTGATTCTAAAAAATCAGGGGTAGGATCGGCTCTTTCCAGCCCCTTCTAGCTCTAAACTTTAGGAAACAGTGGATGCCTCTTCTTCCCAATGTGAAGCCACATGGGCTGGGTCCTTTTGTTTTCCTCAGATCACAGAAAGAAAAGTAAGCAAATAAGGGAAAAATCAGATTTTAGTTCACGTTTTTTTTCTTTTTTTCTTTTCTGAGATGGAGTCTTGCTCTGTCACCTAGGCTGGAGTGCAGTGGCACCATCTCGGCTCACTGCAAGCTCCACCTCGCGTTCAGTGATTCTTCTACCTCAGCCTCCCGGGTAGCTGGGATTACGGGCATGTGCCACCATGCCCGGCTCATTTTTTTGTATTTTTAATAGAGACGGGGTTTCATCATGTTGGCCAGGCTGGTCTCCAACTCCTGGCCTCAAGTGATCTGCCCACCTTGGCCTCCCAAAGTACTGGGATTACAGGCGTGAGCCACGATGCCCAGCCAGATTTTAGTTCACTTTAGATACCATATGCACACCTAATTTTACCCTACGCCAATTTTGTAAATGACTGATATAATAACAGTAACACAAATGGGTTTTTCATTATTATCTTTATATAAAACAATTATAGCTGTATTTAGATACATAAGTAACAGTTTGACTTCATCATTAAAAGCATGAGTTTTGGAGTCAGACAGGTGGATTTGAAGTCTACTTGAACCACCACTGATGTGACCCAAACAAAGTTACAGAAGCCCCAGTTTCCACTTTCACAAAATGAGGATAAGAAAAATCTACCTAAAAAGAAACCCCAAAAAACTATCTCAAAGTGTGATGTGCCTGAGTTCCTTAGTAGAAAGTAAGAATTATAGATGTTACTATCACTCAACAAAATATTCCCGTCAAAAAAAAAAGACAGGATAAATATCCATGAAAAGTTATCTAATATTTAAAAATATATATAGAAAAAAATATTTCAAAATGCTGTATTTATCTAAATTCCATGGCAAATTGACTCATTTTTATAAGGTTTGGATCTTTTTCAAACTCCAGTCCATGCACTATGTTATGACTTCTCTATGATTTCCAAATAGGGCTTTCAAGTTACTGAACAAAAATAGGTATATCTGTACAACTTTATGATGCATATCTAACAAGTTTATAGATGAGGCAATCTGTAAATTTGTACAAATGAGGGAAAGAGAGGCTATAAAGATATTTTTTAACCATCCAGAGAATTCAAGGTATTAAACTCAAATACAGATTCCAAAACTTAACTGAGCAAAATTCAAAAACATATAGTTTCAAAATGTATTATTCAAAAATTAATCCTGATCAGAAACACAGTATTAAGAAAGTTTAGAATAAGTAAAAGTACAAAGTAAAATCAATTGTTTTAACATTAAAATATACTGTGTACAGGAGGTTGAGGTGGTAGGAGCGCTTGAGCCCAGGAGTTCAAGGCAAGCCTAGGTAACACAGAGAGACTGATAATATTGACTTTACATATTCAACAGGAAAAATAATTATACTAGTCAAAATCCTTTACAATAAGCTTCATTTTACCATAAAACTCTACATTACAGAAAGGTAATTAAGTGCCCATTACTGGCTATTTACATAAATTTTAATATTCAAGTAATATTTAATATAGCACTATGCTATTATCAAATAATTTGGATGGTTAGAATGGGATTGATCCTAGCAACAATAGATACGAAGAACTCTGTACTCTACCACTCGAGCTAATATGAGTTTTTTTACGGTTACATAGGCATCCTGAGCCTATGTAGTGTACCTTGTTCCAATCATCTACATATTATAACATAAAATTATAAATTTGGAAAAAACCTTAAAGACTTCAGGGGATTTTCAATCTAGTCCTTCCCCCACCCCACCCCACCCCCACCAACATTCATTACATCATGTCTTCCTGGATGTAGTCATTTCTAGAACCTGAAAATTATTTTTTAATATTTATTTATTTATTTTAGAGACATGGTCTCACTATGTTGCCCAGGCTGGACTTGAACTCCTGGGCTCTAGCTATCTATCCTCCCACCTCAGCCTCCCAAGTAACTGGGACTAGAACCTAAAAATTATTTAATTTACATATACATATCTCTACTTCACTCTGGTCACATGGCTGACTTCTTCCTAATAATATCATAATAAATTAGGCTGCTCACAAATTTGGTCTTCTAGAAACCATAGTGTGGGCTATCCTCTATTAAGCCCTCATAATTGTGTGATATTTTCCAGGTTACTTTTCTAGGAATACATATTTTTACTTTGGGATTCTCCACTTAAAAGATAAGAAAATGGGAGGGATAGGAAAATCATAATATACACCGCCCCTTACCCCACTCAAAAAATGGCAACTAGATTAATTTTCTTAAATTCAATATTACACGAGTGAAATTTTGCTTGGGAACTTTTAAGTAGTAATAAATGGCTTCTAAAGTAATATGTTTTATCAGGGTATCAGGGTTTCGTCATCTTTTCATAGAAAATAAGAATGTTTGGAAACAACTGGCTCACATAACCGGTTCCTCCTTTTTTTCCAATTGTTGTCACTTAAAAAATATTCATCAGAAAGTGGAAAATTTGTTTTGAACTGCACTTGCCGTCCCTAAAGTTCCACATCAGTTTCTTTTTTTTTTTTTTTTGAGACAGTCTCGCTCTGTCACGCAGGCTGGAGTGCAGGGCACGATCTGGGCTCACTGCAAGCTCCGCCTCCCGGGTCTACACCATTCTCCTGCCTCAGCCTCCCAAGCAGCTGGGACTACGGGCGCCCGCCATCACGTTCGGCTAATTTTTCGTATTTTTAGTAGAGACGGGGTTTCACTGTGTTAGCCAGGATGGCTAACTAGATTGGTTAACTAGATCTCCTGACCTCGTGATCCGCCCACCTAGGCCTCCCAAAGTGCTGGGATTATAGGCGTGAGCCACCGCGCCCAGCCAAGATATATAATCTCTTAAAAAAAAAAAAAAAAAGGCACCATCCTGGCCAACATGGTGAAACCCCGTCAACCCCATCTCTACTAAAGTCTCTACTAAAAATACAAAAATTAGCTGGGCATGGTGGCTCATGCCTGGAATCACAGCTACTCGGGAGGCTGAGGCAGGAGAATTGCTTGAACCCGGGAGTCGGAGGTTGCAGTGAGCCGAGATTGTGCCACTGCACTCCAGCCTGGCGACAGAGCAAGACTCCATCTAAAAACATCTAAAAAAAAAAAAAAAAAAAAAGCAAATGGCAAATAATAAACAAAAGTCTTCAAATTATAAACCAAATGGTTTGAGCTTCTGCCAATTATGATAAATTATTTTGGGAGCACAAATGGGTATTAAAAACTTTTTAAAAGAAGGCTAAATATAGAATTCTCTTTCAACATTTTTTTAAACATTGCCTCTAAAATCTCTTAATAGTTGTCTTCCAAATATTATCCTCTTTCTAAGGTAAAAAAAGACAAAAGATAATTAGTTCCTCTGGAAGTCTCTATGTTTGCCTGATTGTACTGAGCAGAAATATGCATATTTGCAAATCTGCCAAGTGCAACCCATTTTGCTGGACAATTCCCAGTGCATTGAATCTCTGCCAAAAAAATAAGCTGGGTGTTGAAAGTTCCTTTTTATCCGTCTGCAGAATTTCACTTTCTCCTTCTGCTGGCTGCCACAGACCCCCTTTACAGATATTAGGTTTAGATGTGCAATGAAACACACATTTGTTCTCTTTAAGTTTTACAATAATGAATACTTCAATACCCCTTTCTTATAAGTATTTCTCTTTAGAGCAGCTCTCAGTAACGAGTTCACCATTCCCTGTGCAACTGAATAAAGCTTTTCTGTGATAGGTTCGTCCTATAAGATTTGCAACTCTTACCATTATTTAAAGAACTCAGAAGCACTTCTAAAAGCTGTAAGCATTTTACAATGTTTTCTTTGCACCACTGAACAGCCCCAGCTGAGGAAAGCAAAATGAAGAGGGCCAGATTCACGCTGAGGAGGGCATGATCTTTTCTGTGAGATCAGTATTTTCAGATTTAGTTCACTGATTAGGCTAAGTTCCTGTTTCTTTATATATTTTGCCTCTAAGCATGTAAACGCAGACATTGGAGATCACTGTGATTCATATAAGTTTGTAGAAACTTATGCTTATTCTATTATTTATTTGTTTGCAAAATTTTAAACACTAAAGAATATGGTTGATAATAATTAACACAAATCTTATTGTTGTACCCTTAATTCTATGACCATCATAGTAACTATAATAGAGAATTACCAGCATTTCTAGAATTACAATTAATGTGTATGAACTAAATGGAGAAATTGTGGGAAAGGAAGAAAAAAATCTTTGCTTTGAAAAAAGTAAAAAAATGAATAAGCTCATTAGAACTTTGTTCACTTTTATCAGATACCAATACCTTCAACACAGTCTCTGCTATACACAGACTGACCACAAAATAAGGAATTGGTTCCAGGTAGGGTACAGAAACACTCATCACAGAGTGAATACTTTTTCCCCAAAATTCAGTTCTTTTCTTTCAGGAAAATCCGTGCTACTTTGGTTTATTGAGTTTTCATTTTCATCTTTTTTCATATAAGGACAGAAAAGAGTTTTAATGTAGATTATAAACCATTTTAACCCAAAACAAAACATAACAAAACAAAAAAGAAGTAGGAAACAAAAGAGAATTGTTTTCTGTGATCACAAGAACTGCATATAAAATACAGTTACAGTAATACAAGGATAAGATATCTAAGGCCGGGCGCGGTGGCTCACGCTTGTAATCTCAGCACTTTGGGAGGCCGAGGCGGGCGGATCACGAGGTCAGGAGATCGAGACCACAGTGAAACCCCGTCTCTATTAAAAATACAAAAAATTAGCCAGGCGTGGTGGTGGGCGCCTGTAGTCCCAGCTACTCGGAGAGGCTGAGGCAGGAGAATGGCGGGAACCCGGGAGGCGGAGCGTGCAGTGAGCCGAGATTGTGCCACTGCACTCCAGCCTGGGCGACAGAGCGAGACTCCGTCTCAAAAAAAAAAAAAAAACAAGGCTAAGATATCTATTAAGTTTAGATGAGAGACTAGAAATCTCCCATTTGATATGATGGTTAGAAACACTTAATAAATGGATTAAGATGAACAAACTTAACTCTATCATTACTCCCAATTATATATGTTCTTCAGGAAAAAGAATTCCAGAAAATACCAAGCTTCAGTTATCCAAATTTAAGCAAATTTTGTTACAATTATTGACCAGAACAAAGGGTGAATATTCCATCACTTCAGGAAATGGCTCAAAGATTACACCTCATTTACAAAAGTAGATGGGAAATTAACACCACTGAAGTATACAAAAGATTTTTGGCATCACATGCAAACAGAAATATACACTTATCAATAATCATGTTAACGCAAGGTATTCTATTCCCCAGTATCTAAAAAGTTTAGTCTTCGCTATTTTCTTCCAGTCATCCCAGTGGTCCTCCTAGGCCTTGAAAATAACTTTTAAAAACTTGAGACAAAATTTTATATCTGGTCCATAGGATTTCATATTTAACCCTTTTAATTTTTCTCATTTCCTTTTGTGATTTACTTCTATATAACTAGAACAAGATTTCATGTGCCAGTAGGTACAGATCTTGATGTGTGGTTCAGGGATATACAACAGAATAGAAGATGGCAAGGACACTGGTGAGACTGAGCTGCTTCACCTTCAGCAGGAAATGAGTTTCGGAATGAAAGGGCCCCCCACCCCCGATCAATGGGCCAGACTTCCAAAGTCAGGAAAACCATGAGGAGTCCTCAGCCAGCCAGAGATCTTCCTATCTGACCTCAATATTAACAGCTTTTGGTGGCATAAGTCCTAAGCCATGCAGAGACAGTCCTCTAATCATTATAGTATTTAGAGGGAAGGTTGAGAGGAAGTGACTAAAAAGGAAGCAGGTTCTAAGCATGTAAACCTTCATTGGACTCTCAAGCCACTTTTTTCTCAGTGAGCCATTGCAGGTATTTGACTTGAGTAGCACTCTCTGATTTTGAAGACCAGCCCTTTTCTTGCTATGTCTCTCCCAGTCTCAACTACATCTTATCCTAGCTGTCTGTTTGTTGGGTCTGACTTGACCAGCCCATTCTGGTCTTAAAATAAAATGATCTGGATCTGAATTTTGGCTCTGCCACATTTGCTGGTGATTTGCAGTATGAGTTTGACAAGTTATTTAACCTGTATAAGCCTCCATTTCATCAAATATAAAACCAAGTTATAATATCCACCTCATTGCATTGCTGACTATTAACAATAACTCAAGTTAAACTGCCCTCTTTAATTTGTCTTTATAACTCTGTTAGCAAGTTCTTCATACTCCAGTTTAACCCTCTTTTAACCACTTCTCATACTGGCTTTTCCACCTTATCAATACTCTGCTTTCCAACATAAAAGTATGGTTTTCTTGAAAACTTCTATCCCATCTTTATGGATGTTTTTAGCCCTAAGCAAAGTCATACCCTAATGGAAAAGCAACATCCTGGTAACTCATACTACATGCTTTCTTTTTTTTTTTTTTTTTTTTTTTTTTGAGACAGAGTCTCGCTCTGTCTCCCAGGCTGGAGTGCAGTGGCGCTATCTCGGCTCACTGCAAGCTCCGCCTCCCGGGTTCACGCCATTCTCCTGCCTCAGCCTCTCCAAGTAGCTGGGACTACAGGCGCCCGCCACCACGCCCGGCTAATTTTTTTTTGTATTTTTAGTAGAGACGGGGTTTCACCGTGGTCTCGATCTCCTGACCTCGTGATCCGCCCGCCTTGGCCTCCCAAAGTGCTGGGATTACAAGCGTGAGCCACCGCGCCCGGCCATACTACATGCTTTCATGGCTGCTCAATATCAAGGCAGTTAATCCTCCCTGCCACAGTCATATGTCTATCCTTTGAGGATAATGAAGAACAGTTCTACTCATGAGCTTAGTGAAGGGCTCCACATTTACGAACTTTGGTAATCTTGATCAGCAAAATTAATTAAAAGGAGGGCTTGGCTTTTCAAACCCCAGATTTGTAATATATTTAGCAGTGATTTTTGTTGAGCTTCCTTGATAAAATTAGTATCTACTATCACTAAAATTATCAATATAAGGTAAGAATTTATACTTTAGGTTAAAGTAGATATTAACCTGCCTGTTTTAATTGTAAAGAAAAAAACTATCCTCAAACAACAGTTAATTTATCTTAAGAATTTCATGTTTTGATGAAATTCAATATAGCTGTGATCACCTAGAATTGTACTTTTCAAACAATGTTCAGTGGAGCCACCAGATTCAATGAGGATGTCTCAGGGGAACTTCCTGAAAGTCGGATGAGGAGGAGGGGAAAGAAGAGGGATAAGTGGGTGGGTTCCACATTCCGCATGCCCACTGCAATCAGAATAGTTCTCTTTGTTAATGCCAGATTTTATTTTTCAAAATGGTTTTGCAGCTAAAAAAAAAATTTTAAGTACCTAACTAAAAGATCCCTTCAGTCTTATAAAGAGCTCTATGCCCTCAAGTAAACACTCCTAAAAGTCAAATGGGAAGCAGAAATTTAGTTTCTAGTTAAATGGACATATTAACCTTCTTATAATTCAAAGTCAGCAAACTGAAGTCTTTCATCTTCAGGGCCTGTTTAACACTTTCAGTCTAACTCTACTGTCCAAAGAATGCATAGCAGAGCAGAAAGAATGTGCCTACCTAAGGACACCTGGGTAAGGACAGCAGGCTCTCTTCAGCCATGGCAAAAGGGACATATATTTTGGAGTGTTAAAGTAATCCTTTCTTCAAGGTCAAAAAGTGTTCTTAAATTTTGCCATGAAAATGCTGTTATTAGGACACATACCAAAACTGAGGACCTAAGAAAAGAAGAGTCAAATGTTTCTTATACCTTCCCTCAAAACAGATTGTCCCTGATTTCTGATTTTTAGAGAGTAATATTCATGTACATAATACACTTATAAATTTAAGAAGTTTGATGATACTACAAATTCCCAGTCATCAATACTTGCCTAATCTAATATTGACCTCTCTCTCTCTCATTCTCCACAAACAATATTTCAATCCTTGCCCTTTTCCTCAAATCCTTACTGACTACTCTGGCCACATCTTCTTCACAGAGAAAATACAAACTTTTTCTTGACATCCCCTTCAATTTTCCCTACCAAATCTACAAATCTATCTGTATCTGTATGCATCCTACAGAGATTGCCTTAGCTGTGTTGATGTGCGTGTTGTCCTTCCCACTGGCTATAGGTAATCCCTCTTCCTAGACCACCTCCTCCATCACTTCCTTCCTTTTCAGAAACCCATACCTCCAATCTCTCTCCTTCTTCTGCACTGTTCCCATTAAAATGTAAACATGTTCAAGACTCTCTCATCTCAACTTCCCTATCCAGACGCTGGATTCTCCACACTTTTATTTCCTGATAAAATTTTCAAAAACCTATCTTTTTTGCTAACTCCATCCCCTTATCTCTTATTTACTTCTCAAACTACTCCAGTCTGGTTTCTACCCCTGCTTCTCTACCGAAACTTCCCTTGCCAAAGTTACTGAGGTCATTTATGTGTAAAACTCCAGTTGGTTTGTTGATGCATTCATCTTCTTTGACCTGTCAGCAACATTTGACACTCACTACCAAATCATTATTCTTCCCTTCTTTGTCAAGAAGTGGAATTGGTTCTGCTTTATCATACTATAATCACAGATCTTTCCTCCAAGCTTCTAAGATTCATCTATCCAACTTCTGACTTAGCTTTTATACCCGGAAGTCTCAAATGAAGCAAAATGTATTGGAATATATTCGTACAATAATATTAATTATATAATAAAGCAAAGTAATATCTGCCCTTCTAAAAATAGCCCAAGCTGGCCAGGCGCAGTGACTCATGCCTATAATCCCAGCACTGTGGGAGGCTGAGGTGGGAAGATTACTTGAGCTCAGGAGCTCATGACCAGCCTGGGCAACATAGTCAGAACCCATCTCTACAAAAAAATTAAAAATTAGTCAGGCATGGTGGTGGATGTCTGTAGTTCCAGCTACTCAGCAGGCTGAGGTGGGAGGATCACTTGAGCCTGGAAGGTGGAGGCTGCATTGAGCCATGATTGTGCCACTGCACTCCAGCCTGGGTGACAGAGGGAGACCCTGTCTCAAAAAACAAAACAAAAACAAAAAGAAAATAGCCCAAGCTGATTAATGTTATCTCATTATCAGCATTAATAAAATTGTCTAATTCTCCTTTAGCACTCAAAAGAATAGCCACAAAGTATAGAAAATGTATGTTAAATAATTATCATTCAAAGAGGATAAACTTTTAAGTTATTCCCTGCTCCTTTTATCTTAATAGTACATGACCTGAATTTTGTAAGGTCTTGAGGAAATTTCTAAGCAAAATGAGAAATGCTTTAAAAATTGCAATTTTATTAAAAAGCTAAGTTGATTTCTCCTCTTTTGGCATTCTTGAATATCTTATGTTCTTGGATTAAATTATTAATCTAGTACAAAGGCACCATGTATTATTTATTGCACCTGAAACATCATGGACATTTGAATGATTGTCAATGTTAATGGTGTCATACAACTCATCTAATAGTTCACCATGTAATTGTTTCCTCTGTAACCAAATGAGATGATTTTCACAATATTTCATAGATTCCTTCTAGAAAAGAAACAGATTCTTCTAGATGAGATTCATGACTTAAAAATACAAGCAGATTTCCCCAAATCGTGTGTGCGATATAAATAGACTAAGAAATTTTACATTCTATCATTTAAGTCTAATATTTCCTTCTTCCCTCTTTCCCCTTTATTTAAATGTAGAATCTGGAGAATTCTCCACATGGATGCAATCTATTTGAATTATTTAGAATCAAATCACTTTATTGACAACCTTATAGCAATCAATTTTATAAGTAATTATGAAGATAATGTTCTGATAACAGAAAATAAATTCATAAGCCCTTAGAGAAAATAGATGACTTTGGTGAACAAATCCCAATGTGTTTATTATGTCTATTGTATTCAGATTTCTTTCCTCCACCTCCCTTTTTCCAGCAATGAATATCTTGAGGAAGAGACAATCTATTTACCTTTTCATTCCCAAATGATACCAATGATAACTGCCTAGACTACAGAAAGAAAAGTCTTATAGTATATTACATTTCTTATAATTAAAAAATTGTTAATGCTATAACATCCTTAAATCTGTTTCCATAAAAATAGTTTTTACCAAAATAGTACTTAATTACATTCTAACCTCCGTGTCTTTTTATAAGATTCCTTTGAAGTAATATTTAAAATACCAAAAGTACCTTTTGCAACATGGTGGTCATTTGAAATATCAATTCTTCATGTCTCTTTTCATTACTTACCTAAAAGGATAAAAAAGAGAAAATATTAGAAGTTTGAAATCATTTCAATTTATCATTAAGAATAGTTTCTATATTTCAAATCAAAATAAGCTTATAGCAGGCACTGATAGAGTTCTTCATTTTAAAAAGTCACTATTATAAATGCAAAAGAGCAAAGCAAAAATATTTGAACATTTCAAGAGTTCAGTAAAGTAGCCAAAACAGAATGTGATAAAAGATGAAAAATAGCCTGTTAATATGTAAGAGAAATAGATTTTTAAAAATATGAGAATGTCCATTCAATCATAAGTAGATTCATAAGAATCTTGAGAGATTATGTTTACTTTCAGAGTCTGTCTAAATGCATGAAAAAGCATTGGCTGAAATTGCTGACCAAAGAGTATTAAATTGGATAAGCATTCCCTACCTAACAGTCAATGACAAAAACTAATGACAGACACGTGTGGCCTATCCCTTCTTTTTCCTTTTATAACTGCCATTTGTTAAACATCTACAATATGTCAGAAGCTACACCAGCCATCTCATATATCGTATCTATTTATCCTTCATGACATGTGGTAAAATAGGAATTACTAAGTCTCCTTAACAGGTAAGAAAAACTAAACATCGTAAAGTTTACATGACCTGACCAGGATTGTAAATGCCAGAGCCAGGATATATCCATCTCAGAAGTCTTCTTTTTTTATTATATTTTGCTGCTTCCTTTCAAAAGATTTGATTTATTTACATGTTACATAATATCAAGAGATTGAACAAGTTTTTAATGCCAAAATCTTGTTATATTACATCAGGTTATGCTAACTGCTCACATTATTATATCACAATATATCAGACTTTCATGAGATTTGATTTCACCTCTGGTATCATTAAGCCACTAACATACGGCCATGCTTCTACTTTATTTTCTCTTATTCTTCAAAGCATATTGGAACTTTAACAGCCATTCACTGACATTCAAGCCCATGAATGGTTATGAAAACATGAAAGACTCAAATACTAAGTGTTAGAAATGATCCAATGGCTTAGGATCCCTGGACCAATTATAGCAGAATCACTAAGGGTGCTTTTTCGGAAATCTCAGTGTTGAGTCCCAGCTCAGTATAATTTTTAAAGACTACACTTTCTACAAACTCTCCAAGATGATCCCTCTGCATATTAAAGCACAGGAAAATATGGCAAGAATCACTGCCTTATACCAGTGGTTGCTAGACCAGCAGAATGAGCAACACCTTGAAACTCATTAGAGATGCAAATTCTCAGGACCCCCTCCACCTTCCAATGAGAAACTGGAAGTGGGGCCCAATACTATGTGTTTTAACAAGCCTTCCAGATAATTTTGATGCAGTTGGAAGTTTGAGGACCATAGCCCAATGTGAAACAATTCCTGGATTTTCTTGTCCAGAGGGTTTTCATTCTCTGTCTTGTGAACTATTAATACTTAGAACTATTATGGATGGAGTCAAGGAAGTGTCATTCTTCAGTTTCCAGGAGGCTCTCTGAACTCCCGGGAATAGCCTTCTGGCATGTACCATGTTCAATGCCCACAGTCCTCTTTCTTCCCCTTATCTTACTTGATCTACTCTTTGTCTAGATTAAAAGATTATCATTTCAACAGATGTGGTGTCCACATTCACATAAACCTTAATAGGAGCTATTAAAATTATAAACACGTATTCAGACACTGAAATCACAAACTCGTTTTTAAATTCCCTTGGAATTGTGTATGTAACAACAGTTATCAGATAGCTACCATAATACTTCTTTGAAAAAAAATCTTCCCATAGTTCACTTCGTATGTGGTGAACAATCCTCTCTGTGTCTTAGTACAAATTCAGAAAGGACAACATTTAAGCATTCATAAGAACTTTCTATGAAAAAGACTAATCAAATTGAAATAAGAAGAACATAGCCTCCAGGTATCAAAAGAGTAAAACAGGTTCACAAAAACCTGGCCCAATTAAAGTCCAAGGCATATAGACAATAGCATCACAGAATATTAATTGTGGACCAAGTTGCTTTCCAGCTCTTATATTAGTGAATGCGCTAACAGGAACCTGATTCAACATCTCACACAACAATGTGGAACATAGGAAAATCAATGTTGTGCACGGCATGCTGAGCAAAGTGTTCCATCTGACATTTAGAAATGGTTGCACTCAGCTACTTTTAATTTTAGTCCCAATTTCAAGAGACTGCCAAAGACACAAAGCTACTGCTTCAAGTCCTTGCTTTCAGCTCCCATTGGGATGATCTGTAGAGCCTTTGAATACTCAGCTCCACTGACAGAACACACATTATTTCCTTTTGAAACTGAAAAACCAGTTCCTGGGCTTTTGCATACATGTTTATTCTTATCCGGGAAACTCAAGAGCAATTTAAGTGCTCTCCTCTTCACTGTGAGTCTGTAACTCTCCTCTCTTAATGATGCAGTGTCTTGTGCTTAGCTGAGTTTAAAAGGCACTTTCCTGGCTGCCCTCAGATTCACAATTTAATTTGATTCTCCTGGCCTCTGGCTGTTGAATAACTTTCCATGGTGAAATATATTACATCTCTTTTTCTTCTTCTTCTTCCTTTTTTTTTTTTTTTTTTTTTTTTTTTTGAGACAGAGTCTCACTCTGTCGCCCAGGCTGGAGTGCAGTGGCATGATCTTGGCTCACTGCAACCTCTGCCTCCTGGGTTTAAGTGATTCTCCTGCCTCAGCCTCCTTCCTGAAGTAGCTGGGATTATAGGCACGTGCCACCATGCCCAGCTAATTTTTGTATTTTTAGTAGGGATGGGGTTTCACCATGTTGGTCAGGCTGGTCTCGAACTCCTGACCTCATGATCCGCCTGCCTCAGCCTCCCAAAATGCTGGGATTACAGGCAGAGCCACAGTGCCTGGCCTTTTTCTTCTTTTAAGGCAGGGATTTTGCTTTGAGGTTGCAAAGAAACAACACTGAAAACCATTTGTAACAAAAAATTAACTAGACAGATACTTTCAGCATCAGTTTATCAGCATCTCTTTCCTCCCTAAACTTTATTTAAAAACTTCCTATAAAGATGAAGACTTACTAATTTTAACCTAGTATTTTTTTCTCCTAACTTTAACAAGCACTAAAATACTAAATAATAGATACAGTTGCTTTCCCTCACATTCTGGCTATTTTCTGGAATGTATGCTTCCATTTATACCTTATAGTTATCCAATCACAACTACAAAAAACCCATATCTGAATAATTGGATGAATAGTTAGATGGCTGTTGAAATCCCAGGGGCTAAAAGTGGTCGCTCTAATACCCAAAAAAAAATGACTCCCTACAAAAAGGTACGAAGTGCTAACAGTGTATAAGGCATTATATAGGTGCCTTCCAATGTAGTTGGAGATGATATAATTAAACCAAAAAAGTTAATAATAAAAACTCATAACTTATAGTGTGTTCCCAAGTACCAAAAATTATATTGACTACATACATTATCTCAACTGGTATTCAAAACAACCTCATGAAAACCCTCCTATTATCCACATTCTGTAGACAAGGAAAGTGAGGCTCTTGTCCAACACCATATTGCTCAATGGCAGGAATGAAAACCAAATCTAGGTTTTCCTGCTTCATAAAGCCTTGGTCTTACCCATAGTTGGTTTTATAAATCAAGGCAATGTAAACTAAATGGCATATTGGTGGGTCAGGCATTAAAGGGCTTGGTGGAGGGTAATCTTCACAGAAGTGATGAAACTTAAGCTGAGTTTTGACATAATTAAGAGGACAATAGAAATGGAAATTGGGGGGAAGGAGAAAGATGGAAAGAGGGACACTTGAAGGAAAGTGTTAAGTTGGGTTAATATTGGCTTAAGCAAATATTCAAAGCAGGATTTCTCAAGGTAAGTTCAAATAGTGAACATTGTACCCACTAGATAAATTTTAACATATCTCCTTTGTTCCCTTTCCCCCGCTTTTGAAGTCCCCAGTGTCTATCAGGAAATACATTCTTTATGCAGATCATCACTTACCATCTTTGACATAAATCACACTCCCCTATATGTGAAGGTTAAATAATGCTTCACCATAACCAAAAGCAATGTACAGACCATGTTTGGATCCTAATCTGAACAAACCAATTGAGAAAAAAAGGCAGATTTGAGATAGGAGATAATCAGGGAGATATGGATATTAGATATTCGATATTAAACTATCTTAAAGAGGGGTAATAATGGCATAGTGGATATGGTTTTTTTAAATGTCTTACTAGTTAGAGGCATAATAAAATATTCACAGGTAAAATGACATAATGTCTGGTGTTCACTTTAAAATGCTCCAGAAAAAGGAAACAAAAAAAAAAATGTGGGTTAGAAGATAGATGGAACAAAATTAGTAAAATGATGACGATTTTTGAAGCTAAGTGGATACATGAGATTCCTATCATTCTCCTTACTTTGGTCCATATTTGAAAATTTCCACAAAAGACTTTTTTAAGAGCCTCATGAAATGTGGCCAGTAATACAAAAACAACACCAAAATTTTGGTCTATATGGAGAGATGACCTCCCAAAATAGCTATATCATTCATTCATTCATTCAGCCTGTGGTTTCTGAGTCTACAGTGTGCAGGGGCTTGTTCAAAGGTGAATGAGACACTGTTCCTGCACTCACAGATCTTATAATCATATAGGGGATGTAGGATGGAAAACTAATGACAGCAATCCAGAGTCATCATGGTGTGCAGATATGGACAAAGGACGTGATTAAGTTTAATATTTGAAAACTTGCTCTGGCTACAGGGATGGATTGATGAAAAGCAGAGAAAATGAAGATGGGAACTAAGACACTACCACTAAAACTGAAGAAGATGTGATGGATATTAGAAATGCAGAAGAAGTAATATAATTCTCATACTACTTATAACTTATTTCTAGTATTCATAAAATAGTTCACTCTGTTAGGTGCCTACGTTGTACCCAATCCTACAGAGAAAACCTTGTTTAGAATCCTCTCATCTATGCTAATGGTTAAGAAAATTGTGTTTTTATGGGGCCAGAGGGAGAAAAAAGAAGAAATTGTATATGCATGCGCATCTTAGTAATAATGTAAATAACAACTAACAAAATGAGAAAATTATAAATAGTTTAAAATTATTTTGGATGTCACTAAGAAAATATGTAAATACACAAATTTAAGCAATCAGTTTAATTGAAAGGGAACTCCTTTTTTCTTAGCTCCAATATGTGGTATTTGGAATCCTAATTACTAAGGTCACATCTGTATTCTGTTAAAGAAGTTGCTTTCCTAACTTTCACTATTATTAAAATATGCATAAAGATATTCAAGTCTTTGTACTATTGCTTTCACTCATTGTTAAATAAAAACAATGAGACTACACCCACAGGAAAGGCTTCACAGCCCCCATCAACCTGGTTAGAGCTGAGCTAGAAAGCAGCACACAAGGCTTAGGTAATGCCTTTCCCCTCCCTAAGTGAGGTGTTAGAAATGCTGAAAATACCCTCTTTGGTGGTCATTTCTTTCACTGTCTCTCAGCCAGAATGAAATATCTGAACTGACAGTCGTGGATCAGTGTCTGTAGGGCAGCAATTTCTTCATGGAGCTGACACATCCCAGAGAAAAATACCATCCTCTGCTTCCTCCTCTTTTATCTCCTGGTGTGTCAACTACAAAAAAATTCTTTCTCTTGGGAAAAGGTCTGAGTAAGTCATGAGCTTAGTTATTTAGGTCTATGTTCATTAGACAGGAGAAAGAAGAAAATGAACTGTTTCATTTGTTTTTTATTATTTTCAAGGTCTTTTTCTCAAGTTAATTTTAAATTAATTTCCAAATATGGAATCTAGAATTTTTATTTGAAGGAATAGTCAACACTGTTTTAAAAATGGTTGGCTTCAGTGGAGAAATTGTATAAACACCGTCAGCCAAGTGACCAGAGTTCACATCAACAGCACTGTCATGTTCACAGTGCTACTCTTGATATAATGTGATGAAAATGGCACTTTATTCTAGGATCAAAACATGTAATCCAGTCTAATTATGAGAAAATCATCAGACAAATTTCAATAAAGGGATATCCCACAATATACTTATCCAGTACTCCTCAAAATTGTCAAGAGCATAAAAAACAAAGAAAGCCCATGAAGCTGTTACAGCCAAGAGGAGACTAACAAGACACGACTATATAAATGTAGTATCCTAGAAGAGAAAAGGGGCATTTGGTTAAAAACTTTAAAAATCTCAATAAACTATGGACTTTAGTTAATAATAACACAATAACTTTATTTAATAATAATTTGTTATTAATTACAATAAATATACCATGCTAATATAAAATGTTAATAATAGAAGAAATTAAGGGGAGAAGTCAATCCCAGAACTCTGTACTATTTGCTCAATTTTTCTATAAACGTACAAATGTTCTAAAAAATAAAGTCTATTAATAAAATAAAGATGGTTGGCTTCTCCTTTGATAAAATGTCAAAATATTTTCTCACCTTTTTGATCTATAGTTTATGTTCTATAAATTAATATTGATTTGATAGTAAACCTGTTTTTTTTTAGATATTTGAGAAGAATATGCATATTTTCTTCACTACCACAAAATAGATCTCCCAGCCTCAAAAAGGAAATATACAGGAAACTAGTTCTTATTATTCTTGGAAATAATGGGAATAAAAAGCTCTTCCAGAGACAAGAGTGCTGACATCTTCTGGAGAGGCATTCTGCCGCTGCTAGCTGAAACGGTGAGCAAGGCGAATTGCAATGCCTTGGTATTACAGGTCCCAAACAGATGTTCAAGCCACTCACCAAGCAGAGGCACAGCATGGAGAGCTGAGCATCCATCTGGCCTCCCCCATAAAAAGACAGAACATCATCAGTGCCATGGATATTTTTAGGGCTAGAAAGATCCTTAAAAGGTTATCTGTTTTAATCCCTTCATTTTCACAGATGAGGAAATTTTAATGGCCATCTAATTTCTGATTGGCAATCCTCTTACTACTCTTATAAAATGTAAAAAATGAAGAGGCTGATCCTGAGAGGTTAAAGAAAATCAGTTGCTTTTCTTTATAACCATGTATGCAAATAACTTTTGCTTGAGACAGATGATGTTTTCCATTTGAACTCCTATTGTGGAGAAGGGGAAAATGAAAAAAGTAACAAGGATGAAGACATGAACAAGAGGCATTGAACAAAGAAAGGGAATACTGGCAGACTGGGTCAAAGAACCCTATGCTCCCAGGAAAACCCAGGAGAGAGAAACAACTTTTGTCATGGGGGACCAGAAGCTATAGCTATGCAAGGTGTTTGAAGAGAGCCATGGTTTTAGTTTTACCTGAATGAAAATTTAAAGCCACTTCCTCAGTGACCAGTTATCAGAGAAGCTCAGAGAGAGAGAGCTTCTCTAATCTTGGCTGTAAGAGAAATATGACTTGTCAGATCACCAGCTGGAAAAGAAGCAGAGGGGAGAGTGTGCCGGACAAGGAAAATGGAAGAAAATAATTCATGATTGAGGAGTTATCATCCCCTTTCATACAGAGGCTTCACTTTAATCGGCGTATCTGTATGTAGTTCATATGTTGAGCATCCTCACACTGGAGCTAGGTGGTTTGGTCTTTAAAAAACAGCTTCACTATGAGGGTGGTGGCTCATTGGAAGAAGAAGGTAAGTAAGTGGTTGTGGCAGTGGTTCCAAGGCTGAATAAAGGGAGAAGCCCCGAAGTTCTCAGGTTGGTGACAGCAGAAATGACAGCTAAAAAAACAGGCAGTTTGAGCCTGGCATTTACAAACCAGCCACATAGCAGCAGTAAAAACTTGACCAAAAGCTTTTTAACCTCGTTCCTTAGCATCTGAGGTCATGAATGAGACCTCAAAGGTGTCTTTCTTTACTTGAGAAAAGCATTACCAGCACTCACACATTTATCTGTCCTTTCTACAAGGAAAAGGAAATCTCAATAAGCTGAGAAGTTTTATGCTACATTCCTCAATCCTCTTTTTCTCCCTTCTCTTTTTGTTCTGGTAAAAATGGTTTCTATTTTGTTTCCAGTGCACAGATTTTACCTCTCAGAATTGTTACTTGCTTAAATGAAGCAAAGGGCTTAACAACAGACTGAAGGTAGGAATAATTCATGTTTACACTTGAGAATTTGCCCCTGATGAATAAACGACTATGCTCTAAACAGAACCTGCAGCCCAAAGTCTATATCACACATGGCAAAAGAAACAGCTTTTGAAGACATATACTGTAGCTCCTTCCTCCTATGGCTGGAAAACAAAGTACAAACAGCTAAGCTCTCTCTAAATAACCAATGGACATAAATTAAGTCAGAGCTTTGCTCCAAGTCCAGCAATCCTGCTGACCCTTCCAAGTCTTCTAAAGTGAGCTCCTTTTTCTCTGTCAGAGACTTTGGGTGTAATGGCCTGGAACTGAAGCAGTAGGGTGGCGGGTGGTGAGAGAATGAGAACAAATGCTTTCATTATGCAGCATGCTGAGGCAAAATGAGTTTGACTCACAAATGCAACACAATTGGGGCAATGTAGAGGCCACAATGCAGCAACACTGAATCACAGACAGTTTGAATGCTCTCGCTTTGACACATACTCTCAGAGTTGACCAGTTTTCTGACATTACTGTCAACCAAGAAAACTATTTTTGAGCTGCTTTTGTTCTTATTTTGATTTTGGAATTTATAAATACTCAGGAAAATAAACTCTCTAGTTTGAGGACAGATTTTGTGGGATGTTAGGCAGACTTTCAATGTAACCAAACTATGTAATGAAGTGGCTTATGAATTAAAAGTGTTCCTTTGGGTTCTTGGCATGATTGTATCACTCGTCTGAAAAAAAGACAGAAGTGCCAGCATCTGCAAGCTCTGGGGCTATCTGAGCATAATAGCAAAATTGTGGCCTCAGTGGAGCATTAAAAAAAAATCTATTTAATTCCCCAGAGAACAGATAATGATAAATTTCTGCCACTCTGAGGAGAAATCCATGGCGTTCAGCACCTAAAAGATTGTGAAATTGGTGGGGAAAATAATCCTGATGGTCACTAATGAATGAAAATTCCTTTTGCAAATCCTGCTCTGAATGACTATTTTTTCTTTTAAATTGAAAATAGGATTGCCTACCCAAGTCTATGAAAGGGACGATTAAAAGGCTTTATGGTGAGTGTATCAAGTTCTCCCTAAGTACTATATTGATGTCATCCACTGTGGCATTAGGCTAATATGTCTGGTTTTTTGGTGCCATCTGTATTTTTCAGACAAATGGAATATGAGAGCAACAACTCTAAGTGGTTCAATGCTTACCACAACAAAAATTTCCATTAAGAATTTTCCATTAGGAAAATATGTTTAAGACTATTTAGGATAACTAAATTACCCTTAGGCCATTTACCAGCACCTTGGTGCTTCATCTCTAAGCATCTCCATCAGGAGAGGCTTTACAAAACTTCTGCACAAAATGTGTCTAATGCACCAGCATCCTGATGTCACCAGTTCATTAACCCTGTCAGGCATTTGGCAAATTACTGGGAATTTTACCACTTATTAGTTATAGTCAAAGACTGGGGGAAAAAAAAGAAATACTGTACCTCAAATCTGGCTTTCAGATCTTGCAACCCTGTCATATCTATGAGCTCTGCTGTTCTAAAGCATGTTTCATTGATGTGACTCAAAGAAATCATAACTAAAATATAACAAACTTCCCTCTTGTTTCTGCTCCTATAAAATCAAGCTGAAATAGCCAAGGCATGGTGGAAAAAGTGGAGCAGTGAGTTCTAGGGGTGACAATACAAAACAACATCAGGCTCCCAATAAAAAATGACACGGATTCATGGATCTTCGAGTATTTGCATTTTACTGTGTTTTCTAGACCCAGCTTTTAGGAAATTGTGGAACATTCTACAGCACACCCAGATAAATGTTTAGTTCCTCATAATAATGTGTTACTAAATCTACAACCTTCCATTATCATCAACTCTTACATAGAACAGCAACATAATCAGCATTCATTTGTAAAGCACTTTCATAATTTAAAGTTTGAAAGTTTTCAAATTATAAAAATAATATATATGTATGTATACTACATATGCATATGTAACACCAAATACAAACATTTTGTGTCAATCAATAATTTTAATCTCCTTAAAAAGAAAAAACTAGATTCCTTCTATTTATATAAATGAATGGAGCTCTCCTTCTCCACTAGACTGAATTTCTCAAGGACAGGAAGCCAGGCTTGTATTCACTTCCATATCACAGGGCCTATTACATGCCTAGCCCATAATAAGTGCTCAAGAAATGAGAGAATTTGGTTTTTTTTTTAAAAAAAAAAAAAAAAAGAAGCCAACTAGGGCATTTTGAAATGGGACATCACAGAGTTTAAAGATGAAGAATTGATGTGGTGCTGTGGAAACTGCACAAGGGCAAGGGTCAGCAAGCTTGTGTTTGCAGCCTCATTTTCCCGTTTCCTGTCTGTATGACCTTTTGTTTTGCTTTTTTGAAACGGAGTGTTGCTCTGTTGCCCAGGCTGGAGTGCAGTGGCACCATCTCGGCTCACTGTATCCTCCGTCTCCTGGGTTCAAGCAATTCTCGTGCCTCAGCCTCCCCAGTAGCTGGGACTACAGGCGCATGCCACCATGCTGGGCTAATTTTTTTGTATTTTTAGTAGAGACAGAGTTTTGCCTTGTTGGCCAGGTTGGTCTCAAACTCTTGACCTTAAGTGATCTGCCCGCCTCAGCTCCCAAAGAGCTGGGATTACAGGCGTGAGCCACTGCGCCTGGCCTGCATGACCTTGAGTAAGTAACTATATCTCTGTGGAGGTTTCCTCCATCTCTAAAAAGGGGAGAAGAATCTTGCAAGACCATTATGGAATAGAGAATGTATACAACATGCAGCGGTTGATAAATGGTCATTATTATGACAGTGTTTCCTGAAGTTGTTTATATTAGGTTGGTGCAAAAATAATTGCAGTTTTGCCATTAAAAGTAATGTCAAAAACCACAATTACATTAGCAAATTAAGATTTAAGGTGCTAGCTGGGTGTGGTGACTCACACCTCCAATTCCAGCACTTTGAGAGGCTGAGGTAGGAGGATTGCTTGAGCTCAGGAGGTTGAGACCAGCCTAGGAAACATAGGGAAACCTCATCTTTAGGAAAAAATATTTTTTTAAAAATTAACCAGGTGTGGTGGCATGCATCTGTGGTCCCAGCCTACTTAGGATGCTAAGGTGAGAGGATCTCTCGGGATTGGGAAGTTGAGGCTTCAGTGGGCCTAGGCAACAGAGTGAGAGACCCTGTCTAAAAGCAAACAAAAAAAAGAATTAAAGTATATTATTATTATAATAACTATAATAATAATATTCACACTTATAGGTATAATGCACTTTCCCAAATACCTTATATGCTTTATCATATTAATGTAGTCAATAACCACATAAAGTAGTATTATCTTCATTTTGCATCTGAGAAAATTGAACATTTCCAGGATTGTTTATAAGATTGGAGCTAGAATATCAGAATGAGTTCTTAGGAGAACATAAAAGCAACTTTAAAAAACTATTTGTCTGAAATATAGTTGAAATAACCATTTGGGGGATATAAAAGACTTATAAAAAATATATTTTTAGAATGTGCAAATGCATGAAGATTTACCCACTACGCATACTAAAGGCCATCCTAAAAGCAACAGCTTAAGAAGCAAAGTATGTGGAGTTCGATTGGTTTTGCAGACATCAAACTAATATCCCATATCCTATGACCACTGAATTCAAAAAGGACAAACTAATAACAAGAACAAAAAGAACAATTATGCCTTAAGGTTTCACTTCAATACCCTTAGCATGCATATCAGTCCTCATTGATTCTGAATCTTTACAACTCTGACCATATGAATATGAAACACTGCTATTTTCTAATAGCAGTACATGCAAGGTCTAGAGCTGGTAAACAGGACAATGTCTGCATTCATAGCAAGTCCATATCTTTGTAAAGTACTTTATATTCATAAAGAGCTTTCAAACATTTTACTTCAAAATTCTTCAAAATTCTGAGTTGGGTAATTGTTATGATCCTTAATAATTATAGAAGCTATCATTTGTTGAGTTTCTATAATAAGCAGGACATTATATACATGCATACACACATGCAGACACTTCATTCTAATCCTCACAACAGCCCTATAAAGTAGATATATGTGTAGTTTACCAATGAAATAGCTGGGGCTGCTTGCCCAAGGGACTTACCCAAGCTTAATAAAGGCAGTCTAATTCCAAGGGCAAATGTTCCTGCCATGACAGGGCTATTTCCCTTTTTCTAGCACATAACGCCAATAAAATTTTTGTGTAGATAGCATTTGTGTAATGGCCTCTTCCATTTCCATCCCTTCCTTCCCCCTGGAATCCAGAACTGTTTCACTGGCCCAGAGCCACCTAGAACTCCCACATCCCATCTGAATCAGCTCTCCCAGGATCATCAGGTGCTAAATATTTCTCCTACCCCAATTCCCACCCACCCACTGCTATCATCAAAACTTACCTAGCCCATCTCTATATTTTTATGTCTTTTTGATACAAATTATCCTTGTAACCATCGATGCTAGCACATTTTATTCCTCTGGGATAACTTATTCATTCATTCCTTTAGTAAATATTTATTGAGAACTTATTAGGTAATGCTTTCAGAAAACTATGCTTTAGTTCTAAGGACTGACTATAGAAATGAAGCTGTATTTATCTTCAGGCAAGTCTTTTGATACCACTCAAAGCATAATGACAGAAATCACTCTTTCAGCCGGGCGCGGTGGCTCACGCCTGTAATCCCAGCACTTTGGGAGGCCGAGGCGGGCGGATCACGAGGTCAGGAGATCGAGACCATCCTGGCTAACACGGTGAAACCCTGTCTCTACTAAAAACACAAAAAAATTAGCCGGGTGTGGTGGCGGGCGCCTGTAGTCCCAGCTACGCAGGAGGCTGAGGCAGGAGAATGGCGTGAACCCGGGAGGCGGAGCTTGCAGTGAGCCGAGACCGAGCCACTGCACTCCAGCCTGGGCGACAGAGCGAGACTCCGTCTCAAAAAAAAAAAAAAAAAAAAAAAAAAAAAAGAAATCACTCTTTCTCCATGCGTAATAATAGACAATACTTACCAAGGGTTTCCTCTTTTCTAATGCTATGCATGTATAACCTCATTTAAAATACAATTAAATGGTATTAATAATATTATTTTTATTTTATATATGAGGAAACTGAGGCATAGTGGTGCGGCAGTTTGACAAATATAAGATGGCTAGTAAATAGTAGAATCAGGATTTGCACTTAGCTCTGCCTCCAGAGCTGCTACTTCTAACTACTAAGCTATATTACCTCTAGCTTTTTAAATAATGAAGGCATTTATAGATTCTAATTTGCCTTGGATAATTTTGATATAAGCTTGCTTTCTCCGTGCATAATTAATAGCACTCCTTTTAACTCTCAAAAGTATCCTCTTTTGAAAAATAAATTATATCGTCACCCTGTCTCCAATAAAAAAAATTGATAATTTGACATGTCTGGAATAGAAAATAGCACAAGATTAATAATTTTGTAGATTTTATTGTAAGCAGATAAACAAATTCTATCATGCATTCGCTGGGACACAAAGGAAGCATGGGAAAGAAGAAAAAAATGAAAGATGAGGAGTCATGAATCTTGATTTAAGAACAGGATCTGCTGCTGGTTAGTTATGTGGCACGAGGCAAGTCACATAACCTCTGAGTCTCAATCTCATCTATTAAATAGAGTTTAAAACACCAAATCCAGTGTTGTGGTGAAAAGTAAATGACATTACATAGGAAAATACCTGGAACAGTAGCTTTACACCTGGAACATAAAAAACTGTCAAAAAGATAGATGATTAGTTATTCTTTGGAACACAGTTTTCCTTGGCCTGCATACTACCTCATTTTTCTACTGTAAATGAAAAGGAGTTCTTAGAAGGATTAAAAAGTCTTTGGAAAAGCACCTAACATTGCAGAGCCAATAGAAATGTATATCACAGGCTGGGCGCGGTGGCTCACGCCTGTAATCCCAGCACTTTGGGAGGTCGAGGCGGGCGGATCACCTGAAGTCGGGAGTTCGAGACCAGCCTGACCAACATGGAAAAACCCTGTCTCTACTAAAAATACAAAATTAGCCTGGCATGGTAGCACATGCCTGTAATCCCAGCTACTAGGGAGGCTGAGGCAGGAGAATAGCTTGAACCTAGGAGGTGGAGGTTGCAGTGAGCCGAGATCATGCCATTGCACTCCAGCCTGGGCAATAAGAGCAACACTCCATCTCAAAAAAAAAAAAAAAAACCAGAAATCTATATCATAAATTCCTGCTACAAACTTTATTCTTCAGAGTTACTGCATTGGGAATTATGTATGAAAACGAATCCATTTCAGAACACATTCTTTGAAGGCCATGTAATATTCTACAGCCCAAATATCTGATCATTGTAGGTGGCCTCACATGTAGGTTGAAGTAGCATAACCACACCATGCTCTTGAATACTATTTAATTTTATTCTAGAATCTGGTACTTCAAAGACTGAGGAGCCAAGTTTCAAGGCTCATCTTGAGGGAACAGGAAAGGAAATCTCAGAGCAGCAAAGTACATAAAGAAGCTCTTTCTCTTTCTCCCACTGTGAAAGAACAAAACTATTTGGCAAGAAATGTTATGTTTGTACCTCCTCGTACTGTTTTTAAAGGAAGAAAAAGAGGTGAAAGAGAATGGAGGGGTCTGAATGTGTTATAAGCCCCAATGTTATTAGTTTAACATTCCCTAAGCCTGTTTAATTGTTTACTTAATCTTTTAAGTAGTCTCTCCTCATAGCATGTCTTTGCTAGACATTAATGAGGCAAAATGCTGAAGAATGATGTATTTTTTACTTACAAGCTATAAAAAGAACAAATAAATTTACAACTGCACTCAACAAAGAAAACATCACGGTCCCACAGACCTCTGCAACCCTGAGTCCTTGAATTTAGATTCATCCAGCACTGGCTAACATTATGTGGTAATTGTGTTTCCTCAAACTCAAATAATTCATGCCAATTACATAACTCACGCTACTCCCTATGGATTTAGCAATTCTCCAACAGCTGGGATGTGAAGTAAAGACCATAAACTCAATACTTTTCAAGGAGAAATTACAACACAAACCTATTGGATCACGATATGCTTTACTAATAAAGAAAGTATCATGTTTTACTTTCATTTCTCACATTAATTCGTAAAGTAGAAATAATTCACATTTTTTAAGGAAATAATTCACATTTTTTAAGAAAATAATTAGGAACCCAGTCAAAAAAAAAGAACAAGGAAAAAAATAGAAAAATCTAAATTTTTTAAAAAGCACCAAAAAAAAAAGTGAGTCATCTAAAATAAAGTGGAGAAAATGTTTATTCTTATCTACACAGTGTACCTCTGCAGAATTACTGAGCTAGCTTGTAGTCAGAAGGATGAGCACAGGCCATGTGGAGCATACATCCCTAAGTGTATATAATACTCTATAGTATTCTGCCTATTGTAGAAACAGCATCATGCATCACTCATCCCAAAGAGAAGGAAGGGCAATATCTCCCATAAAAGAGATGATGAATGGTAAGCACACCGTTCAAGAGAATTTAAGGTTTTGTTTTTTTGTTTTTTTAATGAGTGACCCCAACAGCTATAGCACTCATAAAATTCAAGTACTGTAAGTGGTATTGTTTCTACTAAACAAGCTTAACAAACCAGAGGAGAAATGTTTAAGAAAATCTTAAATAAATTGAGATTTTTATGGAGAAATATGTCATTTATAGGGAAACTAGAAATTATAATTCACAGTTTTGTAATTGCAATTGATATTAGTTGATAAGTGTATATAGTCTAAGGGAACCAATATAATATGGGGTTTGTGCTATGATTTCTTTTTTCTATCACTATTAACAAGCCTTACAGAAAACCCACCAGAGTTAACAAGGTTCAGTGTACTCGGGTCAGCATTCTGAATCATCCTCTTCTTTGTTTGGCTGTCCTGACACGATACATGTTGGTACCACAACAAGGACAGCTGACAACTGCTTTCCCTGTTTGAAAAGACTTCGCCATTCAACTTGGACCAAAAACATTTGTCATGTTGTAGGCAGTGGATTAACTATAATCAGACCAAGCTAGTGGTAGTGCCAGTGCCAGATTGAAATAATCTGGTGAAACAAAGGCTGGATTCGTCATTTTGAGCATTGCTAGGATGTTTCTTTTGGGGTAGACAGGGGGAGAGTGGAAGGTTATAAAAGAGACACGACTCTCTCTATGTAGAGTCAAAAGAAAATACCAAAATTAAAAATTTTCAAAAAAAACCATTTCAGAGCTTTTTCAAGCTCTTTACCATGCTAAAACTTGCCAGAAGTAGAGATGTTTTCATATTGATTATATCTTAATATGCAAACCCTTGTTATTTTCAGAATACAAAAAATATCTCACTCATATATTTTTGTTTTAAAAGGTTGTAGTAGTTATACAAAATATGAGCATGTTCTGACTTTGTGAACAGCTCACTTTAACTTTCTAGAAGTCATTTTTCATAGGGTATAGTGATTAGATAATCACTAGGGTCCATTCTAACTTTGAAATATGATGACAATAAACATTCTATTTACCATTTCCTCTTTCTATATAGCTAGACAAGTCTCCACAAACTGACTTTTTTTAACTTGTGAATTGTTATCAAAGAAAGCTTATAAATACTGTCAATATGATATATATAAATAGCAATAAAACCGACAGCTAAAACCATCTTTAAAAAACTAACAAGTAAAAGAAAACACTACCTACCTTAGCTTTTGTTAAAATATAGTTAATAGGCCTTATAGTACAGCTATGATATCTGAGAAAAATTATTTTAAAACTCTGCAGGCTTTTCTTGAAACACTCAAAATGGCTTAAAATAAATTATCATGAAATGGTAAAATATTTATCAAAACTTGGCCAAATACCAGTCAATGTAAGACATTTAATAAGTACTTATTAAGCATTTACTATGTGTCAAGAATGGAAAATACTGGGGATATTAAACCATGTCTCTGGCCTCATGGACCTTACAGTCTAGTGAAGATAGACACAAATAAATTTATATTTAATATTCTGGAATAAAAACAATAACCAACTGCTTTTTTTATTTGTACAACAGGAAAGAAGACCAATCTCTTTAGCCTGCTAATTCATGGAAACCTCTATGAAAACTCATAATTTAAACTAACATTAAGATGGGTGTTTCACTCATACCTATCTGTACATGAGTAAATACAAAAATTGCAGAGTATATATGGTTTTAAAACAACAGGGAAATATGAAACACATATCTTTTATTCATATATTCAAAAATAATTATTGAGTGCTTGCTACAGATGCTCCTCAAGTTACAATGAAACTATGTGCTGATAAACACATCATAAACTGAAAGTACCATAAGTCAAAAATGCACTTAATACACCTAACCTACCAAACAGCGTTGCTTAGCCTTGCCAATCTTAAACGTGCTCAGAACTCAGAACACTTACATTAGCCTACAGTTAGGGAAAGATCAAAATTTTAAATTTGAGGTAGTTTTCTACTGAATCCGTCTAGCTTTCACATCATTGTAAAGTTGAAAAATCGTAAGTCAAAGCATTGTAAGTTGGAGACCATCTGTACGTGACTTTGGTGGCTAAATACATCAGTAACTAAAAAGATGAGAAAATACAAATCCTTGGCCTCAGCCAAGGAAAGAAAATACGTACACAGGTGACTATAATATAATTAGGTATCACAGGAGAGACATAAACCAGTGAGAAGTCAAAAGAGAAATAAATTATTTCATATTGGAGGAATTCAGGGAAGCTTCTTGAAAAAAACCTACCATTTGAATAAGATCTTGAAGAATGTGTTAAATATTAGCAAAAAATTGTGAGAAGGCACTACAGGTTTCTGTGAGATGGCAACATCTAGGTCATCTCAGGTTCTGTTTCTATTGACTGCATTTTTTTGTGATTATATGTCTCATTCCACTTCTTCACATGATTAGTAATTTTTTTTTATCATATAGTGAACATGGTAGAGATTCTGGATTATGTGGTCTTCCTTTAAATGTGTTGAGCTTTTTTTCTGGAAGGCAGTTAAATTATTGGTAGATCATTTTGGCTCCATCAGGATCAATTTTACATTCTTTTTTAGGGAAAGTTTATTTGGTTTTTTTCTGTTTGTTTGCTTTGAGACGGAGTCTCCCTCTGTCGCCCAGGCTGGAGTGCAGTGGCGCTATCTTGGCTCACTGCAACTTCCACTTCCCAGGTTCAAGCGATTCTCCTGCCTCAGCCTCCTGAGTAGCTGGAATTACAGGCACACGCCACCACACCCAGCTAATTTTTGTATTTTTAGTAGAGACGAGTTTCACCATGTTGGTCAGGCTGGTCTCGAACTCTTGACCTCGTGATCTGCCCGCCTTGGCCTCCCTAAGTCCTGGGATTACAGGGGTGAGCCACCACATCCACCCAGTCTATTTGTTTTGAACTTAGACTTAGGGCATAGCTTACTCTGGAGTGCGGCCTTTTTGGTGTCTCAACAAAACACTTAAGGTACCTAATGTGGTATTTATATTCTAGCTGAGCCAGAACTTGAACATCTCCCAGCACAGTACAACCTCTGTATCACCATTCAGCCCTCAGCCCTGCTGCTGGCAATTTCTCCTAGGCCTCATGGAGTCTTCACCTATACACGTGCATATCAGCTTTTGGCAAATGATATTGAACAGCAAGTCCCCAAACAGACTTCTGTGACTGCCATCCTGTCTAAGGACCTGCCTTGCAAATTCCAGCTGCCTCAGCGTACTCAAACTCTAATCCCTGCCTCCTCAGCCCAGTGAGACTGAGCTCTGCAGAGGCTCCACTTCCATGTGCCAGGGCAGAAAAGTGTTCCCAGACAGAAGCGAGGGCTTACCTCATGTATATATCTTCCTTTCAGATGTTCAAAAAATACCATCTCAGAGAAAAACTTGGTAAGGAATAGATGAGTATCAATGTCAATGGAAAGTTGCGCTGCTTATTTAATTTTTTTTTTTTTTATGGAGTCTTGCCCTGTTGCCCAGGCTGGAGTGCAATGGCATGATCTCGGCTCACTGCAACCTCTGCTTCCTGGGTTCAAGCGATTCTCCTGCCTCAGCCTCCCGAGTAACTGGGATTACAGGTGTGTGCCTCCACGCCCAGCCAATTTTTATATTTTTAGTAGACACAGGGTTTCAACATGTTGGCCAGGCTGGTCTTGAACTCCTGACCTCGTGATCCACCCGCCTCAGCCTCCCAAAGTGCTGGGATTACAGGCGTGAACCACCATGCCCAGCCCTGCTTATTTAATTTTTAAATAAAGAGTTGAGCGTGATTATGGACAGGGAAGGAAGTCAGTGGGAAAAGATTAAGTGAAGACAGAGAAAAAAAGGGCAAGTATTGAGACCAAAAACCCAAATAAAAATGCTTTAAAACTTAATAAAAGAATAATATATATTGTATTTTGATAGCAAACATGTCAATCTAGTGTTAATACTTCTATGTGCCCAGTACTATGCTGAGAGAAATGAGAGGAAGTCTAATACATGGCTTCTGTTCTAAGAAGTTATAATCAAAAGAAGAATCAAAGCTCACGTATCTGAAATAATAAAAGACTAATTCACACTAATCATATGAAAAAAGATCAAAGGTACTAAAGGGAATTTGGAGGCGAGGGACACACCTGAGGGCTAGTGAAGCTGTGAAAATTACCATGAAAGACAGAAACATTAAGCTGATTTTTGGATTAGAAAACAGAACAGAAAATGTTCCCAGCAGGAAAAAATATAAGCAAAATATATGTAAGCAAATATGAACACACTGTGTTTCTGTGACACTAAAAGCAGCTAGGTTATAGGGTCATGAGAAAGGCAGTGTTGGAGAGCTAGAATGAGGCTAGAGCAGGGGAGACAAACAATGGTCTGCAGGCCAAATGCAGCCTTCCACTTATTTTTGGACAGAGGACAGACTATGAGCTAAGAATGGATTTTATACTTTTTAATGTCTGAAAAAAAAACCAAAGGAGAATATTTCATGACATATGAAAATGATATGAAATTCAAATTTTAACACCCATAAAAAAGTTTTCTTGGAACACAACCATTTTGATTTGTTTGTATATTGTCTATGGGTGCTTTAGCTGCAAGAGCACAGTTGAGTAACAACCACAAGATCTACAAAACCAAAAATATTTCCTATCTAGCCCTTTACCAAAAAGGTTGCCTACTCTAAATAATCAGACTCCTGATCTATTCTATTACCCACAGGCCAAAAAGAATAATTTAAATCAAAGTAGGCCAGTTTGTTTCACTGTGGTGATAACAAAACTATAGAAAAATTTTAAAGATACAAATTTATTTTGTCATCTATCACTTATTTGAAAATCTTTTATCACAATCTCAAGTTTCTCATAATTACTTATCAAAAGTATTGATTGATCTAAGTCATATTTTCATAGTCACTCAGAGGAATTTGTGCTATGAGACCAAATTTGGCTGAAGCCTCATTGAATAATTGTTTAAATCTCTATTTAAAAATATTCATAGTATAAGCTCACATTCCTTATCTAGAACAATCAGGCCCAGGTGTTGGTTGGTAAACTGAAAAAGAATTGAGAATCATTATATATATATATATATATATGTATGAATGATATTTTTTATATATATTTATAATGTAAACATCTTACTTTGATTAAAAGTGTATTTATTTACCATTTCATTCATGAGTAAAGGCCAACAGCCTTTCTCTGATTGCATGACTGCAATATGGAGTTCTAAGTCCTCTTCCTTGCAAAACCCACATCTCCAATGGATAGTCTATTCCAAATTTTAGCTTTTTTAAAGTGGAGAGGGGAAAAAAGTCAAGGGAAATGTCAAGCTAAATGTAGGCAGTATGAATACAGATTCCTTAAAGATTTCGGTTAATTTCTTTCTAATCTTGTTACAGTTTTCTGGCCCACCCTGATTCACTTTTATCGTTTTTACTAAACATTCCATTTTTCATAGAAAGAATAACTTTTGTTTTCAAATATGTTTCATCTGCTCATATAATATTTAACTAAATTGCATAATTATAATCATAAATGCAAATGAAAAGAAGCACACATGATCATAACCTGTCCGTACATGCAACTCCGCAGGTTGGAACAAGACTAATCAAGCAGGCTGGGTGCGGTGACTCACGCCTGTAATCCCAGCACTTTGGGAGGCCAAGGTGGGTGGATCACTTGAGGTCAGGCATTCGACACCAGCCTGGCCAAGATGGCAAAACCTCGTCTCTACTAAAAATACAAAAATTAGACAGGTGTAGTGGTGGGTGCCTATAATCCCAGCTACTCAGAAGGCTGACGCAGGAGAATCGCTTGAACCTGGGAGACGGAGGTTGCAGTGAGCCGAGATCGCGCCACCGCACTCCAGCCTGGGCAAAAGAGTGAAACTCCATCTCAAAAAGAAAAAAAAAGACTAACCAAGTAAACCAGAAAAGTGTCCAGTAGCCACACGGAGCACATCGCAGCCATTCAGTTTCTTCTCCAGGGAATAGGAGGTATAGGCCAGTCCAGCCTGGTGACATAGTGTGCACTCCAATGTATTTTGTTACAAGCTAATAAAGGCTTTCATCCTTTGGACAAGACACTGGTGTGTTTTTTTGGGGGAATTTATCCAGAAATATTCTTCCTATTCTCAGGATTCCTAAAACTACATTAAATATTATCTGCCTATGGTAAGTGATAAAATCAACAGAACCTAGGTTTTTGGCTTCATTTTTTTAAAAAAAATTTCTATTATTAATGCATTAAACCTGGCGTTTTGGCTTAATTTTAATTTGGATAATTCATTTTGCATACAGAAATTTTCCCAAAGTTTCAATTAGATATGGCATCCTTTGATTCTGATCCTGAACCAACATTCTTATTTTTCTGAATCATTGAACAGCTGGCACATTCCCACCCCCAGATCAGGTTTCCATCCATTCCAAGTTAGTAAACATCATTCAGAATTCAAAATAAAAAAATGCATCTTAAACTAGTAATAATTTTTTTTAAGAGACTATGTCTCTATGTTGCCCGGGCTGAACTCAAAAACTCTGAGATCAAGCAATCCTCCCACCTCAGCCTCCCAAGTATCTGGCATGTGCCACCCCTCCCAGCTAAATATTTCAGCAACTTCAGAGGCACTTAATTTTCATCCTTTTGTAAACGGCAATCTTGACTCTAACATTGCTAGGAATTACTTATCTATATTTGTCCTTAAATACAGGGCTATTAAAAAAAAAATCAAGGGCTGCTTTCTGCCAGTGGACACCGCTGAGGAAGCCTCGTTAAAGTCTCTCTTCCCAGGGCCGTCATGTCCTAAAGAGCGGGAACAGCTGCGGAAGCTCTTCATGGGAGGGCTGAGCTTTGAAACAACCGATGAGAGCCTGAGGAGCCCTTTTGAGCAGTGGAGAAGGCTCACAGATTGTGTGGTAAGGAGACATGCAAGCACCAAGCACTCCAGGGGCTCTGGGTTTGTCACGTATGCCACTGTGGAGGAGGTAGATGGCAGCCGTGAATGCAAAGCCACACAAGGTGGATGGGAGAGTTGTGGAACCAAGGAGAGCGGTCTCAAGAGAAGATTCTCAAAAATCCGGTGCCACTTAACTGTGAAAAAGATATTTGTTGGTGACATTAAAGAAGACACTGAAGAACATCACCTAAAAGTTTATTTTGAACAGTTTGAATAATCGAAGTGATGGAAATCATCACTGACTGAGGCAGTGGCTCGTGTGTATGGGCAAAAAACTCGAGAACTGTGTTTGTGACTAATTGTATTTTAGTTTCTGTTCTGCGGAAAGTGTAAAGCATTCCAATAAAGAGTTTTAATGTGCATTTTTTTTTGCACCCATGCTGTTGATTGCTAAATGTAATAGTCTGATCATGATGCTGAATAAAAGTGTCTTTAAAAAAAAATCAAGGATCAAAGCTTCTCGAAAAAAAGGGCTTTGAATATTTAGCAGCTGACACAGCTAAACAATAGTATACAATTCCATTAGTTTTTTGTTTGAGACAGGGTCTCTCTCTGTTGCCCAGGCAGGAGTGCAGTGGCACAATCTCAGCTCACTGCAACCTCCACCTCCTGGGCTCAAGTGATCTCCTAGTCCACCTCCCAAGTAGCTGGGACCACAGGCACATGCCACCACACCTGGCTAATTTTTATATTTTTGGTAGAGACGGGGTTTCACCATGTTGCCCAGGCTGGTCTAGAACTCCTGAGCTCAAGTGATCTGCCCGTCTTGGTATCCCAAAGTGCTGGAATTACAGGCATAAGCCACAACACCCAACCCACTAATTATTTTAAATTGTTCTATAGAAGATACTTGATAATATATGTTTATTTTATAGTAACATAAGTACTAAAATGTGTAGTATATTTTCATTTTTATAAAAGAGAGTGAGAATTCAGTTTAGACTATAATATGAAGCAATTATTTCTATGTAAGAAGCATAGTCATCATTTTTACTTTCTTCTTTTAGCTTATCTGTACATGTCATTTTAACAATAAACTTCTGTAACAAGAAACAAGCAATTGAGGGATTCTCTAGGAAGAGACTGTATTATCCCATTTTCCTCTCACTCTAGGACTCCAAGTGAAGGTGAAAGAGACCAGATGAGACCTTTCCTAATTCCATTCATCTCTGAGGGATTTATAAGGAAGTTATCAACCCCTGGTCTAAATAATCAAACAGAGAAAAGAAGAAAAGGAAAAAAGGATCAGAGGACACAGAAGAATTTCTGGACACACTTCCATCTGCTAAGTAAATGGAAGGAGCAAGTTGAGGTTTTTTTTGTTTTTCCTCTACCTCAATCAAAGACTATGAATCTTTCTTTTAATCTCCAGAGCTAACTTCTCTAATTAGTTTCCTAGAGGAAGAGGATGCTGTACTATTGGCATTTCACACTCTGCACAATGGTATGAACTTGACATACCTCAGCTGATCCAGCAGAAAGAGCTCTAAAACTCAAGTTATGTCATCAGTAACTGTCAATAGATAGAAGTGTTCGCAGGTACTACTAGTTCCAATGCTCATTGACTTTGTAACAACTGGTATATTAGCTACAACCAAACAAAATGAGGTATTCTTTACAAGAATTACATAAGCCCTTTCCAATAAGTTTTCTGTAACGATGGAAATACTCTATAATCTGTCTAGATAACTAGTTTGGGATGAGGTGAGAGGGAAGGAGAGATTACGAAAGGGCTTGGAGGAAACTTTTAAGCATAAAAGATGTGCTCATTCCTTTGAGCATACTGATGGTTTCAAATTTCATTTTAAATTTGTCAAAGTACATATGTTAAATATATACTGTTTACTTTTTACCTCTATAAAGCTGTAAGAGAGTATGTGTGTATGTGTGTGAGAGTGTGTGTGTGTGTCCTACTGGGTTAAAAACATGAAGGCCATATCACTTTTGCTGAAGAGCTGCTTTATGGTGTGCAGCTAGAGTTTTGCTTCGAGAACATAATCTTCGTCATTCCTGGAATTCAGAAACGTCAGACCATTGACGGAAGTCAAGGGAAACCAACATTAATGTCTCCTGGCTGGAGACACAGAAGAAGGAAGCAGGGGCCAGATCACATAGACACTGGGTAGATAAGTGCAAAGAATTCTTATTTAATTCTAAATAAGAATGTAATGGGAAATCATTGGAGAATTCAGGATAGGATTTTATTTTCAGAGTTCCCTTTGTGGTTGCTTTTAGTTATACTGTTCAAACTATAGATATATGGTTCCAAAACTCAATACATACAAAAATATATCTAATGAAAAATCCTCTGCATTAGTTATCTATTACTATGTAACAAATTATCCCAAAACATAATGGCTTAGAAACCCAAACATTTATTATTTCACAGTTTCTGTGGATGAGGGATTCAGGAGTGGCTTGGCTGGGTGGTTCTGTATTGGGGTCAGGAATCAACACGTAGGCCAGGACTACAAGTATCTGAAGGCTTGCCTGGGATAGATGATCTGTATCTAAGATGGGCCACTCACACGGGCTGTTTTCTAGAAGCCTCAGTTCCACAACACATAGACCTCTCCATAGAGCTGTGTGCAGGTCATACACCATGGCAGCTGGCTCCAGAGCTAGTGGTCCAAGAGAACAGGATGGAAGCCACAATATCATTTATGACTGAGCCTCAGAAGTCAAACTTCATTATTTCAGCAATATCCTGTAGGTTCACAAGTCAGTCCCACTCAATGTTGGTGGGGGGACTCACATGAGAATTATATATCAAGAGCAGGGAATCCTTTTACTCCAACCCATCCCTAGTTTTTTGTTTTTTGTTTTGTTTTGTTTTGTTTTTCAGAAGAAAAAACATTTCATCTTTTATGCAACTTCCACCTCATTTTTATCTTTCCAAGTTTATTCAAAGTTGAAGTTCTATTTCAAATTTGATATTTTTCCTGAGCTCCTTACATTGGTTAGAAAATATAAATTCCTCCCTCAATGAGTCCTTCCTAGCATTTTGTGCCTAGATATACCATTAAAAATAAGAATCAGGGGCCGGGCGCGGTAGCTCACGCTTGTAATCCCAGCACTTTGGAAGGCTGAGGCGGGCGGATCATGAGGTCAGGAGATCCAGACCATGGTGAAACCCCGTCTTTACTAAAATAACAAAAAAATTAGCTGGGCGTGGTGGCGGGCACCTGTAGTCCCAGCTACTTGGAGAGGCTGAGGCAGGAGAATGGCGTGAATCCGGGAGGCGGAGCTTGCAGTGAGCCGAGATCGCGCCACTGCACTCCAGCCTGGGTGACAGAGCGAGACTCTGTCTAAAAAACAAAAAATTAATAAGAATCAGGGCTGGGCACAGTGGCTCACGCCTGTAATCCCAACACTTTGGGAGACCGAGGCGGGTGGATCACCTGAGGTCAGGAGTTTGAGACCAGTCTGGTCAACGTGGTGAAACCCCCTTCTACTAAAAATACAAAAATTAACCGGGCGTGGTGGCGCACGCCTGTAATCCCAGCTACTAGGGAGGCTGAGGCAGGAGAATTGCTTGAACCTGGGAGGCGGAGGTGGCAGTGAGCTGAGATCGCACCATTGCGCTCAGGCCTGGGCAACAAGAGCGAAACTCCATCTCAAAAAAAAATGAAAAAATAAATTAAATAAATAAACAAATAAAAGAACCACAACAGAAAGAGAAAGTTTCAAGTAGGAGATGGTAATGAGTTTGGTTTTGAACATGCTGAGATTGAGGTATCAATTGGACAGCCAGATGAAGATTTCTCAGAGGCAAAAGGTGATAGATAGATAGATAGATAGATAGATAGATAGATAGATAGATAGATAGATGATAGATAGATAGATAGATAGATAGATAGATAGATAGATAGATAGATGGACGATATGAGTCTAAAGTTAGGGAAAAAACTAGAGATATAGAGTTTGAAGTCATCAATTTACATGTAGGTTTCAAACTCACAAGCTTACATGTAAACCTGGAGGGACTAACTAGGGTAGATGTATGGCATAAAATGATAAGATAGTCAGGACCCTGAGAATCCAACAAACAGGAGTCAAAGATTGGTCATTCATTCATTCAACAAGTAATTTTTTAGCAACCATGATTACGGATGGGAGATAGAAATATATGGGAAGATTAGGTTAATGCAAAAAGATAAATATAAGAACTGAAAAATATTTGACGATTTTAGCTAGGTGGAGAATCCAAGATGGAGGTAAAAGGTAAATTGCAGTGGGTGAGGAGGGAATGGGAGTTCAGTAAGTAGAAAAGAGAAGTGTGGATTCTGAGTCAGCTTTGTGATGGGCAACCTATGCAGTCACATAGGGCCCCAGTCCCCATGAGTTGTTTAATACTCTGGGGTTGCCATCTTGAAATTCTTAATAATTTTTGAACAAGTAACCATTCATTTTCATTTGTCCTGGGCTCTGAAAATTCTGTATCTTGTCCTTTGTAGCTCATACTTTAAAGAAGCTTGACTGAGCAAGAAAAGAGAGATAAGGGGCCAGGTGCTGTGTCTCATGCATGTAATCGCAGGGCTTTGAGAGGCTGAGATGTGAGGATCACTTGAGCCCTGCAGTTTGAGGCTGCAGTGAGCTATAATCATACCACAGCACTCCAAGCTGGATGACACAGTAAGATGCTATCTCAAAAAGAGAGACAGCATGAGAGAGAGAGAAAGGCAGTAGGCAATAGAACTGATGTGCAGATAGCGGAACATTCTCCTTTAATTACTGTGGTGGGCATTCTGGTTGTTGTTGACGCTTTAGGAGGGCATTCTGGTTGTTGTTGACATTTTAGGATAAAAACGTCTTACAGGCTTAGGAATAGGAGGCAATGTGGGAAAGAGGTTGAAAATACAGAAGAGGCCGGGTGCGGTGGCTCACGCTTGTAATCCCAGCACTTTGGGAGGCCGAGGCAGGCGGATCACGAGGTCAGGCGATCGAGACCACGGTGAAACTCCGTCTCTACTAAAAATACAAAAAATTAGCCGGGCGTGGTGGCGGGCGCCTGTAGTCCCAGCTACTCGGAGAGGCTGAGGCAGGAGAATGGCGTGAACCCGGGAGGCGGAGCTTGCAGTGAGCCGAGACTGCGCCACTGCACTCCAGCCTGGGTGACAGAGCAAGACTCCATCTCAAAAAAAAAAAAAAGAAAAGAAAAGAAAATACAGAAGGGAGAGGAAATAGATGATAAAGTAAAATAGCAATAAGAATGAAATGAGAACTACAGAGCCCAGGTGAACACCTAATCCCTGAAACTAAAGGGAGAAAGGTGAAGATGGGGAGAAAGGAATAGAGTTTTGTTCTGAAGGTCTTATTTATCTCAATTAAGGGGGAGAAAGTCATCTGCTCAGAGGAAGGGAGAGGAGATTGTTGGGTGAAAAAAATTATGGGTTGAGAAAGCAGTTCCATGTCATTTTCAGTACAGCTACACTATACTTTTTATCTATCAGTGCAACAAATTATCTCTACTAATGGAGACAGGGGTACCTCAGTGATCCTGGAACCTGCACTTTGTGGTATCTGATGTGCACAGGAAAATGAATATTAGAATATTAGAATAGTAGAAGTGACACATGGATTGGGTGTGATATTTCCCTGCAATGATAAAAATTACTTCTTCTTTGGCTCCAAGATGAGGATAAATTTGCTCTCTTACCAGATAACAGGCCTTGGGCAAACAGTGAGAATCAGGGAAAGAGCTCTAGCCTAGTCTCAGACAAGCAGTAAATGCCTTACCATCACCTTTTGATGGCAATATATCCATCTCTACATCTGTTTTTTAACACTTTCCTATAGGGTCAGAGGAAGGGGTATATCCTATCTCAAAGTTAGAGCCTAAACCTGTGCCCTACATTCTACACATACTTCTTTTTTTTTTGCTTTTTCCATCCCTGCAGTTTCCTACCCTCTTTATTTACCTCTGTAAATACTTCCTACATAAATAAAAACACCCTAATTTATCCTATTTTGAGTGTGCCAGCTGCTTTCTGCTGGAATCCAGTGTGTAACCTCAAAATACTCCCACAGTATATGCAAAGTTACATTGATTTAAATTAACATTTTAAAGTACATAGAAATCCCAAGCAGGATTTCCTATTTTAAAGAAGAGATACTGTGATTATCGCTGCAGTGAATGCCTTGAAGCTGTTTTGTACTCAGAATATATGTTTGACTTTCTATTTGTTCAAACTACAAACTTATCTGAATAAAAGCATTGAAAAACGGATTGATTATATTCATTCAAAACCCACATTAAATTGTTGGTAAGACATTGAATGTTCTATTGAAAAAAAAAATCCCAAATATACCACACGTGGTGGCTCACATCTATAATCCCAGCAGTTTGGGAAGCCAAGGTAGGAGGATCACTTGAGGCCAGGAGTTCAAGACCAACCTGGGAAACATGGTGAGACCTCGTCTCTACAAAAAAAAAAAAAAAGAAAGAAAGAAAAATTAGCAAGGGAGGGTGATGCGCTCATCTAGTCTCAGCTACTTGGGAGGCTGAAGCGGGAAGACTGCTTGAGCCCAGGAGTTCGAGGCTGCAGTGAGCTATGAGCACACCACTGCACTCCAGCCTGAGCGAAGAGTGAGACCCTGTCTCCTAAAACAAACAAACAAACAAACCCCCCCCCCCACACACACACACACAAATATCCAGAAATATCCACAGAAATATCCAGGAAATATTTCACATTTGCTGTAATGATTACAGCAGAAATTAAAGGTAATTAGGGGCCATGCGTGGTGGCTCACACTTGTAATCCCAACACCTTGGGAGGCTGAGGTGGGAAGATCACTTGAGGGTAGGAGTTCAAGATCTGCCTGCACAAAATAGTGAGATTCTCATCTCCACAAAAATAAATAAATAAATAAATAAATGTAATTAGCCTGTCATGGTGGCACATGCCTGTAGTCCAAGCAACTCAAGAGGCTAAGCCAGGAGGATCACTTGAACCCAGGAGTTCAAGGGTGAAGTGAGCTATGATGGCACCACTGCACTCCAGCCTGGGTGACAGAGCAAGACCCTGTCCCAAAACACATAATTAGGCAGAGCGCAGTGGTGCAAGCCTATAATGCCAACATTTTCGGAGGCCCAGATGGGTGGACTACTTGAGATCAGGAGTTTGAGACCAGCTTGGCAAACATGGCAAAACGCATCTCTACTAAAACTACAAAAACCTCGGGCATGGTGGCGCCCACCTGTAATCCCAGCTACTGAGGAGGCTGAGGCACAACAATCGCTTGAACCCAGGAGGCGGAGGTTACAGTGAGCCAAGATCGCCTGGGCGACAGAGCCAGACTCAGTCTCAAAAAAAAAAAAAAAAAGTAATTAGGGAATTGGTACATAATTTCTCAGAATGGCCTTCATTCATCTAAGCATTTTTGCCTAGAATTCTAAAAACAAACTAGTGCTTCCACCGCTAGTCTCTCAGTTTCTCAGTCCATACTTCTGACTACCATCCGACAAATATTTGCTGAGCTACTAAGTACAAGGCATTGCTCTATGCCCTGGGGATGCAATCGATATAATTACTAATTCCTTCTAAAAACCTCCACTGATTTCCCACTGATTACAGAAGAAAATTCATATTCATTCACCAAGCAAACATTTCTGAGTTGAATTTTTATCCAGAGTCATTTCCCACCATTCCTTTAGGTCAGTGGTTATCAAACATTTTGGTGTTAGGAGCTATTCACACTTTTTTTTTTTTGAGATGGAGTCTTCCTCTGTCGCACCCAGCTGGAGTGCAGTGGTGCGATCTTGGCTCGCTGCAACCTCTGCCTCCCACGTTCAAGTGATTCTCCTGCCTCAGCCTCCCAAGTATCTGGGATTACAGGCGCTTGCCAGCACACCCAGCTAATTTTTTGTATTTTCAGTAGAGATGGGGTTTCACCACGTTGGTCAGGCTGGTCCCGAACACCTGACCTCACGTAATCTGCCCACCTCGGCTTAATAATTTTTAAAAGTGTGGGTTGGTTGCAGTGGCTCACGCCTGTAATCCCAGCACTTTGGGAGGCTGAGGCGGGCGGATTACCTGAGGTCAGGAGTTCGAGACCAGCCTGACCAACATGGTGAAACCCCATCTCTACTAAAAATACAAAAAATTAGCCAGGCATGGTGGCAGGTGCCTGTAATCCTAGCTACTCAGGAGGCTGAGGCAGGGGAATTGCTTGAACCCAGGAAGCGGAGATTGCAGTGAGCCGAGATGGCGCCATTGAACTCCAGCTTGGGAGACAGTGCGAGACTCTGACTCAAAAAAAAAAAAAAAAAAAAAAGATTGAGAACCCCAAGAGCTTTTGTGTGTGTGAATTATATCTATCAATATTTACCATCTTCAAAATTAAAGCTGGAAACTTTCTCAAATGTTTATTTATTAAACCACTTTCACACATGGAACACTCTCCAGGATCAATCACATATTATTCCACAAAGCAAGCTTTAATAAATTTAAAAGGAATGAAATCATACACAGTATATTCTCTAACCAAAGTGAAATAACATTAGAAACCAATAACGGGCCGGGCGCGGTGGCTCACGCTTGTAATCCCAGCACTTTGGGAGGCCGAGGCGGGCGGATCACAAGGTCAGGAGATCGAGACCACAGTGAAACCCCGTCTCTACTAAAAATACAAAAAATTAGCCGGGTGTGGTGGCGGGCGCCTGTAGTCCCAGCTACTCGGAGAGACTGAGGCAGGAGAATGGCGTGAACCTGGGAGGCGGAGCTTGCAGTGAGCCGAGATTGCGCCACTGCACTCCAGCCTGGGTGACAGAGCGAGACTCCGTCTCAAAAAAAAAAGAAAGAAAGAAACCAATAACGGGCCGGGCGCGGTGGCTCACGCCTGTACTCCCAGCACTTTGGGAGGCCGAGGCAGGCGGATCACGAGGTCAGAAGATCGAGACCATCCTGGCTAACACGATGAAACCCCATCTCTACTAAAAATACAAAAAAAAAAAAAAAATTAGCCAGGCGTGGTGGCAGGCACCTGTAGTCCCAGCTACTCAGGAGGCTGAGGCAGGAGAATGGTGTGAACCCGGGAGGTGGAGCTTGCAGTGAGCCGAGATCGCGCCACTGCACTCCAGCCTGGGCAACCAACAGAGTGGGACTCCATCTCAAAAAAAAAAAAAAAAAAAAAAAAAAGAAACCAATAACAGAAGGAAATTTGGAAAATTAAAAAATTAAGTGGAAATTAAACAAAATACTTCTAATAACCAATGGGTCAAAGAATAAGTCATAAGGGACATTACATAATATTTTGAGATAAAATGAAAATACAACATACTAAAACTTAAGAAATGCAGAGAAAGCAGGGCGCACTTATAATGGTAAATGCGTATTTTATAAACAAAAAAAGATCTTAGGTCAATAACCTAACATTTCAACTTATAAAAATAGAAAAAGGAGAGTGACCTAAGCCCAAAGCAAGCAGAAGGAAGGAAATGATAAATATTAGGGCAGAAATAAACTAAATAGAGAATTTTTTTAAATCAACAAAACCAAAAGTTGATTATTTGAAAAAATCAACAAATTAACAAATTTTATTTTAGATCAATCAAGAAAAAGAGAGAAAATTCAAATTACTCAAATTGAAAATGAAAGAGTAAACATTACTAGCAATCTCACAAGGAATAAAAATGGATCACAAGTAAACACTATGAACAATTGCATTCCAACAAATGAGATAACCCAGATTAAATAGAAAAATTCCTAGAAAGATACAATCAACCAAAATAATAAAAGAAGAAATAGAAAATCTGAATACATGCATAACAACTAAGGAAGTTGATTCAGTAATTAAAAAAAAAAAAAACTTCACACAAAGAAAAGCCCATGACCAGATGGCTTCACTGGTAAATTCTGCCAAATGTTTAAATAAGATAAAACACCAATTCTTGAGAAACTCTCCCAAAAAATTGAAGAGGAGGGAACACTCCCAAACTCACTCTATGATGTCTGTATCACCCTGATACTAAAAGCATAACAAAGAATTACAAGAAAAGAAAACTAAAGAAGAATAACCCTTAAGAATACAGATGCGCCAGGCATGGTGGCTCATGCCTGTAATCCCAGCACTTTGGGAGGCTAAGGTGGGTGGATCACCTAAGGTTGGGAGTTCGAGACCAGCCTGACCAACATGGAGAAACCTTGTCTCTACTAAAAATACAAAACTAGCCGGGCGTGGTGGCGCATGCCTGTAATCCCAGCTACTCGGGAGGCTGAGGCGGGAGAATCGCTTGAACCCAGGAGGCAGAGGCTGTGGTGAGCCGAGATCATGCCATTGCACTCCAGCCTGGGCAACAAGAGCAAAACTCCATCTCAAAAAAAAAAAAAAAAAAAAAATACAGATGCAAGACTGGACACAGTGGCTGACACCTATAGTCTCAGCACTTTAGGAAGCCAAGGCAGGAGGATCGCTTGAGCCCAGGAGATTGAGACCAGCCTAGCAATGTAGCAAGACCCAGTCTCTACAAAAGAAATTTAAAAATTAGCCGGGGCATGGTGGTATGCACCTGTGGTCCCGGGTTACTAAGGAAGCTAAGGCAGGAGGATCCCTTGAGACAGGGAGGTCAAGGCTACAGTGAGCTACAATTGCACCACTGCACTCCAGCCTGGGTAATAGAATGAGACCTCTGTCTCGGAAAAAAAAAAAAAAAAATACAGATGCAAAAACCGTCAATAAAATACTAGCAAATCAAATCCAGTAGTACATATAAAGGATTCTATATCATGACCGAGTGGAGTCTATCTCAGGAATACAAGGTCAGTTTAATATACAGAAATCAATTAATGTAATATGCCATATCAACAGAATAAAAACAAAAACTACATAATCATCTCAACAGATACAGAAAAATATTTAACAAAATCTGGGGGGAGGGATAGCATTGGGAGATATACCTAATGCTAAATGACGAGTTGATGGGTGCAGCACACCAGCATGGCACATGTATACATATGTAACAAACCTGCACATTGTGCACATGTACCCTATAAAGTATAATGATAATAAAATTTAAAAAAAAGAAAAGAAAAAATATAAACAGAAAAAAAAGAAAGGCAGCAAATATTTAAAAAAAAGAAAAACATTTAACAAAATCTAACACCCTTTCTTAGTAAAAACATTCAATAAGCTAGGAATAGCAAGGAAATTCCTGAACTTGATAAGGAGCATCTGTGGAAAACCCACCACTAATATCATAATGGTGAAAGCCTGAACATTTTCAAAAAAGATAAAAGAATGTCTGCTCTCACCACTACTTTTAAACTTTGTACTGGAGGCTCTAGCAATGGCAATTTGGCATGAAAAAGAAATAAAAGGCATTCAGATTGGAAAAGAAGAAAGAAAACTATCTTTATTTGCAAATAACACAATTTTTTACAGAGAAAACTCTAAAGAATCCAACTTTAAAAAATAAAAACTAAGGCCAGGCATGGTGGCTCATGCCTGTAAACCCAGCACTTTAGGAGGCCAAGGCAGGTGGATTGCCTGAGCTCAGGAAGTTCGCGACCAGCCTGGGCAACATGGTGAAACCCCGTCTCTACTAAAATACAAAAAATTATCTAGGCATAACGGCGTGCACCTATAGTCCCAGTCTCTCGGGAGGCTGAGGCAGGAGAATTGCTTGAACCCAGGAGGCGGAGATTGCAGTGAGACGAGATTGCGCCACTGCACTCCAGCTTGGGCAACAGAGGAAGACTCCATCTCAAAAAAAAAAAAAGAAAAAGAAAAAGAAAAAAAAACCTAAAAGCTAATAAATTGAGCAAGTTTTCAGTATATAAGATCAATATACAAATATCAGTCCTATTCCTAAACACTTTGCAGTAAACAACCCAAAATGGAAATTAATAAAACTATTCCATTTGTGATAGCATCAAACGCAAATATTTTTATTTATTTTATTAAGTATTTAAATTAGGAATAAATTTTTAAAAAGTACACTGAAAATTGCACAATACTGTTGAAAGAAATCAATGAGGACCTAAATAAATGGAAAGATAGTCCATGTTTATGTATTGGAAGACTTCATATTGTACTGGCAATACTACCCAAAGTGATCTACAAATTCAGTACACTATCAAAATTCCAATGCCTCTTTTGCTGAAATGGACAAGCTGATCTTTAAAATTTACATAGAATTGTAAGGGACCTAGAATAGCTAAAATAATCTTGAAAAAGAAGAACAAAGAACTAAGTTGGAGAACCACACTTCCTGATTTCAAACTTACTACAGGACAGTGTGATATTGGCATGGATAAACACATAGATAAGTGGAATAGTGTCCAGAAATAAACTCATGTGTCTATGGTCACTTGATTTTCAATAAAAAATTTCAAGAGCATTCACTAGGTAAATACAATCTTCCCAAGGAATAGTGTTGGGACAACTGAATATCCACATGCAAAAAAGTGAATTTGGATCCCTCCCTCACACCATGTGGAAAATTAACTTAAAGTGGAAAATGAATCAAACACCTAAATGTAATGACTAACACTGTAAAACTCTTAAACAAAAACACAGGTATAACTTCATGGCCTGAACCAGGCAAGAGTTTCTTAGATACGACACCAAAGGTGCAAGCATTGTAGATGACTGCAGAATAATTTTTTATTATTAAAAAATAATATGGCCAGGAGAGGTGGCTCATGCCTGTAATCCCAGCACTTTGGGAGGCTGAAGTAGGCTGATCACTTGAGGTCAGGAGTTCAAGACCAGTCTGGCTAACATAGTGAAACTCCATCTCTAAATATAAAAATTAGCTGGGTGTGGTGGCGGGCACCTATAGTCCCAGCTACTAGGGAGGCTGAGGCAGGAGAATCATTTGAACCCAGGAGGTGGAGGTTGCTGTGAACCCAGAACTTACCACTGCACTCCAGCCTGGGTGACAGAGCAAGACTCCGTCTCAAGAAAACAAACAAACAAAATAATAATAATAATATGCCAGGCACAGTGGCTGTAATCCCAGCACTTAGAAGGCCAAGGTGGGTGGATCACTTGAGTCCAGGAGTTCAAGATGAGCTGGCAAACATGGCAAAACCCTGTCTCTACTAAAAATACAAAAATTAGCCAGGCATGGTGGCACATGACTGTAGTCCCAGCTACTTAGGAGGTTGAGGCATGAGAATCGCTTCAACCTAGGAGGCAGAAATTGCACTGAGCAGAGATCACACCACTGCCCTCTTGCCTGTGTGACAGACTGAGAATCTGTCTCAAATAATAAAATAATAATCATAAGCACAAGCAACAAAAGAAAAATAAATACATTGGGCTTTGTTAATATTAAAAATTTGTATGTCAAAAGATACTATTAAGAAATTGAGAGCCAGGTGTGGTGGCTTAAGCCTGTAATCCCAATACTTTGGGATACCAAGGCAGGTGGATCACTTGAGCTCAGGAGTTCAAGACCAGCCTGGGCAACATAGCAAAAACTCATCTCTACTAAAAATTCCCCTCAAATATTAGCCAGGTGTGGTGGCATGCACCTGTAGTCCCAGCAACTTGCGGGGCTGAGGTGGGAGGATCACTTGAGCCCAGGTGGTGGAGGTTGCAGTGAGCCAAAACCAGGCCACTGCACTCCAGCTTGGGTAACAGAGTGAGAGCCTGTCAAAAAAAAAAAAAAGAAAGAAAGAAAGAAATTGAGCCCAAGTGTGGTGGCTCATGCCTGTAATCCCAGCACTTTCGGAGGCCAAGGCAGGAAGATCACTTAGGGCCAGGAGTTTGAGACCATTCTGGGCAACATAGTGAGACCTTGTCTCTACAAAAATAATAAAAAATTTAAAATTAGCTGGGCATGGTGGCACACACCTGTAGTTCCAGCTGCCCAGGGAACTAAGCGGTGAGGGTTGCTTGAACCCAGAAATTGGAGATTGCAGTGAGCTATGATCGTGCCACTGCACTCCAGCCTAGGTGACAGAGTGAGACCCTGTCTCAAAAAAATAAATAAATAAATAAAAGAAATTGAAAAGACAACTCTTAGAATGGGAGAAAATATTTGTAAATCATATTTCTGATAAAGATTTAGTACCCATAATATATAAAAACTCATAATTCTATAATAAAAATACAAATAGTTTAACTTAAAAATGGGCAATATTGGATATGTTAATTAGCTTGATTTAACCATTTACAATGTGTATATATATATATCAAAACATCACATTATACACTGTAAATATATCTCATTTTCATTTTGTCAATTATACCCTAATTTTTTAAATGAAAGAAATATAGAGTTAAAATAACAGAAAAATAAATAAATTTAAACAAATCAGCAACAAATTTGAATAGACATTGCTATGGTTTGAATATCCCCTCCAAAACTTACATTGAAATTTAATTGCTATAACGATGGTATTAAGAAGTGGGACCATTAAGAGGTGATTAGGCCATGAGGGCTCTGCCCTCAGGAGCAGATTAATGTTTTTATCACTGGAGTGGATTCATTATTGTGAGAGTGGATTGTTATAAAAGTGAGTTTGGCTCATTTGCTCTCTGTCTCTTGCTCTCTCTCATGTACCCTCTTGCCCTTCCACCTTCCACCATAAGGTGATGCAGCATGAAGGCCCCACCAGATGCCAGCACTATGCTCTTAGACTTCTTAGTCTCTAGAACTATGTGCCAAATAAATTTCTGTTCATTGTAAATACCCATTGTGTGGTACTCTGTTATAGCAATGCAATACAGACTAAGACAAACATTTATCCAAATAATACATAAAAATGACTGACAAGCACATGAAAAAATGCTCAACACCATTTGTCATTAAAGAAATGCAAACCAAAAACACAATGATATATCACTTCACACAGAGAGGGTGGATAAAATCAAAATGTCAGATAATAACAAATGTTAGCGAGGATATGGAGAAATTAGAGCCCTCATATTATGCTGATGGAAATGTAAAATGGTATAGCCTCTTTGGAAAACACTCTAGCAGTTCTTCAAATGGTAAAACATAGAGTTACTACATGACCCAGCAATTACACTCATAGGTATACACCCAAGAGAAATGAAAATGTTATGTCCACATGAAAATTTGTACACAAATATTTATAGTAACATTCTTCATAATAGTCAAAAAGTGGGAACAATCCAAATATCTGTCAACTAATAAATGAATAAACAAAACGTGCTATATTCAGTGGAACATTATTCAGCCACAAAAAGAAATGAAATAACAATACATGACAACATGGATAAATCTAGAAAACATTATGCCAGATGAAAAAAAAACAGACTTAAAAGGCCATGCATTGTATGATTCCATTTATATAAAATGCCCAGAATAAGCAAATCCACAGAAGCAAAGAGTATATTAATGATTGCCAGGGATGAGGGAGTAGGGGGGAAAGGGGAGCTACTGCTAACAGAGTTTCTTTTTAGCATGATGAAAATCATAATAAATAGTAATGGTGGTTGTACAACTCTGTGAATACAGTAAAAACCACTGAATTATACACTTTAAAGTGGTGAATTTTATTATATAGTATTATATCTCAATTAAAAAAACAAAACCTATACAAAAATCATAATACTAAAAGAATAGGAGGAAAAAACATAAGGCATAAATGACAAGTGAAGAGTATTCACCAGAAAAATGCTACCAGAGAACAGACAAAAATCTGATCAAACATCTTAATATAATTCTTTTAAAAGTTTAAAAAGCAATAGGCTTTATAAAATAAGAGCACGAGGTAGAAACACAAGCGTTTAGGGAAGATAAGAAAATACTTTCAATGCAAATAAAACATAACCAGGTAGAGTTCAAGGGAAAAAAAATGTAAGACCTCAAAATAGAAGGTCATTATGAAAGTAGAAACAATTGGCCGGGCGCAGTGGCTCATGCTTGTAATCCCAGCACTTTGGGAGGCCGAGGCGGGCGGATCACGAGGTCAGGAGATCGAGACCACGGTGAACTACTAAAAATACAAAAAATTAGCCGGGCGTGGTGGCAGGCGCCTGTAGTCCCAGCTACTCGGAGAGGCTGAGGCAGGAGAATGGAGTGAACCCGGGAGGCGGAGCTTGCAGTGAGCTGAGATCGCACCACTGCACTCCAGCCTGGGTGCCTGGGTGACAGAGCAAGACTCCATCTCAAAAAAAAAAAAAAGAAAGTAGAAAGAATTGCCTTACAGACAATACATAACAATTTTTAGAGTTTATTCAAGAAGAAACTAGAAACAGAGCACTGCATGAGTCTAGGAAATAGACCTATAGAAATACAAATAATTTTTAATTACATGAAAAGTAAATATGAAGTAATTTTGGAAACTTAGATTTATCTATAATTTATATTAAAAGACTGATACAAGGAAATAACTAGTCGGACACAGAGTAAGACTAATACATCACCCCAAAAGATTATCAGTAGACAATGTAGAATTGTGAGAGAAAAGGAAAAAAAGAATCTGAGCAGGACCAACACAGAGATTTCTTCAGTCATAAATCACTTCTAAGAAAAAATTTAAAATTCACATCAGTAGCACTGCAAAATACTACCTTTAAAAAAAATAACACGAGAAAAAACATACAAAAAGTTTATACCAATGTTAACATTGATTAATTAACTTTTCATTTCTGGGTAGTTACATGATTAGTAAACTTTATTATCTTCATTTTGCTTATTTGTGGTTTGTTAATGTTTTATCATTTTTCTGCAATAACCAAGTCTCACAATGAAAGAATAAAAAGGAACAATGCTGTCTTTTAGTTTGTTATGAAAATATAACTATGTTTAAGGTACCTGAAGAGTGCTCAACTTCATGTTATTTTTATTACATAGTGGGGGTTTAGTCACTCACTCACTTTATTGTCATTATATACTCTCACATAAGAGGTTCCTTCCCATATGTTGACTAAAATCTTGGCCTTACCATAACCTCTACTGTGATCCAGATTTTGATGTTCTTACCTAGCAGGTGATAAGCAGCACCCATTGTATCATGTTGATTTAAGGACTTTTTTCTTGTCTAGGATTTGCAGGAGATAAGAGGACATAAATTACAGTCACAAAGTAGATGCCCAGTAACTGCTAATTAAGAGTATTCTGTACTCCAAAAGATATTTTCCTTTGCTGCACTGTATGCTGCACCCCAACTGAAAAGATAGCTATAGCTGCTGTGTGTTTAAGAAAAACAGTAGTGCTGACTCTTATTAAAACAGAATGCTGGCCGGGCGCAGTGGCTCACGCTTGTAATCCCAGCACTTTGGGAGGCCGAGGCGGGCGGATCACGAGGTCAGGAGATCGAGACCACGGTGAAACCCCGTCTCTACTAAAAATACAAAAAATTAGCCGGGCGTAGAGGCGGGCGCCTGTAATCCCAGCTACTCTGAGAGGCTGAGGCAGGAGAATGGCGTGAACCTGGGAGGCGGAGCTTGCAGTGAGCCGAGATCCCTCCACTGCACTCCAGCCTGGGTGACAGTGCGAGACTCCGTCTCAAAAAAAAAATAAAAATAAATAAAACAGAATGCTGCATATATGTAGCACAGTGAGCCACCAAAGTGAAGTAAGGCTGTGTGTGTGTGTGTGTGTGTGTGTGTGTGTGTGTGTGTGTGTGTAATTAATCTTTATTTCACACAAAACATTGTTTAAAAATTGAAACTCACATTGCTACAGAAAAAACAGAGGACTTAATTTCTTTAAAACTTAGAGCAATGAATTTTTGGAATAAATACATAAAAAACCTAGACCATCCTTACCAAAAATAGATCTTTATAAAGCTGCACAGAAGCCAGGCATGGTAGCTCACGCTTGTAATCCCAGCACTTTGGGAGGCCAAGGCGGGCAGATCACGAGGTCAGGAGATCGAGACCATCCTGGCTAACACGGTGAAACCCCGTCTCCACTAAAAAATACAAAAAATTCTCCGGGCGTGGTGGTGGGCGCCTGTAGTCCCAGCTACTCCGGAGCCTGAGGCAGGAGAATGGCGTGAGCCCAGGAGGCGGAGCTTGCAGTGAGCGGAGATTGCGCCACTGCACTCCAGCCTGGGCGAAAGAGCGAGACTCCGTCTCAAAAAAAAAAAGCTGCGCAGAAATGTATGAAATTTATCCATCTTTAATTTTCAAGTATATATGGCTGGAGATAAATCTCAGGTATATAACAATATTTACATTTTTCTAATGGTTATATAATTAGATTAGATATAGTAATTTCTATCAGCACATCTTTTATAAATTCTAACTGCAACAAAATTTCATTCATGTGACTCACCATGTTCCCTACCTCCATACCTCCACACCACATGTTGTTTTCCCTAACTGTTTTGTAAGCAGTTTATTCATCTATTTTTCTGGATAAAACTGGCAGTAAGTAGAGTGAGATTATTAAAATAAATCTTTCTTTATATGGCATAGTAATGCTTTTCACATACTCAGAAATCTTGTTAAAAGAAGAAGTCTTTAAAACCTGAATAAACATTTTAAAACCATAAACATTATCATTGAGAATTTCTGCATTTGTGAGGTTGGTATTATATAAACCAAAATTCACTGTAATTATAATAACAGAGCTTTCAAAAAGTTACGTGATAAAATAAAAGGTGAGAAGGTTAATTTCTTTACTGCAGTTTTTAAAACTGCTGACATTAAGTTTCATGACTTGTACTAGAGAAGATTGTGACTTCTAACACTAAACCAGAGTTTTCTCCATTACTTTGACAGCAGATGTAGTGCTCATACCATTGGGTAGATGAGAGTACACATAATCCACATGTTACACTAATGCTATTTCTAAGACCAATGAATCTCTGGTTTCTACTCTTTTTTTTTTTTTTTTGAGATGGAGTCTCACTCTGTCGCCCAGGCTGGAGTGCGGTGGCGCGATCTCGGCTCACTGCAAGCTCCGCCTCCCGGGTTCATGCCATTCTCCTGCCTCAGCCTCTCGAGTAGCTGGGACTACAGGCGCCCACCACCATGCCCAGCTAATTTTTTGTATTTTTAGTAGAGACGGGGTTTCAACGTGTTAGCCAGAATGGTCTCAGTCTCCTGACTTCGTGATCCGCCCGCCTCGGCCTCCCAAAGTGCTAGGATTACAGGCTTGAGCCACCGCACCCAGCTGGTTTCTACTCTTAACAGCCACTCAAAGTGCCATCATCATAGCACTTCGTTGCTTTTATATTATATCAAAACATAGTATGAGCTAATGAATCACCTTTGACCAAGTAAATTTTTTTTAAAATACTTTAAAAATCCTTACCGGCCGGGCGCCGGGGCTCACGCCTGTAATCCCAGCACTTTGGGAGGCCGGGGTGGGCAGATCGCCTGAGGTCGGTAGTTCGAGACCAGCCTGGTCAGAATGGTGAAACCCCGTCTCTACTAAACATACAAAAATTAGCTGGGCATGGTGGCAGACGCCTGTAATCCCAGCTACTCGGGAAGCTGAGGCAGGAGAATCGCTTGAACTTGGGAGGCGGAGATTGCATAGAGCCGAGATCATGCCATTGCACTCCAGCCTGGGCGACAGAGCGAGACTCCGTCTCAAAAAATAAAAATAAAAATCCTTACCATTTAATGAAAATGTTACTAGTCTTTTCCAAAATGTCATAAGGTCATAGTGATAAGGGATGGCACTGAGAATCAATGGAACACACTCTTTTTTGAATGCTAAATGAATACATTTTATTCATGCATTAACCAGAACCCTTATTTTGGTCTTTCCGTGTTATTTTGAACTGTTTTCTTCCTTCTACAAAAATTTTTTGGCTCTTCTCTATAATACCCTGCCTAATCTCTTTATTCTTTCTGTGACCTCTACATTTAGACAATTTTTTGGTTGCATGTATTCCCACCTAAATGTAAGGCTCTCAGAAATTCCTGACTGTATCATCTTTTACCTCTTAGTAATTCTTTGAATAATAGTATTTTATCTTTTAATTTTTTACCTTCTTTAGTTCACAAACATTTCATTATTGTCCTCACAATACACAAAATGGAATTGACTGGTTAGTCATCACTACATCAAAAATAATAATAATAAAGATACTCTAGGCCGGGCGCGGCGGCTCACGCCTGTAATCCCAGCACTTTGGGAGGCCGAGGCGGGTGGATCACGAGGTCAGGAGATCGAGACTATCCTGGCTAACACGGTGAAACCCCGTCTCTACTAAAAATACAAAAAATTAGCGGGCGTGGTGGCGGGTGCCTGTAGTCCCAGCTACTCTCAGAGAGGCTGAGGCAGGAGAATGGCGTGAACCCGGGAGGCGGAGCTTGCAGTGAGCCGAGATTGTGCCACTGCACTCCAGCCTGGGGTACAGAGCGAGACTCTGTCTCAAAAAAAAAAAAAAAAAGATACTCTAAAGTTAGATGTTTTCTACAAAATTATGTAAGAATTTCCAAAAACCAATATTTTGTAATTTTTAAAATAATGCTGAAATCTAATCTTTGAATTTATTGCATCTTATTGACTCTTCAGATTTTCATATTTATGATCACACCGACTATAACTTAAAATTAAATATCACACTGACTATAGTCACACTGACTATAACTTAAAATATCTTAAATATCATTTTTTCAGAGAAAAAAATACAGCATGCTTGGGGGAAAGCAATAAGTTAGTTTCCGAATCCTTTGTTCTAGACAGAAACATAAGCATAGATTAGAACAAATTATAAAATGGCAAAGCATTTAATAGATTTCAAATACTTTACTTCATCACCAAGGGTGCACAACATATTTTATGGATAAAGACTGCCTTTATAGGAAAATTCAAACTCTGGAGTTTCCTGAATCCTCTAGAATAAATGGCTTTCATTTCATTTTTTTTTTAAGGGAGAGAGTCTTGCTATGTCACCCAGGCTGGACTCAAACTCCTGCATTCCATCTCGCCTCATCCTCTCAAGTAGCCGGGAATACAGGTGCATGCACACCCAGCTTAATTTTTTTCATTTATACAAAAAACATTTATTTCATGCCTTAAAAATGTTTTCCAAATCAAAGATATGAAATAATTGCAAAAAAATCTAAGAATACAATTATAAATCATAAAAGCACACATTTGAGTATTTAAATGACTAATTTTATTGCCATCTAATATGAAGAGAACACTTCTGAAAGGATTTGGATTCAAACCAGAGTCTATAAACTTTTTTTTCACTAGTGTCCTTTCTGTGCTTTTTTAAAAATCTCATAAAAACAACTAGAACTCTGGCATACAGCTACCCTTGTTAACATTCCAAAAATTAAAGCTCTGATCTGCCTTGTTCAGGAACACTCTAGAAATAATGAAGTCCAGCCTTCACACAGAAGATTAACATGTCAAAAAGTGTAGCTTAGAACTGTTCTTGTGGGACAAACCATCTATATCTCTTTATCAAATCAAAGGGCAATAATTAGATGCTAAAAAATAATGAAATAAATTTACTTTAAGGAAAGATACTGTATCTTAAATCTGTCAAACACTACTGCACTAAAGCTCTTCCTTCCTATTTTTAAAATTGAATGCTCAGCAGTTTAATACAGTGGTGGAGGTAATGGTGATCACTAACTTTTACTGGGCTCTGAGTACATGCTGGATACTTTCTTTAACATCTTTTATTTCCCTTTCATTTTCACAACCACCCTAGAGGTACTACTATCTTCACAATTTGTAGAAGAGGAAACTGAGGCAGAGAAGTTGAAGAACTTGCTCCAGGCACTCAGTCAGTATGGCACATTATGGATTTGAATCCATGAGCCAAGGTTTGGACTCGGTGCCATTTTTTGATGCTCTTAAAGAATAAGGAAAAGTCTTCTTAGCTACATTTTCCCACATAACTGTGACTCTCGCACAAACTGTGAGAGTTTCTCTCCCCCTCTCTCTCTCTCTCTCTATCTAGCCACATTTTTGTTGCTTGCCTGTTTGTTTTCAACAAAGAAGAATTAGTGCAATTCATGTTTATTATAAAATATTGTCACACTGAAAGTGCCACATTTTAAAACATTATACCATGTAAGAGTCAGAAGCCCTTTCAGGTCCCTTGAGACACTAACTATGTCACTAAATTTTATTTAATACTCTCAATACTCCTGTAGATACCCTATTTTATATATAAGCTCAAGTAACTTGCTTCAAAGCAAATAGCCACTTGGTGTACAGCTGAGATTTTACACAGCTGAGTTTTAAACCCACATGTTATTTACTCCAAAGTCTATGTCCTTGAGAAGGCTAAAGCATATTTGTACTAGCATGCCTGTAGTAAAGAAGATATTTACGACAACCTTCAGTAGATCAGAGCGATTGCATTTTTAGTTTGAGTCTCAACGGAAAATATAGTTAGTCTGATACACACGGCTTTAGGAAGAATTCTGTATTCCTTAGAAAAGGATTCAGAAATTCCGAATTCCTAGGAATTCCAACCCAGGAAGTAGCCCATAAGCAATTACAACCTTTCCTTTCTCTAATAAGATAAAAACCCAAAAGCTTGAGTGTAGCCCAGCTAATTAGGTCTTTGTAAAACAATAGCCCTTTTCTTTAAATCTGTGGCTTCTCACCCAGATGATAAAAAGCAATTTCGGTTCAAGACTTACTTAATTGGTTTGCACCCTCACAGGGACCTCCTGGGCTCCTCCTGCATATCCCCACATCAGAGTGTAGAGACAATTCTTTGCCTCTCAGCAAAGCATAGTTCTTCTAAGATTTATGCATGGCTTTCATGTTCACCCACTGAATTAAATCTAAAAGCTTAGCTTCTTTTAGCTTTAACTACCTTCCCTGAGGAAAGCACAGCTTTGGAAACTTGTACATGTCAAAGGAAGTTTGTTTACCCTTAGAAAAGTCCAGCAAAATTAACAGTGAAGCAATTCTTTTGTACCCTTTGGCAGCTCCTATGGCTAAGGGCCCCAAATTACAATAGCCCCAGTCACCCAACCCTGAAAAGCAAGACTTACAACCAAAAAAAAAAGTCATATTAAAATTTTTCCACTTTAAAATGTTAATTTTTAATATATTCCACTAGTACTCATTAAACCCACTAATTAAGCAAGCCTCTAATTTTGCAAATATTTCTTTATTTTGTAAAATAAGATGGTGATACAATTTTAGACCCAAAAATATTAGTAATTATTTTTTCCAACTGCTTCATTTTTCCAGATATTTAATTTAAAGCCTAGAGGGTTCAAGTGTCTTTTCCAGTTAGTAGCTGGGTGGGTCGAGTTAAATAAGCTTCTCAGTTTTTTTCTAGTGTTCAAAGGCGGGCAGATCACGAGGTCAGGAGTTCGAGACCAGCCTGACCAACATGGTGAAACCCCGTCTTTACCAAAAATACAAAAATCAGCCTGGCCTGGTGACACGCACCTGTAATCCCGGCTACTCGGAGGGCTGAGGCAGAAGAATCGCTTGAACCCGGGAGGCAGAGGTTGCAGTGAGCCAAGATCGTGCCACTGCACTCCAGCCTGGGCGACAGAACAAGACTCCATCTCAAAAACAAAAAAAAAAAAGAAAGAATTTGTTTTTAAACTTCCAATAAAAACTTAGGTCCCATTAAATGGTAAATCTGGCTCCAAAGACAGTGTGGATGAGAAACTGACTAGAAAAGGAAGCACAGTAAATGACACTTAATCAAATAAATGTTTTATTCTCAGTTATAGAACACTCTAATAATGACACAATGGTATGAATCCTCCTTTCACTAGAGTTATCAGATTTTCTGGTCCATACCATCCAATTGATGCAACAATACCCCTTATTTAGTAGAGAATGGTCAGTGTATTGCTGGCAGAGCAGTGATCAGCTAGTGTGTTCACATGAGTTAGAAAGCAAACAAACATCATGGAAACCAAGACAAGTTTAGTAAACAACTCAAACATCATCCTTCTATTATCGGTTTCCAGGTAATAAAGGTTATCAATTCAGGAAACAAATCTCTATGTGCTAACCCTCTTTAACAATCTAACTTGCAATCAGCCACATGAGAGGGGGCCCTAGACAGAAGCCGTGGCTTGGGTAAGCTGGTCACAGCTAAGAGGCAATGCAGCTGCCCCCATGCCTACTGCACACAGACTTGCTCCTGAACAGAAGCTTTATTAAAGAGAATTCAGGAAGCAGAACTAAATTCTCTGGCTTCTAGCCATATAAGCTGGCAACAAATAAAGAGATAATGGAGGGGTAAAAGCTTAGATACAGGACAGCTCTCCTCCCTGAGGGCTGGAGCTTTCCTGGACACAGGAGGCAGCAGCGGAGACCAGGTAGATCAGTAAAACATATGCCTAACTGGGCTCAGCAACTCTCATCCTTCCCAAATCCAGAAGGAGGTTTTGGAACAAGCACCAAATAAGAATACCAGGAATTTAAAAGACATAGTATTCTAATGTAAATATTGCAACAATCATAATTATCTTATGTAAAATACAATTAATTGAGAAAGTACAACTAAGGAAAAAGCCAAGTTCTCTCTTTTGTTTTGCCAAGGAAGGGCCAAGTGACCGTTTAAACCTGTGCTTGACATATTGCTCATCATTTATTCCCAAAGACTTCAGCATCATTAGCGGGGATGCTGTGGTTGGTTATGTACACTGGTTTTAATCTACACCCTAAGGGCAGTTAAATCTCCTTTTAATGTAATCTTTTCTTGTGTCTGCCTCAGAGCAAGGTTTTCATGGAAAGTTCTAGGAAGAGTGCGGAGTGCCAAAGGATAAAGATTGAGGTAACCCCACAAACAAGTTGTATCACTCTTCTGAATTTCTTGCTAATAAATGTTTGTGGCCGGGCGCGGTGGCTCACGCTTGTAATCCCAGCACTTTGGGAGGCCGAGGCGGGCGGATCACGAGGTCAGGAGATCGAGACCACGGTGAAACCCTGTCTCTACTAAAAAATATTAAAAAAAATTAGCCGGGCGTGGTGGCGGGAGCCTGTAGTCCCAGCTACTCGGAGAGGCTGAGGCAGGAGAATGGCGTGAACCGGGAGGCAGAGCTTGCAGTGAGCCGAGATCGCGCCACTGCACTCCAGCCTGGGTGACAGAGCAAAACTCCGTCTCAAAAAAAAAAATTTAAAAATAAATAAATAAATAAATGTTTGTAGGTACAGAAGAACTTGGTCTGAAACCTTGCTTTCGTTGTTTCATTGAGACTTGTTTCACAAAGGTTTTATGGGAGGAGACCCATGTCCCCAGGACATTAACCAATAAAAGCTACTGAGAATATTTTTCACACGAATCCAACAGTTGTTGAATGGTCAAATAGTTTGGGCAAAAGGGGAAAAGAGAAAAAAGGATTAGCCACCTACAATGTGAAAAGGAGGTCAACAAAAGGGAAACTTTCAAGGTAGAAAATAAGAGAGTTAAATAGTCTCTGACTGATCTTTGTCCTCAAAGATGTTACTCACAGCAATAGTCCTAGACAGAAACATTTTGCCAAGTCGGTCTCCTCTCCTAACTTTCCCTTTGTTTCAGTCAATGCATGAACTAAGAATGCGAAGAACAGAATCCTTTTGGGAAAATAAAGAACTTTGATATTATTTCCATTGCTACCACCAAATTAGTTCTAATAGATTAGGCACAACTTTGGAAACCCAAGTTCAAATTTCTCTTCTCTCACTACAGATACCTTAACTCTCTGAACTATGGTTTTCTCACTCATCAATCAAAAATTAATAATATCTACCTTGCAAGGTTGATATAAGGGCTTATAAAGGTAACGTATAAAAAGCAACTTGAAGAATGCCTAGCACGTAGTCTGTGCTCAAGATATAATAGTTCTAGGCTGGGCGCGGTGGCTCACGCTTGTAATCCCAGCACTTTGGGAGGCCGAGGCGGGCGGATCACAAGGTCAGGAGATCGAGACCACGGTGAAACCCCGTCTCTACTAAAAATACAAAAAAAAAAATTAGCCGGGCGTGGTGGCGGGCGCCTGTAGTCCCAGCTACTCGGAGAGGCTGAGGCAGGAGAATGGCGTGAACCCGGGAGGCGGAGCTTGCAGTGAGCCGAGATTGCGCCACCGCACTCCAGCCTGGGCGACAGAGCAAGACTCCGTCTCAAAAAAAAAAAAGATGTAATAGTTCTATTTTTTACTAACCTTATTTTTGTGAGTAAAAATGTTGTCAGTAATATTATAATCAATTATAATGTTATTGTCAGTAATAATATTGTCACTTCCTAGGAGTTTGTACTCAAAAAACACTTCCTCTTTACAAAGGATACTAGAACTGATGAATCAGCGACACCTTTAACTAATGCACTAAATTTCCTTGAAACAACAGTCATTTCCATGGTCTGGAAGTAATAAATTTAAAATTTTGGTTTTCTTTACAATGTGACAAGAACATATATATATGTTTTGAAACTAGGAACTATTCAATCTTACTTTTAGTGGACAGAAGTAAATAAAGAGCTCAAAAGAGCACTTAGTTCTACTTCCTATTGAGTTAAGTCTTTGCTACTCAAAGTATGGTCCTAGGACCAGCAGAATTAGCATCACTCAGGAGCCCATTAGAAATACAAAATCTGAGGTCCTACTTCAGTCCCACTGAATCAGAACCTGCATGTTAAGAAGATCCTGAATGATTTGATTACTGTGCACATTAAAATTTCAGAAGCACTGGATCCCTTAGTATCCAGACCCTTCCCCTGCATATTTTATGATACTTCAAGCCCAGCCAACTCAGATTGGTAGCATTCTCTTACTCTGTTTCTAATCAGTAGGAGGTGACTCATCAGCAGGAGGTGAATCATTGCAGCATAGTAACATGTAATTTCTTTTTAAACCCTGACTAGAGCCTTGCAGAATGTGTGAAAGGCTTGGAATATACATGATGCGGAATTACGGGCAAGCATGCGCTTGTAAATTTAAAAATGATGTACAAGAAAATACTAGATGAGTATTTCTCAGTAGTTTTTCAACATGCCTGTGAAATCTTCATGAACACCTGTCCTTGGTGCTAGGGCCATTAAAAGAGAGAATACATTTGGCATAATATGTTTATGGTGACTCTGAAGGTAAACAACCTTACATAAACTGATGACTCGATATTGCCTAACTTTTAAAACCGTGAATGCTCAACAAGTCTTACAATAGTTTTCTCCATTTCAGCCTTCTTAGCGAACTGAATTTCATCCACATGGCTATTGCTAATTGTCTTTTAAAGTTTCTTTGAAAAACTTTTTTTTCCTCCTCCTACTGACAAAGACTCTCTTCTTGATCAAACTTTAATCAGGCTCTCCTGAGCTCTCTTCTCAACTAAGCCTCATCTTTGGCTCCATCTTTGCCAGACCTGCATAGCCCAGTTTTAGCAAGAATCTTGCTAAGTCAGTTTAGAAAGAATCCCCCACTCTTGATATCTGATCAAGTTCTTCACTCTCCATCCTTGATATTTGATTACCTTGCCCTGTCTTCTGCAAAGTTCCTGTTAAGTTGGTTTGGCAACAACCCCCTGACCCTTGATGTCTCCTCAGTAATTTTCCAACCCTGACCCCCTAATTCTGCTCATTGGCTGTAAGTCTTCAACTGGCTTTGCTATATTAAGAGTTGACCCCAATTTCTCTTCCCTATTATAACAGTTGTGACAGCTAGTCCAACTCCTAAATAAAGTCTTTCCTTACCATTCTAGCAAGTATCTGAGTAATAGTTTAATAATACACTTTTTTGTTTTTTGAGACGGAGTCTCGCTCTGTTACCCAGGCTGGAGTGCAGGGGCGTGATCTTGGCTCACTGCAACCTCTGCCTCCTGGGTTCAAGCGATTCTCCTGCCTCAGCCTCCTGAGTAGCTGGGATTACAGGTGTGCCCGACCATGCCCAGCTAATTTTTGCATTTTTAGTAGAGACGGGGTTTCACCATGTTGGCCAGGCTGGTCTCGAACCCCTGACCTCAAGTGTTCTGCCCACCTCAGCCTCCCAAAGTGCTGGGATTACAGGTGTGAGCCACCACACCCGGCCAATAATACACTTTTAAAAAATTCTTTTTAAGAAGCATTCAGGGCACAGATATAGGAAGAAGTATAGCTTACCTGCAAAGAGCTGTAAGACATTGGGAACTATTGGTTTGAATAAAAATCATTTTATTAAAAGTATTCTTGAGGTGCGACTCCCTCTCTTGAGTGTGCCTGAATTCCCCTTCCTTGAGCGTGTACTTTTGCTTTGCAATAAATTGCTGTACTTTCACTATTAAAAAAGTATCCTCAGGACTATTTAGCTTAACAAAAACAAGTTGTATAAGGATGTAATTTCACTTAGAATACTAGACATAGTCAAAAGAAAATCAAACATCTAAATGACAGTCCAAAAATGTAAAGTCCTAAGATATAATAATCTATTTCTATGTGGAGTCCAAATAGAAATGAGCAAGCCAAACAGAAGTCCAGAGATCATGAATTCACTCACCTCCTGGGCGGGCACCCACATCTAAACTTCACTCACCACTGCTCATGAAACATAAATTAAGTCCCAGAAATGGAATTACATGACACTCTTCTCATGTTTCTCCTAAGACCATGAAAATGACAGCAGGAACATAAAGACCAAAGGTGGGCAGCCCAAATCCTAAGGGGAAGACATTCCAGGTAACGCTGCCCCATCACATCAAGCTGTATCCAGACATGGACTCTGGAGCGAGCCTACCTGATTCTGAACACTGGCTCCGTCACTCTCCAAATGTGAGACCTTGGATAAGTCACTTAACCTTCCTGCACCTCTACTTTTGTCACCTACAATAGTACTTAAGTCATAGCATTGTTAATACATGTAATGAACTTAGGACAATACCTGGCATATAGTGAATACTAGATACGTATTAGTTACTATCATTACAGGTATTTCTGCTATAACTTGATATATACATTCAGGGGGAAAAAGACTGTATTCTACAAAATTGTGCTCTAAAAATATAGGGCCAATTGGGGAGGTGCAGGGAAGAGAAATAAATTTACCTCTCAAAAACCTATGCAACCTGTTGTCAGTGTACTACCATAATCAATAGCTATAGATTAGGCTGCCCAGGCAGGCAATTTAGCATAACTGAAAGTTGTTTCAACAGATGTTGACAATGAACAAAGACAATAGAGCAGAAGTGTTGGCAACACTTCAGTATGAGCAGACTGGTGGACAGTGAGAGATTACAGAAGAACACAGCTCTGGGCCAGCAGTGCTGCTGTCCAGGTGATCCCAGCAGGCAGTGCCACCCACCAGGAGTCATAAACTGCACAAGGCCAGAGGTGAGTCCTTCTGTAAATACATAGCCCTGGCTCCAGGCATTTAATTGTCATAAAAACAACAAGAAGTACTCCTATTAACAGTGCAATTTATCTTTTCCAAGGTCTACATCAAGAGAAAGAATATTAGGATGCTAATATTGCATTGTGTCATTGGAGCTTAATGTTTAGAAATAATAAACTAAAATGTTTTGTGGTCTGACTATATACGTCCTCAACTTAATTCTGTAACACCCCGTCAAAAAAAAAACACAAAGATTTAAATAACCCAAATTAAATCATACCACCCTGCCTCCCATTCTACTCCATTCCTTCCACATTGAGCTCTCTCTGGAACAGTGTTTCTCCCATTCCCTTTCCTCACCCCAGCTGTCACCTCTGGACTACCCATCCTCAGCCAAACCCTCAAACTACATCTCCACTATGAACTCATTATAATGTTTTCCTCCTAAAGCCAATCTTCCTCCTGCAGTTCCAATGTTGGTCAATCATCTATCACACTCCCTTAAGCTAGAACCCTTAATGTCTTCTTAGAATACTACCTCTTCCTCATTGAGACAGCCATGTAGTCACTAAGTCATGTGGATTTAACCTCCTCTCATTCTCACAGTACCAGCCCTCATCATCTCTCACCTGGAGGCTGCAATAGTCTCCCAGCTCATGTCCCTGCCTCCTTGCCATCATCCATACTACTATCAAAGTGATATCCCTAAAACAAGGCTATCATATCACCACAGCACGTCAGGCTTTCATTATCTGGCCTGCATTATCTTCAGTCTCCTCCTCTACCATGCACCTTAATCAAATTAAACTACTTAAAGTTCCTTAAACATGCCAGATTGTTTCGTCAATTTTTGGTCTTTCACTCACGTATTTTCCTCCGAAAGATCCGTCCTGTATTTCTAAGCCACACAACCTTCAATCCTATAATCTACACAATGTCCTTCCTAGTAACCACCTACCAAGTTTATAAGGTTCTGTTTAGGAATCATTTCCTCTGTGCTTTCTTTACAAATCCACACTCCTCACCCCTTCTCTATAGAAGTGCCCACTTCTTCCCTTGGGTCCCCATTCCTCCTCATCTATAGTTCTATTATAGTCCCTATAACACGCACTATTGTCTTTATTTTTTTACAGGTACATCTCCCTATACTAGAATATAGGCTTCCTGAGGACAGGAACTATAAATAAATCATTTCAATAACTCTTAGGCCTAACATTATTCCTAGTATGTAGTTGGAGATTACTAAACGTTTGTTTATTGAGTGAATGAATGACACTTATGTATGTTTAATGCATTTATTTCTACACCATCTTGTGGCCATTCCTAGAAATGGCATCCTCTCCACAATTCTCAAACCTTGTGAATTAAGAAACATTTCCCATTTCTCCTAGATTTCCCCCATTCTTAACTGTCCAAAATACTCATAAAGATGGAAGACTCACTGGTTAGCTAATTTATAATACTTAGCTAATTTTTTAATAACTGAAATTTAAGAACAATAAAGCTTAGGAAATGAACCTTTCTCAAGTTATTCTGTATTTACTTAAAGGAAACAATTGTGTGGATATAGGTAAGACAAGATCTTTTTTTTAAAATAATTTCTTTAAAGAAACTCCCTTTAATACACATCAGAGATAAATAGGAGTCATTATAAATCAAGAACATTTTAGGCTGAGCGTGGTGGCTCACACCTGTAATCACAGAACTTTGGAAGGCCAAGGCAGGAGGATTGTTTTGAGCCCAAAAGCTCAAGACAAGCCTGGCATCATAGCAAGACCTCATCTCTACAAATCAAAAAAAAAGGCCGGGCGTGGTGGCTCACGCCTGCAATCCCAGCACTTTGGGAAGCCGAAGTGGGCGGATCAAGAGGTCAGGAGATCGAGACCATCCTGGCCAACATAGCGAAACCCCCATCTCTACTAAAAATACAAAAAATAGCCGGGTGTGGTGGTGTAAGCCTGTAATCCCAGCTACTCGGGAGGCGGAGGCAGGAGAATCCCTTGAACCAGGGAGTTGGAGGTTGCAGTGAGCCAAGATCACACCACAGCACTCTAGCCTGGCGAGAGAGCGAGACTTCGTCTCAAAAAAAAAAAAAAATAGCCAGATGTGGTGGCACACATTTGCAGTTGAGGCTGTAGTGAGCCATGATCATGCTACTGCACTCCAGCCTGGGCAACAGAGTGAAACCCTGTCTCCAAAACAACAACAGCAACAAATTTCCAGCAAGGAAGGTCCACAAAGTGACTTCAAATATTACATGCACCCGAATGTTTTCTTTTAAAATCAATGAGCCTAGACAACGATCTGTCTTTTCTCCAAATTCCTGCTTCATTTCTTCTGATGCTTTCTTGATTAAGGCCATGTGTTATCTTGAGAACATTTTTTTCCTGTCAGTATTCCATTCCAATACTCTCACTTGGGATTCACCGAAGAAAAGGGTATTATTATCCAACAAGGAATGCATCAGAAGAATTTTAAATAGGATACGTGTAAACATCTGTTCATTTAAGGAAATTCTAAATTAGGAAACATAGAAGAAATGTTTGTTGTTTTTTAAGACTTATATCTTACCCTAGATATTTAACTTCAAACATATTAAATAATTCATGCTATCCTAAGATTCTCTATTGATCAAGCCACACAATTTACTAATTATTTCCTATGTGTTTAGCCTATACTAGAAATGTTGGGAAAGGGTGGACAGACATAAAAAGTATAAGAATTCCTTCAAAATAAGCTGGAAAGAGATTTTTTAAAAGAAACATAAGCAATTTGATAACAACCAAGTTCCTAATTTTAAATAATGACTTTTAAGTACAATCTCAGAGGTGTGATCTAGAGTACACAGAGAGCCATCTGGGTGGAAGTTGAGTTAGAAGATGAAGAATATGAAGAGTCAAGGGTTTGCTTTTCAGGCAAAAAGTCCACTGGGCAAAAGTGCATATAGGAATGAGCATGATGTGTTCCAAAACCACCATCTTTTCTAAAGTCCTGTTACATGTTGGAGAATGTTGTAAAAAGGATAATACATATTAGAGCAATAGAGGAAGACTTAAATTCTAGTTTCTATCTAGTCTAAGATACAATAGATTTATGAACACCCTTCTTTAGAAAGCAAACTAGAAACAAAGGAAAACACTGACAGATTGGACAAACCTATTCAGGGTGCTTAGGTTTCATCATAGGTTTGTGATAGCACTGTTGAAGAAGGGACAAGTAAAAGAAGTATTTTAAAGAAAAGTAATTGTGGCCAGGCGCGGTGGCTCAGGCCTGTAATCCCAACACTTTGGGAGGCCAAGGCAGGTGGATCACAAGGTCAGCAGTTCGAGATCAGCCTAGCCAACATGGTGAAACCTCGTCTCTACTAAAAATACAAAAATTAGCCAGGTGTGGTGGCATGCACCTGTAGTGCCAGCTACTCGGGAGGCTGAGGCAGGAGAATCACTCGAACCTGGGGGGTGGAAGTTGCAATGAGCTGAGACCATGCCATTGCACTCCAGCCTGGGTGACACAGCGAGACTCTGTCTCAAAAAAAAAAAAAAAGAAAAGAAAAGTAATTGTACTTTAATATTCAACTCTATGGCACATGAGGGAAGGTGAATCAAAATTGACACAAAGTTCTAGTGAAACCTAGCAAGTGGAGAAGAAAGTAGCTTTGAGGAGAATGTGATGAGTGTGGACTTAAGGTGATGGTGGGATATTCAGGAAGATAGCCACAGAAGGTATGGGAGAAATGCTCTTCTCACTCCCAAAGTTTCCTCCATGTGGAGGGATGTCCAGAAGTGTCACTACCTTGGTCTCACTCCACCTCCTCGCTCACTCCTCCCCATGTGAGGTTGACTGGGGAACTTGGGAGCAAAAGCTGGACATGGAAAGCACTGAGATTTCCTCTCCTCGTTATCTTTGGATGGCAATTATTAACAACGGGTGCATTATATTCTACCCCACCTTCCTTAAGTCTCAAAGTGGCCTATCTAATTTGAGATTCAGTATTAGGAAGTCCAGTTTCCACAACTATAAGCCATGTTTTCTGGTTTCAGCTCTATTATTAATGAAGACAGCATTTTGGTCTTCATCTGTCTTACTCCTAGTGTATCCCTCAACTGGTTCTGACCTCAGGTATGGAGGACAAGTGCTATTTATTGGTCCCATAAAACCTCAGTAATGTCCCTCAAGTAACGAAATCATACATGGTGTTGCTGATTTCAGAAGTATCAACATATACATCAGAGTTGAAACTAAATTTTTTAAGGGTGAATGTAAAGAAATGAGCAGAAGATGGTGGAGAGATGAATGATCAAAGAAGAGTCACTAAAGCATTCTCGTGCATCCCAAGCAAAAAGATTAGCTCAGGCAGGCCAGGCGCGGTGACTCACGCCTATACTCCCAGCACTTTGGGAGGCCGAGGCGGGCGGATCATGAGGTCAGGAGATCGAGACCATCCTGGCTAACACAGTGAAACCCTGTCTCTACTAAAAATACAAAAAATTAGCTGGGCGTGGTGGTGGGCACCTGTAGTCCCATCTACTTGGGAGGCTGAGGCAGGAGAATGGTGTGAATCTGGGAGGCGGAGCTTGCAGTGAGCCGAGATCGTGCTACTGCACTCCAGCCTGGGAGACAGAGAGAGACTCTGTCTCAAAAAAAAAAAAAAAAAAGACTAGCATAGGCAATGTTAAAAAACTGGAGGCACTATGAAAAAACAAAAACAAACGAACAACAACTCTTAACCCCTGTACTTATCAAGGTTCTGCAGAGAAACAGAACTAATACAATGGACAGATAGATGAATGGGTGGATGGATGGACGGATGGACAGACAGATGTATGGATGGATGGACAAATTAGATAGATGATAGATAGATAGATAGATACATAGATAGATAGATAGATAGATAGATGAAATTTCTTATGGAAACTGGTTCACGTGACTATAGAATTCGAGAAGTCTCACCATTATGCCATCTGCAAATTGATGCCCTTCAGTCCAAGTTCAAAGGCCTGAGAAACAGGGAAGTTGATAGTGTAACTCTCAGTTTGAGGCTGAAGACCTGAGAATGAAAGTGGGGGTGAGGGATCCAGTGGTGTAAATCTTGAAATCCAAAGGTCCAAGAACCAGGAATTCTGATGTCCAAGGATAGGAGAAGATAGATGTCCCAGCTCAAGAAGAGAATTCACCCTTCCTTCACCTTTTTGTTCTATTCAGGTCCTCACCAGATTGAAGGATGCCCGCCCATATTGGTGAGGGCAGATCTTCTTTACTCAGTCTACTGATTCAAGTGCTAACTTCTTTTGGAAACACCCTCACAGAGACACCCAGAAATAATGTTCACCAACTATCTGGGCATCCCTTCGCCCACTCAAGTCGACATGTAAAGTTAACCATCACAACCCTGTTTGATTAAACCATCAAATCCGTATAAGGATTAGAAGAAGTGAACAAAAAATGAAGCTGGAAAAGTAAGTTAAAGATAGATCTTAGAGACATTTAGACATTTCTGGACAGCAATGAGGAAACTAAGTATTCCGAACAGATCTATGACTAGACACATGCTACTTTTCTTTATGAACTATAAACTAGAGGCAGCATATTAACTAGCCTCGACAGGTAAGAGATATCAAAGAAGAAGGAGAAATGGAAATCCAGAAAGGAGTAATAAACCAGGTATGTGCAGTGAAGAGAGCTGGGGAAGAGAGAGAATGTAAGAACTACTATAGAATTGATTGGGCTTAGGCAACTATTCATTGAAGTGGACACAAGAAAAGAAAAAGAGAATTTCAAGATTTCAAACTTGGAAACTTGAATAACACAAAGACTGGTATTTCTTTTAATGTCATTAAAAGAAATAGAGATGTAAAGAAGAGGTATTTGTAAGAGGATTGAGGGGAGTGGATATTAAGCTTGGTTTTGTCACATATATAAACACCCTGCACCTACTGCCAAAATGTCCTCTATAAAAATAGCAGATTATGTTGTCAACTCTGAATGCTTGAATACATCAATTTGTCTTACATGTCACTTTTTTGGGACAGTGCCCCACTTTAACTTTGGCCTCCATGCAGATGCTCCTGTAAATCCCTTACATGGTTCAATAAACATGGACTATGAAACTACATTCTATCCCACTGATGCCAAAACAAAACACTCCAGGATAAATGCAATTTTGCAGATTGTTTCACAGCCCAGCAGTTGCTATTTATGTTCAGAATCAGAAGACTGCTCCTTTCTATTACAAAACAGCATTCGCACATTCATCAAACTCTAACTCCATTCTTTTGGGGAAGGTAAGTCAAACCCAAGGAAATGGGTTGACCTTTATTTTTCTACTTTAATTTATTTCAGTTCGATTCAATGCAATTCAGTTTAATAGGCATTTATTCCATGTCTATTTTTGCCAGGCACTAAGGATCAAAGGTGAGTAAGTCAAGACTCCTACCTTCAAGGAGCTCAAAGTCCAGCAGGTGAGACAACCAAAAACATAAATAAATATAATAATAAAACTTATATAACAGAAGCATTATAAAATGCTATAAAAACACAGATTGGAGAAAACTATTTTTTCTTGTTGTACTCACACAAAAAATTACAGAGTAGAAGTGACTCTGAGAAGGAGAAGGAAGGAACTGACACTTTGAAGCTCTACTATGGCCTCAGTACTTTATGTAATTCTCTTTTTAAATCCATTTTTCTGGACGGGTGTGGTGGCTCACGCCTAGAATCCCAGCACTTTGGGAGGCCGAGGCGGGTGGATCACCTGAGGTCAGGAGTTCGAGACCAGCCTGACCAATGTGGTGAAACACTGTCTCTACTGAAAATATAAAAAATTAGCCGGGCTTGGTGGTGTGCACCTGTAATCCCAGCTACTTGGGAAGCTGAGGCAGGAGAATCGCTTGAACCCAGGAGATGAAGGCTACAGGTGAATCGCTTGAACCCAGGAGGTGGACGTGGAGTGACCCAAGATCATGCCACTGCACTTCAGCCTCGGTGACAGACTGAGACTCTGTCTCAAATAAATACATTAATTAAAATAAAATAAAATAATCTATTTTTCTGATGAGGAAACTAAGGCACAGATGAGCTCTTAATCCAGGTCTGCCTCGCTCCAAATCGCATGCTCTTTCAGGTGAGTCATTGTGTGCTCAGTGAATGATGGGCAGACACCACTCATTACTGAAGAAACAGGAACAAACATAGACCTACAAGTGCCAGACATGTGTGAGAGAAATAAGCAATGCAATGTGACTAGAGCAGGGAAGATGATGAGAATTCTGGCTACAGGTAAGTTTGGGAAAGTCAGCTGGAATTAGACTGTAAAGGGCCTTCTAGTTACTAGCAAGTAACCTAAATCAAAATCCTATAGGCCAGCAATTTTCAAACTACCCTCTAAGGACAATGCCATACAAGAAGTTCTGCATTTATTTATTTTTTTATGTATTGAAGGGGTTTAGATAGGCTTTATTTTAAGGGGGAAAAGGAGGTCAATTTCTAAAAATCATACATAAAGAAGATACACAGTGGCAAATGGAAGGTCATTACAGATATTTTAAAATGAAATCATCCCATATGTACCTTAGAAAGACAAATATGGTAGCTGTGCAGAGGACAGGTCACCTAAGGAAACAATTTTTGGGCTGAAGACCAGTTAGGAGGCTTCTGAAATAATACAAGATAGAGTTTTTTTAGGGTCTCAATAGACATAGACAGTGGTAGCAGGATAGATTCAAGCATTAAATAGAACTTGGTGACAAATTTTCTGTGGAGAGTAAGATATAAAGAAGAATCAAGAATGATTGAGATTTCTAGTTCGAACAACCAAGTAACAATACCACTGAGAGAGAGAAAAGTGGTAGGAGCAGCAAACTTAGAAGAAAATGACTAGTTGAGTTTTTGTTTTGTTTTGACATGCTGAGTTTGCAGTGTCTGCAGGGCACACAGAAGACATCACAAAGCAGCCAGATCTGTAGACCTGGAGTATCAGAGAGTGGAGGCTGAAGGTATTTGAGCAGAGACCATAATTTTGTCCCTGTATCCCTTCTCCTCTTCTTCTTTGAAGTTATTATACTCACAGTTTTTAGAGTATATGACTACTGATTGCCCAGCCTCTCTTGAAGCTACATATGGCCATGTGACTATATCCTCATCGATGTAATTTCAGCACAACTGTTGTGTACGAGTTCTTTACCACTTCCTCAGGAGGGAAGTCTTGACCTTCATTTCCTGGATATTGGAACACAGACATGGTGCTGCTGAACTACTCCGGATTTTGTAGATAAGGATAACACATTAGGGAATGGTGGAGCAACAAGAGAGATGAAAACTGAGTTTTCTGATGACCTCATGGGCAAAACGACCCATCTACCTCTTTGTTACAGCAGCTTAGCCTCACTCTGACTGATGCAGGGATCATCAACATATATTGAAACATGAGGATGAATGAGATTACCCAGGAAAAGAAGAAAAGAAACTTAAAGGAGCACAATAATAAACAACGAATGTCTAAAAGGCAAGCAGAGGCCCTTTAATGAGACTGAAAAGAAAGGGAGAACCACAGAGACAGGAAGAGATCAAGAGAGAGGAGTCCTATTTGCTGCATCCTGAAGTTATATATACAGGGAAAAGGCAAAAAAAAAACACCTAAGTATGTAATGTTCATCAATATTTGAGCCCCAACCTCAGAAAATTGATTATACTATACAATTTATTTATTCTAATAATTAGGCAATATATGTTGCATTACTCCACATTCTTTTACTTGCTAGTGAACTTTTATACTCATATTTTAAGTACAGATTTTACCAAAATAAAAAGGTTTGATAAGTGTTTTGCAATTTTGTTAGCATAGTAGAATTTTTATGAATCAATGTCTACTCCTTTCTACAGCTGTACTTCTTATTTAAGTTACGTCATCACAGTGGGGATACTATCATATAAACCAAGGCTGATATAAGAAATTTCTCTCTCTGAAATATGTTGCTATGCTTGGTGTAAAGATGAGTTGAATATGTTTTTACGTTATTCCTTATATTACTCAGCAAACTCCTTCTGATATCCCATGAGAGGATTTTCTCATTGATTCTGGTTCTAGGAATAGCTATGATTCATGTGAGCAACTGACATCATAATTTTATGGATACTAAAAATCAAATAACCAATTGCTTTCTTCACTGGCTCCTAGTAACCTTAATACCAAACAATGTCCTCCCCCTACAGATGCATGAAATTTTATGACAAATATTTTTAAAAACTAGGCTTACTCCTAAATCCATTTTACTTTCCAAACCTTGTCTTTCCTTTGCCTTAGGTATTTTACCTATTTTGATTTAGCTTTCTCCTTGTTCTACATATATTTTTGTGAGTTTCTTAAGCTTTAAGTAGAAAAAAGTGTACATGGATGGATCAACTGATGGATGATTGAAGTACACGCCTGATATTGCTAAAATTTCCATCCTAAGTCACTCATTTGCAAACATTGGCACAGTTCCTGCTAAGGGAAAAGCCAGGCCTCATGAGGGGTACAGTTACGGCCCTTGCCTTCAAGAGCTTTACTTTGGGCAGATAAGCCATAACATGTAAGTAATAATGTATGATAAAATATAATCGGTGTCATAAGAAAGGGACAAGGAAGGTGCAAAGAAAGTCTTTTTTTTTTTTTTTTTGAGACGGAGTCTCGCCGTCGCACAGGCTGGAGTACAGTGGCGCGATCTCGGCTCACCGCAAGCTCCATCCCCTGGGGTTCACGCCATTCTCCTGCCTCAGCCTCCACAGTAGCTGGGACTACGCCCGCCACCTCGCCCGGCTAATTTTTTGTACTTTTAGTAGAGACGGGGTTTCACCGTGTTAGCCAGGATGGTCTCGATCTCCTGACCTCGCGATCCGCCCGCCTCGGCCTCCCAAAGTGCTGGGATTACAGGCGTGAGCCACCGCGCCCGGCCACAAAGAAAGTCTTATCTGGCAAAGATTGCATTGCCAACCTATGCTAAGGGTAGTCCAATCATGAACCCAGGCGAGAAGGCGAAGGCCTCTTCACACCATTGTCGGGAGCTGTCAGGTGAATCATGTAAGTTATTAAGTACCATTCTCGACCACTTTACCTTCTCAAAATAGGGAAATGGTGAATACAGCTTTTTAAGATATATTCCAGTCTGACATACTAGTCACAATAGTAAATTTTTCCACACATCTTGAAAAACATTCAAACGATTATCTTACTTTTTCAGAACAATTTTGTGTTGTCTGGCACAAAATTGTTGTATGCATATAACATTATTCTAAATATTTATTTACAGAACCAAGGTTTTCGTAGCATTAGGTTTTGAGAGTCAATTGTTTTAAAGTCCAAAAAAACCTAAGTTCTGCATAGGTAGAAGGAAGATTAAATAGAACTGTCATTTAGAAGATATTTAGAATCAGCTCCTATATGCCTTTTGTATTTATTTTTTCAGGGTAACCTAGTTAAGTTTTAGAATGAAAAACTATAATACATTAAGGGCAACATTTCTCAAACATAATATATTGGTATTCCTTGAGGTAATCCATAAGAATTCTAAAAAAGAGAGAAAAAGAAAAAAATTTCATTTTAAAACGCACTTGGGTCACAGACAATAGAAAGAATTCTCAGTACCTTTTCCATATGCTAATGTATATTAAAGATGAAGGTGGGTGGAATGGCACATGCAATGTTTTGTTTTTTAATCTTATCTAAATCAGAACACTTTTTTTTTTTTTTGAGACGGAGTCTCGCTCTGTCGCCCAGGCTGGAGTGCAGTGGCGCAATCTCGGCTCACTGCAAGCTCCACCTCCCGGGTTCACGCCATTCTCCTGCCTCAGCCTCTCCGAGTAGCTGGGACTACAGGCGCCCACCACTACGCCCGGCTAATTTTTTTGTATTTTTTTAGTAGAGACGGGGTTTCACCGTGGTCTCGATCTCCTGAGCTCGTGATCCGCCCGCCTCGGCCTCCCAAAGTGCTGGGATTACAAGCGTGAGCCACCGCGCCCGGCCCCAGAACACTTTTTAACATAGAACACCTCCTAACATTGCTGGGCCACTAGAGTTTCAGTTTGGAAAATGTTGTTCTCGCAGCCTTTTCATACCACTGTTGGGAGTTCTCAGATAAATCAAATGTGAGATCTTAATAGAGCTTTGGGTACTTGGGATGAAAACAGAAAAAGAGAGTTGAGGAAGAAGTGCTAATTTAATATAAATTTCTAGTACACAAAATCTTTTAGCAAATCTGAAGTGTACATCTCCATGAAGGCTAGATAACACCAACTCCTCAAACATGTCCACCTCCTAATCCCTGGAACCCTTAAATGTCATTTTATATGGCAAACAGGACTTTGCATGTGTGATTAAATTAAGGATTTTGAGATGGGGAGGTTATCCTGGATTATCCAGGTGGACTCAATGTAATACAAGGCTTCTTATATGAGAAAGGAAAGAGAGTCAAAGAGGAAGAAGGTGATGTGACAACAGAACCAGAGGTTGGAGTGATGTGCTTTGAAGACGGTTGTCCCCAGGCAACTAGAGGAAAAGGCAAGAAAACAGATTCTCCCTAGAGCCTTCAGAGAGCCCACAGCCCTGCGGGCACCTCACTTTCAGCCTAGTGAAACCCATTTGGGACTTCTGATCTCTAGATTGTAAGATAATAAATGTGTGTTGTCTTAAATAGAGCTTTGTTACAGCAGCAACAAGAAACTAATATAATTGCTTAATAGATTAAGGCAGGGGTCCCCAATCCCCAGTCCGTGGCCCAACAAGAACCGGGCCACACAGCAGGGCCTGAGCGGCCAGTTGGCCAGCGAGTTTTAGGCCTGAGCTCCACCTCCTGTCAGATCAATGGTGGCATTAGATTCTCATAGGAGCACGAACCCTACTGTGAACTGCACATGCACCCTTGCAATCTAAGTTGCAAGCTTCTTATGAAAATCTCTAACTAATGCCTGATGATCTGAGGTGGAACAATTTCATCCTGAAGCCATTCTTCGCCTCCCAGTCCCTGGAAAAATTGTCTTCCCTGAAACCCGTCCCTCGTGCCAAAAAGGTTGGGGACCACTGGATTAAGGTAAAGGAATAACTCTTACGAATCATTACTCTACTTTTCAGAGATTTAAACTATTGCTTTCTTCAGTGGGAATGTTATTTTAAGAGAAGCACCAGATATTTGTCAACATTGAAAATAATTTGGGCAGAGCATGGTAGCTCACGCCTGTAATCCCAGCACTTTGGGAGGCTGAGGTGGGCTGATCACCTGAGGTCAGGAGTTTGAGACAAGCCTGGCCAACACGGTGAAACCCCCATCTCTACTAAAATACAAAAATTAGCCAAGTGTGGTTGTGAGCGCCTGTAATTCCAGCTACTGGGGAGGCTGAGGCAGGAAAATCATTTGAACCTGGCAGGCAGAGGTTGCAGTGAGCTGAGATCATATCACTGCACTCCAGCCTGGACAACAGAGCAAGAGGCTCCATCTCAAAAAAAAAAAAAGAAAAGAATTTTGGGTGAAGATCATTCACCTCTTCAAAGAAATCTTCTTCTATTGGATTTATTTAATAAGAAGCACGTATTATTTTTAATGGGAAAAAAATTAATAAAAATAATTTGTTTTTGGATTTTCAGCGGGGTCGACAGTCATTTCTGTGAGAACTTTATGTATCTGTCCATAGTTAGAAGTAACTTTGCCCTGTGGTAGGGCTACAAGTGCGGACACAGCTAGGCGAGAGTATTTGTTGAATGAAAGAGTAAGAGTTTATGGAGCAAACCTATACCTAAGAATGATTCGGTCAGTAAGATAATGTTTTGTGGGTTTAATTCTCCAAACAAGGAAGCCAGGATAAAGCCCAACTTGTCAGGCCATTTGGGCATGATTTCCAAGAAATGGCAGCCTCTCGCTCTTCATTCTACAGAATAAGAGAGAACCATCTCACAGTCCACAGATTTCCTTCTGATTAAATACACCTTCAGATCTGTTTGCATGCCAGATGTCTATCATCAGCTCAATATGTAATAATGTTACATAGCTCTGAAAAAGAACTCAAGTCACATAACTCTCCCTGACTCGCCTCAAATATATTTTCTCTTGTTAACATTTTTTCAACTTTTTATTAATGACCCATATTTACTGAACATACAACATGAAAGCCTTCAGACACCCAATCTGCAATTAAAATTTTAAAAAAGAAACTGAAAAGTTGTTCAGCCTTCTAAATATGCACTGTGAGTCTTCTTGTATCACACACTTGCTTAAAGACTAAGATGTTGTGGCTTTGTCTCTAAAAATAGTACATCCAGTCTTCACTTCAGGCAGTGAAGAACCAGATCTGCTGTAAAGGGGCTTTTCATATGCATCTAGATTACAAGGTAACAGCAAAAGGAAGGGTGTAATTTCTTCTCTAAAACAGAAGAAACCAGCCCTGAAGGCATTCAAGAGGGCAGTTGTCAGGACTTCCAGAAGTGTTCCTTGTGTAGCCTATGGGGAAGGGAGGGTATTATTTTGGTGAAACACTGAAAGATATGGATACTCAAGTATAACAGTAGGAAAGATGTGAGTTTAAACCCCCATTGTACTTTCTGCATTTTAAATGATGATGTTTCTAAGAGGCAGCTGAACGAGCTTACATTCTGCATCACACTCCCTGGGTTGGAATCCTGGCTTATACTGTGTGACTTTGAGCAAATTACTTAACTTCTCTGTTTCCTTATCTGTAAAATGAGGATACTACTAGACCCACCTTATAGGATTATTATTAGGATTAATTAATTTATGTAAAGTGCTTTGCACAGCACCTACGCATATAAGACATTGTATATGTGTTAACTCTTATTGTTTTATCTTTGCATTTTTCCCTCCCTAAATGAATCCTAATGGTATTAGCTGTCAGCTATATTTTTCCTCTTTGGACACCCCAGGGGCTATATTATGGACCCTCTGGATATACAAGCCTGTGGCCCTTATCCCCACATCCAGCACTCCCAACCTAACCCAGAATGTGCCCCTTGATCCAGAACTGATTTTCTGTAGGACAGAATTTGCACCATTCCAGAATTTACAGTAGCACTTCAGCCTGCCACCTCCAGAGGAACCTTCAAGCCAGGCAAATTGTTCCCCTTCTGAGGAAACTCCCAGAAATATTAAAGCTGAATGGAAGCTGTCTCTGAGGAATGAGCTGTATCACTGTATCTCCCTATTAACCACCTCACTCCTACCATGTCCTAGGCCAGTGCACAAGAGTCATCAGATGAAAATGCAGATTCCTAAGCCCATCCCGAGATTCTGATTCAGTAGCTGAATATGCAGTTGATCTACAAACCACACTAGGAAACCCTGTTAATTCAAGCAGAGATGTTTGATCTAAAGCCTGCTGTTAGAGGAAGGACAGGGACCAGGACCATGTCCTACTCATCTTTGTACCTCCAGCACATAGCACGAGACCTAGCATATAGTAGTTGCTTAATAAATTATTATCAAATGAATCACAACAATTATTATTGAATGAATGGAAACAATAGGCCATAGCTCAACATATACAAGAGTACAAACCTGGCCAAGAAAGATTACAAATAGGCATTTTTAAGAGGTTTTTCCCTGAAGGAGAAATGTGGTACACAGAACGTGCAAGGCAAAATTTCAACTGTTGCATATAATTCTCTTTAAAGTCATCCTTCAATCAAAAAATCTCTATACCCAGGATAAAGAGCAGACATGGATCATTATTGCCTTAAAGCTGGTCATTGAAATCTGAACTGACTTATCATGGATTAATTGTAAAACAATTGAAAAAATAAGGCTCTTCCTTGTTCTTTGATGTTTTTCCTTTACTTTACACTTCACCTTTTATTTGAGAAGCAGTACCATTTTGTGACAGTTTTTGATGCTCCAAATCTGAATTAATACACAGAATGGCATTCATTTTATCCAAACCACACCTTAATACGTTAGGAAAACCATTCGAATTTGTCAAAATATTGGGTATCATCTACTCTTTAAAGACTCAGCACATATTCATAATAACCTTACATCAAAATAGACAGAAGGAATGCACTAGAATGACCAAAAATGTCTTTTGTTTTCCAGGCTGTCACTAAAATATGTGTATGCTCCTTCAGCAGATTTCATTGAAAAAAAAAAAAAAAAAAAAAAAAAGCCTGACCCTGAGCATCAGGGAGCCAATTGTTCTTTTCCAGTCTACAGTGCTGACAGTATATTATCTTCAGCACATATTTGCAAATCACTTAACCTTTCTGCCTTCTGTATATTTTAAAACTGGGACCTGTGAATGAAAGTACAGTGGGTGTCAGCTATTACCTAGAAACATAGGAAAAAGAAATGAGGTAATGCTGAGAAAGGCTAGCCTTATCCATCCCATGGACAAAGTGTTACCAAACGAGGGGTGCAAAATGTCTTCATGGACAGATGGTCCTTCTGAGAATGGAAAGATTACAAAAGGAGGGGAGAAAGGAACAGAAGAGAAGATGCCAGAAATCCACAGAGGAAAGAGGAAAAATTGGCCATTATTTGATAAGGGAAAGTTGAAGACTAAAGCTAAGGCCTGAGATGTTACAAAGATGAAGAACCTATCAGAAAGTGAAATACCAAAGGCACAGGAGAAACGGTAGTATTGTGAGTTACTAGAAAAGATAATTTAGCATATCACCCAGGCTGGAGTGCAGTGGCATGATCTCGGCTCACGGCAACCTCTGCCTCCCGGGTTCAACCTGTTCTCCTGCCTCAGCCTCCCGAGTAGCTGGGATTACAGGCATGCACCATCATGCCTGGCTAATTTTTTGTATTTTTAGTAGAGACGGGGTTTCACCATGTTGGCCAGGCTGGTCTTGAACTCCTGACCTCAGGTGATCCACCCACCTTGGCCTCCCAAAGTGCTGGGATTACAGGCATGAGCCATGCGCCCAGCCTGTTAGGATAACTTTCTAATCCTAAAAATGAACTGGAAACCAAGGATGAGGTAGGAAGGCCAAGACAGAGAAGGAGAGGAACACTCACTCTAGTTCCACAACTCAGGGTTAAATGAAGTGCTGTTTGCATTCCACCTGAGCCTTTCCAGACTGGGACTGCCTGAAAAGCAGGCATTTCCCAGTATGCAGCAGGGCCTCTGTATGAGTCCGTTCTTGTACTGCTGTAAAGATACTACCCGAGGCTGGATAATTTATAAATAAAAAAGGTTTAATTGACTCACAGTTCTGCATGGCTGGGGAGGCCTCGGGAAACTTACAATCATGGCAGAAGGGGAAGGGGAAGCAGGCACTTTCTTCACAGGGTGGCAGGAGAGAGAGAGAGAATGAGGAAGTGCCACACTTTAAAACCATCAGCTCTCATGAGAACTCACTCACTATTATAAGAACAGCATAGGGGAAACTGCCCCCATGATCCACCTCCCACCATGTCCCTCCCTCAACATGTGGGGACTACAATTCAAGATGAGATTTGGGTGGGGACGCAAAGCCAAACCATATCATTCTACCCCTGGATCCTCCCAAATCTCATGTCATTTTCACATCTTGAAACCAATCATGCCTTCCCAATAGTCCCCCAAAGTCTTAACTCATCCCAGCATTAACTCAAAAGTCTAAGTGCAAAGTCTCATCTGAGACAAGGCAAGTCCCTTCTGCCTATGAGCCTGTAAAATCAAAAGCAAGTTATTTCCAAGATACAATGAGGTACAGGCGTTTGGTAAATGTTCCCATTCCAAATGGGATAAATTGGTCAAAAGAAAGGGCCACAGGACCCACGCAAATCCAAAACCCAGCCAGGAGGTCATTAAACCTTAAAGCTCCAAAATAACCTCCTTTAACTCCATGTCTCACATCCAGGGAATGCTGATGCAAGGGGGTGGGCTTTCAAGGCCATGGGCAGCTCCACTCCTGTGGCTCTGCAGGGTACAGCCCCTGAGGCTGCTTTCATGGACTGACATTGAGTGCCTGCGCTTTTCCAGGCACACAGTGCAAGCTGTTGGTGGATCTACCATTCTTGGGTCTGGAGGATGGTGGCCCTCTTCTCACAGCTTCACTAGGCAGAGCTCCAGCGGGGACTCTGTGTGGGGTCTCCAAACCCACATTTCCCTTCTGCATTGCCCCAGCAGAAGTTCTCCATGAGGGCTCCATCCCTGCAGCTGCAGCAGACTTTTGTGTGGACATCCAGGCATTTCCATACATCCTCTGAAATCTAGGCAGAGCTTCCCATACCTCAACTCTTGCCTCTGTGTACCCACAGGCCCAACACCACATGGAAGTTGCCAAGGTTTGGGGCTTACACCCTCTGAAGCAACAGACTGAGCTGTACATGGGCCCCCTTTTAGCCACAGCTGGAACTGGAGCTGCTGGGATGCAGGGTGCCCTGTCCCAAGGCTGCACAGAGCAGAGCAGCCTTGGACCTGGCCCATGAAACCATTTTATCCTCCTAGGCCTCTGCACCTGTGATGGGAGGGGCTGCCTTGAAGGTCTCTGGCATGCCTTGGAGACATTTTCCCTATTTTCTTGGTGATTAACATTTGGCTCCTCATTACTTATGCAAATTTATGCATCTGGCTTGAATTTCTCCCCAGAAAATGGGTTTTTCTTTTCTACCATATGGTCAGGCAACAAATTTTCCAAACTTTTATGCTCTGTTTCCCTTTTAAACATAAGTTCCAATTTCAAGTCATTTTTTTGTGAGCACATATCACTGTGCACTTTCAGGAAAAACCAGGTCACCTCTTGAATGCTTTGCTGCTTAGAAATGTCTTCTCCCAGATACCCTAAATCATCTCTCTCAAGTTCAAAGTTTCACACATCTTTAGTGCCGGGGCAAAACGCCACCAGTCTCTTTGCTAAAGCATGGCAAGACTGACCTTTACTCCAGTTCCCAATAGTTCCTCATCTCCATATGAGACCACCCTACCCTGGACTTCATTGTCCATATCCCTATCAGCATTTTGGTCAAAACCATTCAACAAGTCTCTAGGAAGTTCCAAACTTTCCTTCATCTTCCTGTCTTCTTCTGAGCCCTCAAAACTCTTTCAAACTCTGTCTGTTACCCAGTTCCAAAGTCACATCCACATTTTCAGGTTATTATTATAGCAGTGCCCCACTACCTTGGTACCAATTCTCTTTATTAGTCCTTTCTCACACTGCTATAAAGATGCTACCTGAGACTGAGTAATTTATAAGTAAAAGAGGTTCTGTATGGCTGGGGAAGCCTCAAGAAACTTAAAATCATGGCAGAAGGGGAAGCAAGGCACCTTCTTCACAAGGTGGCAGGAGGGAGAGAGAGACAGCGAGGAAGTGCCACACTTTAAAACCATCAGCTCTCATGAGAACTCACTCACTATCATGAAAACAGCAGGGGGAAACTGCCCCCATGATCCAGTTACCTCCCATCGGGTCCCTCCTTCAACACGTGGGCATTACAATTTGAGATGAGATTTGGGTAGGGACACAAAGCCAAACCATATCAGCCTCCCAGGATAGAAAGCTGTGACCCAGCAATTCCAGCTAAGTCTCCATAAAGGCCAACAGAATGACCTTTCACAGCAAAAAACTCAGGGCACCTAAGGTTTATTTACTTATTACTCCTGAAAACAGCCTAGGGAAAAAAAGTAATCTTCATTACTACTAAGATTGGGGAAAAATTAAGAAATGGAGAAAAGTGGCACTACTTATTGAACATCTGTTTGCTAAGCCCTATCCAACAGAATTTGCATGTGCTATTCCACCTATTCCTCAAATTTTAGCAGAAAGTTCATTTTAATGAGCACTTACTCTATGTTAGGAACTTTATCAAGCATTTTGATAGTTTTTTAATTTAATCCTTAAAACATTCCAGAAATTGGTTATTATTCTCAGTATATGAATTAAGAAAATGAGGCTTAGGCCGGGCGCAGTGGCTCACGCTTGTAATCCCAGCATGGATCAAGGTCAGAGTCGAGACCAGGTGAAACCCCATCTCTATAAAATACAAAAAAAAAATTTAGCCAGGATGGTGGTGGGACCTGTAGGAATGGCGTGAACCCGGGAGGCAGAGCTTGCAGTGAGCTGAGATCGCGCCACTGCACTCCAGCCTGGGCGACAGAGCGAGACTCCGTCTCAAAAAAAAAAAAAAAAAAAAAGAGAATAGGCTTGGAAAGAATAAATAGAAGGAAAGAAAAAAGAAAGGATAATTTCCCCCATCATCATGTGATAAATAAGTAACCAACCAAGGGTTAAAATACAGGTCTGGCCTCTTATATTTATACTAAATACATACACACAGAGTGAAAAAGTCTGATAATTATTTTTCCATTAAAATATAACTATAAAATTATATAGTTTACTCTTCACTATAAATGCATAAGTATACGAGAAAATACAGTCGGAAAAAATGTAAACAAACCAAAAAGAGCAAATACTTTAAATAATAGATGACCAGTTAAATTATAGTACAATAAAATGCTATGTGGTTGTTAAAAAGAATAAGCCAACTGTATACTTTGGTTTATCAAAAAGTCATGAGGGAAACTTCTTTGTAGAACAATTCCAAGTAATAAGTATAAACAGAATGTAGGAATTTGAAAACCGTTTTGTAATCCCTAATGGAATAATGGACTCAGTCATTAATAATCACTGCATGCCAAAAATATCAAGTGAAATGTTGATGGCAGATGAGGCTGACACCACCCAAATACTCTCCTAAATCTTAGTATCACTCAGAGTGAAACATGAGACATACAGCCTTCCTGAGATGATACAGCAGGAGGAGCAGAGCAAGCACCCCCTATGAAGGAGGCTTGGCAAATATACTGAACCTGAATCTAATCAAGACTCAAACATAAGGGATAGAGGAACAAGTTGAACCACACCTGGAGGAAACAACCAGTCAAATCCAGAAGGTGGGGCCTTCTACAGAACGGATAAGCCAGTTTCTCAAAGGAACAAGTGTCTGTTTTTTAAAGATCTGTTTTTTTTAATGTCTGATTATTAAAGATCAAGAAAGACCTAAGACATGCCATATGTGGACCTAATTTGACTCATAAACAATGCAACTGCAAAAAGCCATTTTTGAGAAAATCAGAGCAATTGGAAAATGGACTGGATATTGGATTATACTAAGAATTACTGTTAATTTTCTGAGATGTGATAATGGCTTTGTAGTGTTTCTTTAAGTCCTTATAATATTAGAAATACATACAGAAGTATTTATGGGTGAAATTACATAATATCTAAGATTCATTTTTAAATACTTCCAAAAAAGGGAGAGCTATAGATAGAACCAGATTGGCAAATGTATTTCTTTTTTTTTTTTTTTTTTTGAGATGGAGTCTTGCTCTGTCGCCCAGGCTGGAGTGCAGTGGCGCAATCTCGGCTCACTGCAAGCTCCGCCTCCCGGGTTCACGCCATTCTCCTGCCTCAGCCTCTCTGAGTAGCTGGGACTACAGGCACCCGCCACCATGCCCGGCTAATTTTTTTGTATTTTTAGTAGAGACGGGGTTTCACTGTGGTCTCAATCTCCTGACCTCGTGATCCACCTGCCTCGGCCTTGGTTCAAGCTATTCCTTCCACACATACTTTTTTCTTCTGGTATATTTTAAAGTAAATCTCAAACTTCAGAGAACATATCATTTCAGTCATAAATATTTCAAGATGCTTCTCTAAGAACATTTTTAAAATATAACCACCAAACCACTATCTCACCTAACAAAGTTAATAATTTTTAATATCATCTAATACATAGTAAGAATGTCAAAATATTGATATATGCGCTGAACTGGGTAATGGCGACCTGGGGGTCCATTATACGTTCTAGTTTTGTGTATGTCTGAACTTTTTCATAATAAAACATTTCTTTAAAGCATAAGGCAACTTTGTATGTACTGACGGAGAATAATCTTCAAGACATGTTAAATGAAAAAAGGCACAGAATAGTATATGTAGTACGTTACAATTTGTGTTTTAAAAGTTATATCTATGTATATATAGTCATACAATATACTCGGAAGACACACATGGAATTAAAAACAGCAATTGTCTCCGAGGAGGAGAACTGGAGCACCAGGGATAAAGAAAGACTTATTTATCCTTTTGTACCTTTTGAATTTGGGACAGTCTATTATGTATTTTAAAACATAAATCATTCCGGCCAGGCGCGGTGGCTCACGCCTGTAATCCCAGCACTTTGGAAGGCCGAGGAGGGCAGATCACGAGGTCAGGAGATCGAGACCATCCTGGCTAACCTGGTGAAACCCTGTCTCTACTAAAAATACAAAAAATCAGCCAGGCGTGGAGTCGGGCGCCTGTAGTCCTAGCTACTCGGGAGGCTGAGCCAGAAGAATGGCGTGAACCCAAGAGGCGGAGCTTGCAGTGAGCGGAGATGGCGCCACTGCACTCCAGCCTGGGGGACAGAGCGAGACTCCCTCTCAAAAATAAATAAATAAATAAATAAATCATACATAAATTAAAAGAAAAAATATATAGGCACCTAGGTGCATCATGTATCATCAAAACTAATCATTAAGTGTAAATGAGAGTAGTCACTGCTTAAACTACTCTAATTTTGACCTATCAGATTTATCTTGCAAAAATTGCCCTGACATCTCTAAAATCAGACATCTCCAGCCAGCTGTCTGTCCAATCCAATATTCTAGTGCTCTAGATTTTAGAGCTACTGTGGTCTAAAGATTGGCATTTCAGCGTATTATTTCCTCCCCTTACCCACTACCTCATGTTTGGCTTATTCTGTTTAAAACTTTTTATAATTCTATATTCCAAGGCTTTCTTCAGTAGAACGTCTAAGGAATTTCCTTCACTATCAGAACAACCAAGACTGTTTCTGTTTCTCTTGTGCTTCAAACTGAAAGTAAGATCACCTTTCAAACTGTCCCATGTCCAAACAAAGCTAGTCTTCCCATCCAGCTGCCACAGATCACTTTCTGTCCTTCCAACCTACTTGTACTAGCTCCATGTCCTAACATATAGTATGCTACCTACCATCTGTCTTTAGGTGGACTTGTCTCTTTCCAACTTAAATTCTAAATAATTTAAACAGATGAGTGCTGAAACACAAGTATACAGTTGTCTCTTTACAACAATTTAGATTTAACTGAAGCAGAATATTGGAAGTTATAAAGCAAGAATATATATCCTTTTAAAATATTTTTCTAAATTTCTCCTTTTCAATCACAAATGGAAAAATGAAGCAATAGTGCATAACAGTAGAAGACCATGGAATGTTATTCTCTGTGTGAAATTTTAGAGCAACAATTATTTTTAGTAACATCTGGGCCAAATGTTCTTACAGGACTTAGTTTATTCTGAAATTGAATATCATACAATATCGGGATGAGGTATTTAAAATTCTGCAGTACTACTCTACAAATAACTTTACAATTTGAATGACTCTGCTTTTATCCATATCAACAAAGTTTTAGTAAGCACACAGTACACAATATGAAGAAACAATAGTCTTTCCTGGGCAAAATAAAATAATTTTGTGACTGTAAAATGATGCAAAATCTATTTTTTTCTTCCAACTTTTATTTTAGGTTCAGGGGTACATGTACAGGTTTGGTATATAAGTAAATTGCGTCTTACAGGCCAGGTGCTGTGGCTCATGCCTGTAATCACAGCATTTTGGAAGGCCAAGGCAGGCGGATCACTTGAGGCCAGGATTTAGAACCCACCCTGGTCAACATGATGAAACCCCGTCTCTACTAAAAATACAAAAATTAGCCTGGTGTTGGTGGCTCACACCTGTAGTCCTAGCTACTCAAGAGGCTGAGGCAGGAGAATTGCTTGAACACGGGAGTCAGAAGTTGCAGTGGCCTGAGATTGTGGCACTGCTCTCCAGCCTGCGTGACATAATGAGACCGTCTTGTGTCCGGAATTGGTGGGTTCTTGGTCTCGCTGATTTCAGGAATGAAGCCGCGGACCCTTGCGGTGAGTGTAACGGTTCTTAAAGATGGCGCGTCTGGAGTTTTTTCCTTCGGATGTTCAGATGTGTCCAGAGTTTCTTCCTTCTGGTGGGTTCGTGATCTCACTGGCCTCAGGAGTGAAGCTGCAGACCTTCACAATGAGTGTTACAGTTGATAAAGGTGGCGTGTCCGGAGTTGTTCATTCCTCCCAGTGAGTTCGTGGTCTCGCTGGTTTCAGGAGTGAAGCTGCAGACCTTCACGGTGAGTGTCACAGCTCATAAAGGCGGCATGGACTCAAAGAGTGAGCAGCAGCAAGATTTATTGCAAAGAGTGAAAGAACAAAGCTTCCACAACATGAAAGGGGACCCAAGCGGGGACCCAAGCAGGTTGTCGCTGTTGGTTCCAGCAGCCTGCTTTTATTCCCTCTTCTGACCCCATCCACATCCTGCTGACTGGTCCATTTTACAGAGAGCTGATTGGCCCATTTTACAGAGAGCTGATTGGTCCATTTTGACAGGGTGCTGATTGGTGCATTTACAAACCTTGAGCTAGACACAGGGTGATGATTGGTGCGTTTACAAACCTTGAACTAGACACAGAGTGCTGCTTGGTGCATTTACAATCCTTTAGCTAGACACAAAAGTTCTCCAAGTCCCCACTAGATTAGCTAGACACAGAGCGCTGATTGGTGCATTTACAAACCTTGAGCTAGACACAGGGTGCTGATTGGTGCGTTTACAATCCTTTAGCTAGACATAAAAGTTCTCCAAGTCCCCACTAGATTAGGTAGACACAGAGCACTGATTGGTGTGTTTACAAACCTTGAGCTAGGCACAGAGTGCTGATTGGTGCATTTATAATCCTTTAGCTAGACATAAAAGTTCTTCATGTCCCCACCTGACTCAGGAGCCCAGCTTGCTTCGCCTAGTGGATCCCACACCAGGGCTGTGGGCAGAGCTGCCTGCCAGTCCCATGCTGCGTGCCCACACTCCTCAGCCATTGGGCGGTCGATGGGACTGGGCACCATGGAGCAGGGGGCAGCACTCGTTGGGGAGGCTTGGGCCACGTGGGAGCCCATGGAGGGGGTGGGGGCTCAGGCATGGTGGGCTGCAGGTCCCGAGCCCTGCCCTGTGGGGAGGCAGCTGAGGCCCGGGGAGAATTCAAGCACGGCGCGGGTGGGCCAGCAGTGCTGGGGTACCCAGCGCACCCTCCGCAGCTGCTGGCCCATGTGCTAAGCCCCTCACTGCCTGGGGCCAGCAGCTCTAGCCAGCCGCTCTGAGTGCAGGGCCCACCGAGCCCGTGCCCACCTGGAACCCGTGCTGGCCTGCGAGTGCCACGCACAGCCCCAGTTCCTGCCAGCGCCTCTCCCTCCACACCTCCCTGCAAGCAGAGGGAGCTGGCTTCGGCCTTGGCCAGCCCAGAGGGGGACTCACACAGTGCAGCTGGGGACTGAAGGGCTCCTCAAGTGCGGCCAGAGTGGACGCTGTAGCCTGAGGAGGTGCCGAGAGCGAGCAAGGGCTGTTAGCACGTTGTCACCTCTCAGTCTCAAAAAAAAAAAAAAAAAAAATTGTGTGTTACAGGGGTTTGGTGTATAGATTATTTTGTTACCCAGGTAATAACCATAGTAACCAAAAGTACCAATCTTTACTCTCCTCCCACACTCCACCTTTAAGTAGGCCCCAGTGTCTAATGTTCCCTTCTTTGTGTCCATGTGTATTTGTACTCTATGTTTAGCTTCCACCTATAAATGAGAACATCTGGTATTCTGTTACTGTGTTAATTTGCTTAGGATAATGGCCTCCAGCTCCATCTATATAGCTACAAAGGACATGATCTCATTCATTTGAATGACTGTAGTATTCCATGTTGTGTATGTACCACATTTTATTTACCCAGTCCACTGTTGATGGGCTTTTAGGTTGATTCCATGTCTTTGCTACTGTGAATAGTGCTGCAATGAACATATGTGTGCATATGACTTTATGGTAGAACAATTTATGTTTCTTTGGTTATATACTCAGTGATGAGGTGCTGTGTCAAAGGGTAGCTCTCTTTTAAGTTCTTTGAGAAATCTTCAAACTGCTTTCCATAGTGGCTGACCTAGTTTACATTCCCACTGGCAGTAGATAAGTGTTTGCTTTTCTCCGCAACCTCGCCAGCATGTTATTTTTTGACTTTTTTTAATTTTTTTTTTTTTTTTTTGAGATGCAGAGTCTCACTCTGTTACCCAGGCTAGAGTGCAGTGGCGTGATCTCCACTCACTGCAAGCTCCACCACCCGGGTTCACGCCATTCTCCCGCCTCAGCCTCCCGAGTAGCTGGGACTACAGGTGCCCACCACCACACCCAGCTAATTTTGCTTTTGTATTGTTAGTAGAGATGGGGTTTCACCATGTTAGCCAGGATGGTCTCCATCTCCTGACCTTGTGATCTGCCATCCTCGGCCTCCCAAAGTGCTGGGATTACAGGTGTGAGCCACCACGCCCAGCACTGACTTTTTAATAATAGCCCTTCTAAGCGGTGTGAGATGGTATCTCATTGTGGTTTTGATTTGCATATCTCTAATGATTAGTTTTGAGAATTTTTTTCATATGCCTGTTGGCCGCCTGTGTGTCTTCTTTTGAGAAGTGTCTCTCCATGTCCTTTGCCCTTCCTTTTTTTTTTTTTTTTTTTTTTGTAGAGATGGGCTCATACTATGTTGCCCAGGCTAGTCTAACTCCTGGTCTCAAAGCAATCCTTCTGCCTTCGCCTCCCAAAGTGCTGGGATTATAGGCATGAGCCACTGCACCAGGCCTGAGGATACAATAAATATAATTGTAAATATATATGTACCCAACACTGGAACACCCAGATATAAAGGGAGAAATAGACTCTAATACAGTAATAGTTAAGGACTTAAACACTCTACTCTCAGCATTAGACAGATTATCTAGACATAAAACCAACAAACAAACATTGGATTTAAACTGCACTTTATTTATTCATTCATTCATTCATTTATTTATATTTTTGAGACAGAGTCCTGCTGTGTCACCCAGGCTGGAATGCAGTGGCATCATCTCAGCTCACTGAAACCTCCGCCTCCTGGGTTCAAGCAATTCTTATGCCTCAGCCCCACAAATAGCTGGGATTACAGGTGCCACCACGCCCGGCTAATTTTTGTTTTGCTTTTAGTAGAGACGGGGTTTCACCATATTGGCCAGCCTGTTCTCAAACTCCTGGCCTCAAGTGATCCACCTGCCTTCGCCTCCCAAAGAGCTGGAATTACGGGTGTGAACCACCACACCCAGCCTCCTTTGCCCATTTTTTAATAGGGTTGTTTGTTTTTTGCTTTAAGTGCCTTATAGATTCTGGATATTAGACCTTTGCCGGATACATAGACCTTTGCTGGATACATAGTTTGCAAACCTCCATTCTGGAGGTTGTCTGTTTACTCCACTAATAGTTTCCTTGGCTGTGGAAAGGTTATTTACTTTAATTAGGTCCCATTTGTCAATTTTTTGTTTTGTTGCAATTGCTTTTGGAATCTTTGTCATGACATCTTTGCCAGAGCCTGTGTCTAGAATTATACTTCCTATGTGTTCTGCTAGGGTTTTTATAGTTTCAGATTTTATATTTAAGTCCTTAATTCGGCTGGGCACGCTGGCTCACGCCTGTAATCCCAACACTTTGGCAGGCCGAGGCGGGTGGATCACGAGGTCGGGAATTCAAGACCAGCCTGGCCAAGATGGTGAAACTCCCCTCTCTACTAAAAATACAAAAATTAGCTGGGCGTGGTGGTGGGCGCTTGTAATTCCAGCTACGTGGGAGGCTGAGGCAGAGAATTGCTTGAACCCAGAAGGCGGAGGTTGCAGTGAGCCAAGATTTTGCCACTGCACTCCAGCCTGGGCGACAGAGCGAGACTCTGTCTCAAAAAAAAAAAAAAAAAAAAGTCCGTAATTCATCTTGAGTTGATTTTTGTATATGGTGAAAGAAAGGGGTCGTGTTTCAATCTTCTGCATACGGCTAGCCAGTTATCCCAGCAGTGTTTATTGAATAGGGAATCCTTTCCCCAATGCTTATTTTTGTAGGCTTTGTTGAAGATCAGATGGTTGTAGGTTTGCGACTTTATTTCTGTGTTCTCTAACCTGTTCTATTCGTCTCTGTGTCTCTTTGTACCAGTACTATGCTGTTTTGGTTACTGTAGCCTGTGGTATAGTTTGAAGATGAGCAGTGTAATGCCTCCAGCTTTGTTCTTTCTGCTTAGGATTGCTTTGTTTATTCAGGCTCTTTTTTTATTCCTTATGAATTTTAGAATAGCTTTTTCTAGTTCTGTAAAAAATATTGTTGTCACTTAGGAATAGTGTTGAATATGTAAATTGATTTGGACAGTATGGCCATTTTAACAATATTGATTCTTCCTATCCATGAGCATGAAATGTTTTTCCATTTGTTTGCTCTTTCGTACTGGTGATTATGTTCCAGGAATTGAAATTTCAGAACAGTGCAACAATGCTCTTTGTGTCTTCCTTGGCAGTAAATTGCAAGGATCTGAATAGAGAGTGGAGTGGTCACTTCAGAAGGGCCAGGTATAGAGCTCGAGAATATTTCATCTCCTGTTCCTGTTCCATACAAAATATCAAGTCCCTGAGGCAGATTCTTGTGATTTTTGGACGAAGCAACTGTTTGCTGACTGTCAGGCTGGATGTCCCAGAAGCAAGAAGGTTGTCTTTTAAGCCCTCACTTCCAAGTTCTAGTGGTCTCTTCTTCCTTGGTCGAATAGCTGCCAAGAGCTGTGAGATTAGCATCTCTGTGCTGTATCTGTTCAAGTTCCAGTTGCTGTAACTCATTGGCTTTCTGCTTTAATCTCAGCTGGTCTGGAACTTCTTTATTAGAATGACTCCTGGCTGCCTTAAGTAACATTTCTCTTTCTTTTAAATCCTTTCTCTGCTTCTCCAATTGATCCAGCTTTTCAAGAAATTTGAGGTGTGACCTGGTATCACTATACAGGATGTAATTTTCACTTGCCTTGTAAGTAGTCATTCAATGCTGAGCAATTGCAGTCAGTTTTTCTAGAAGGCCTCATAATTGTTCCTGGGTTGCATGGGTGATCAAGTTCACAGCATCAGAGTTAAGTTCTGTAATGTCATGCTTTTTACCAATGTCTAAAATTCTCTTTTGTAGAGCTCCAATAAAAAGAAATCGTTCATCTTTACATGACTGAATGAGTGTGCCAACCAATTCAGAGTTTGTTGCTAAGATACAGGCATTTTCTTCATTAAGGTTGACGCCTGCCATAGAAGTCACATCATTGATGTCATCTTCATCCCTGAAGCATATTGTTCCATTCTCTTTTATTTTATTTTTTTTTTTAGTAGAAGATACTTGAAGCGACAGAATTTTATTTCCAGGCAGAGTAATTTGCTTTAGAATGGAAGATGGAAGAAACTGACTGGTAGGTATTATGGTGTTCACTGGCATCGTCTTCTATCCAGATTTCTGAATGGTCAATGCTGAGGAAGGTGTAAGTGTGGCCACCCGTTTTTCATTGCCTCCTGAAGCCTGCTGAACTACTAGTTGCTTGACTTTAACTGCCTATGGAATCCCAGCTGGTTGTGAAAGGACAGGGCCCGGCTGGGCAAGTTTGATTTGAATTGGAGTGCCAATAACAGGCTTGTCAGATGTGGTCCCAGTAGATGTAACAAAAGGTTTCACAGATGGAAGACAAATAGCTGCACCTGAAGATTCTTCAAAAGTTAGTGTTGGAAGGGACAGTGTTACTGCTGTTCCAGGGACAACTGGCTTTTCAGGTTGCAGTGAGACCATTGGCACTGTGTTTGGTACAGATGTCACAAGTGGTTTTGAAGTCTGAAGCAAAACAGACTACACAACTGTATAGAAATTTACAGTCAAAACAGTAACAACAGGTTATGAGATAGGCCTTAGACTTAGAAAGTCTGGACTGACTAGATTCTCAAATGACAAGTCACACATTTGGGGCAAGTTCATCTTACCATCTATGAAATGTCCATAAATAAACGAAGTATTAGTACAGGGTCTTGCATATGGAAAGTGCTCAGCATTTAGCAGTGATGGGGTTCAGGACATGCTACCCCAAAATATGGCACTTTGGCATTTGAGGAAGCAGTAGAAGCAGAAAAGTTACTCGTTGACCTTCTCTTGCCTTTCTCCCCTGAAGTAAGCCAAAACACAGTTCTTTGACCTTCCTGTGAAATAAGTAATTAAGGCTCTCATGGAGAGGTGCCCACCCTATACGTGGAGGAAAGGAATGTTCTTATCTCCAAAGGCACAGGGACACAGAGACAAATATGAATACACAGGTCTAACTAAGTCCCCGAGTTTATTACCATTAGATGACACCTCCTTTGTCCAATCATACTTTTCCACAACTGTCTACTCTTCATCAAACCTAAGCACAAAAATGTACAAATTTACCTGTTTCTTTGGGTCTTCATTTCTGAAGGCTCTTAATGTCATGTAAACATATTAATTAAATGAATTTGGTTTATGATTTTCTCTGGTTAATCTGTCTTTTGTTGTAGGTGTCTCAGCCATGAACTTAGCAATGGATGAGGAAAAGAAATCTTTCCTCCCCTACAACAGTTGCTTTTGTAGTATTGGCAGTATTATTGGTAGTATTATCATTACTTGTGATACTTCCTCAAAAACCAGTTTAATTGGATGAAAAGGACATAAACCAAATCAGATAGGGTTAAGGGATAAGGGATCTAACTATGTCAACAAAATCTGATAATACTGGGTCTTGAATGATGAAATTTTCTTTCCAACTGAGGACAGTGGATAGTCTGTTTCTTTCTTTTTTTAAATTTATTATTATTTTTTATTATCCTTTATGTTCTAGGGTACATGTGCACAACATGCAGGTTTGTTACATATGTATACATGTGCCATGTTGGTGTGCTGCACCCGTTAACTCATTATTTACATTAGGTATATCTCCTAATGCTATCCCTCCTCCCTCCCCCCACCCCATGACAGGCCCGGTATGTGATGTTCCCCACCCTGTGTCCAAGTGTTCTCATTGTTCAATTCCCACCTATGAGTGAGAACATGTGGTGTTTGGTTTTCTGTCCTTGCGATAGTTTGCTCAGAATGATGGTTTCCATCTTGATCCATGTCCCTACAAAGGACATGAACTCATCATTTTTTATGGCTGCATAGTATTCCAAGGTGTATATGTGCCACATTTTCTTAAGACCGTGGATAGTCTTTTTCTAAATCAATATATACAGAACTGGTTTTTTTACCAAATCATCTTAAAATCTGCATTATAATTACATTTTCTAGTGTGGTTGCTATGCAATAGAATTCCATGGCTTCTTTTCCATGCTCAAAACAAAGAATAAAAATATGCTAAAGGCAGGGTGCAGTGGCTCACACCTGTAATCCCAGCACTTTGAGAGGCCAAGGCGGGTGGATCACCTGGTCAGGAATTTGAGATCAGCCTGGCCAGCACGGTGAAACCCCATCTCTACTAAAAATACAAAAATTAGCCAGGTGTGGTGGCACATGTCTGTAGTCCCAGCTACCTGGGAGGCTGAGGCAGGAGAAAGGCTTGAACCAGGGAGGCAGAGGTTGCAGTGAGCTGAGATCGCGCCATTGCACTCCAGCCTGGGTGACAGAGCAAGACTCCGTCTAACAACAACAAAAAAAAAATGCTAAAGGCAGGATGCAATGGCTCACATCTGTAATCCCAGCACTTTGGGAAGCTAAGGCAGGAGGATTGCTTGAAGCCAGGAGGTCAAGACCAGCCTGGGCAACAGAACACCCTGTCTCCAGAAAAGTAAAACTTAAAAAATTAACTGGTCATGGTTGTAGTCCTGTCACTCTCCTGTAGTCTTGTAATCTTAGTTACCTGGGAGGCTGAGGCTGGAAGATTGCTTGAGGCCAAGAGTTCGAGACTGCAGTAAGCTATGATCACACCACCGCCCTCCAGCCTGGGTGACAGAACAAGACCCTGTCTCCCTCTAAGATAGATAGATAGATAGATAGATAGATAGATAGATAGATAGATAGATCGATAGATCGATAGATAGATAGATAGATAGATGCTGAAGACCTACAACACATCCAAGGTCCAAAGACAATAAATGAAAACAATTTTTACAAGGAAATTCTCCATCTAAAGTTTAGGGTATAATTAGGTTTAAAAGATTGTCCTTAAAAAAAAAATCGGCATTAATCAAAACAGATTGAAGTATAGAAGCCTAAATCCACGATCAGAAAAATCCATCTATAACTTCCATGGACCCCAAACAGTAATCTCAGATTTCACATTGAATCTGGCTAAGTCACTAACACAGTAAACAGTAGCATCTGGCTCTCATGTGGGATGGTATATACAATGGGCTGATCCATAACTTTAGTGTACTTTGGACATTTAGATGGATGGGCTGAGAGCCCAGTGTGTTATAATAACCCTGAAAAACTTTTGGCTCTGGCTGTGAACGCATTAGCATTAACTTAAATTTGTTGCTTTGTTTACAACAAGAGATATTTGCTTGTGCTTTCTGCCTAAATGGAATTGGTTAAAGGCACCCAAGATCTCAAAGAGTGAAATTTACAATTAGTACAGCAGCTATTCACTTTACTGAGCTTTGCTTTTTATTTTTTTTGCATTTTCTCTTAGTTACATCTTTTGGAAATAAATGATATCTTTATTTGGAGTTTCTGTCTGTTCATATTAGGACCCTTAACAACTAATATCCCCTGCCTAATTTTTTCTTTCCTCCATAACCTGAAGCTTAAAATAAGTAACCATTTAGAGGGTTCCTTGAAGATGTCACCATTTAGAAATGTCACATATGCAGTCATTTGTTTCTGAGCTAGAGATTGCTGGCTGTTTAGAACAGTGTCCCAATTATTCTTTTTGAAACCACTCAAAGCCACCAGAACTAATTTCTCCTAATATATCACTATAGTTTAAGGTCTACAGTGAAGAGATACCCTCACTCAACCAGTAGAAACTGACTATTGCATATCCAGGATATAATCAGAGAGCCTCTGTATTGAATTCAAGATTTCCAAAAATTGTAATTAAACAACACCCAATCTAATTTTGTGTTTATTGCTTTTACAAATAGCATCAACACAGGTGAATTATCTATGACATTTATTCATATGTGCATTTGTCTTACCCTTCATATGTGCGGCAGTCTTACCCTTACCAAAATAAGATTGAATAATTAACAGATGGGCATTCTAATAACATTATGGAATAGCATAATGTTGGATTACCTTTTAAATCTCATTATTCTCATAAGCAAGAATTGCAATGTTCTATATATTTGTTCTATCATTCAATGAACAAGTATTTTTTTTAAAATCTCTTGTGGGTCTAGCATACTAAATTTTTTTTGATTAAACATTTTTAATTTTTTTTTTTTTTTTTTTTTTTTTTTTCGTTTTTTTTTTTTGAGACAGGTTACACTAGAGACAGAGTTTCACGGTGTTAGCAAGGATGGTCTCAATCTCCTGACCTCGTGATCCTCTCACCTCGGCTTCCCAAAGTGCTGAGATTACAGGCGTAAGCCACGGTGCCTGGCCCCTTAAATAGTGTTTAAATATGTCACCATGAATAGGTTAGTATAAAGAAAGAACATTAGGTGCAGTGGCTCATGCCTGTAATCCCAGCACTTTGGGAGGCTGAGGCGGGTGGATTGCTTGAGCCCGGGAATTCAAGACCAGCCTGGGCAACAAGGTGAAACCCTGTGTCTACAAAAAATGCAAAAGTTAGCCGGGTGTGGTGGCACACACCTGTGGTCCCAGCTATTTGGTGGGGCTGAGATAGGAGGATGGCTTGAGCCCAGGAGGCGGAGGTGGCATTAAGCCAAGATTTCACCAATGTACTCCAGCCTGGGTGACAGACAGACCCTGTCTCAAAAACATAAATAAATAAATAAATAATTCTATGACTCAGAAAACCACCCAAATAGAATGAAGCTTCTAAATGTTCTCGTGGTATGTGATTTGCCATAACTGAACAATAATCCCCCTTATTAATTAGGGTAGAAGATGGCATAGTGGTGCTTGCCTATAATCTCAGTTACTTAAGAGGCTGAAGTGAGAGGATCACTTGAGCCCAAGAGTTCAAGGTTACATGAGCTGTGATCACACCACTGCACTCCAGCCTGGGTGACAGACTGAGACCCAGTCTCAAAAAACAAAAAACAAACAAACAAAAAAAATTAGGGTGGTCTACATTCTCAGAAAGCCAAGATTAGAAAACTATAACAATCGGGTATTTGAGATCTCATCACATGACCCACAAAGAATATAAATATGCTACTTTCCTAAGAAAACAGAACTTAATTTTCTCTGTAAAGATTTTTCCAATCTGAACTAGGTGTGATGGTGCATGCCTGTAATCCCAGCTACTAGGGAAGCTAACACAGTAGGATCATTTGAGCCCAGGAGTTCCAGGCCAGCCCCGACAACATAACAAGACTCCATCTCTACAAAAAACATTTAAGGGGCCTGGTGTGGTGGCTCACGCCTGTAATCCCAGCATTTTGGGAGACCAAGGCGGGCGGATCACCTGAGGTCAGGAGTTCAAGACCAGCCTGAACAACATGGAGAAACCCCGTCTCTACTAAAAATACAAAACAAATTAGCCGGGCATGGTGGCGCATGCCTGTAATCTCAGCTACTCAGGAGGCTGAGGTAGGAGAATTGCTTGAACCCGGGAAGCAGAGGTTGCGGTGAGCCAATATTGCGCCATTGCACTCCAGCCTGGGCAACAAGAGTGAAACTCGGTCTCAAAAAAAAAAATTTTTTTTAAATTATCCCGGTATAGCAGCATGCAACTGTAGTCCCAGCCACTCAGGAGTCTAAGGCTGAAGGATTGTTTGAGCCCGAGTTTAAGGTTACATGAGCTATGATCATGCCCCTGCACTCCAGTCTGGGCAACAGAGAGGGACCCTATCTCGAAAAACAAACAGAAAAACAAAGGCAAAGCTAGGCACAGTGGCTCATGCCTGTAATCCCAGCTACTTGGGAGGCTAAGGCAGGAGGATTACTTGAGCCCAGGAATTGAGTCTAGCTTGGACAACATAGCAAGAACCTGTCTCTAATTAAAAAACACAAAATTGACTTTCCAATCTATTGGAAGACATTCTTCGGGAAAGACAGTGAAATTACAGTCATTTTACTATGCTAATAATTACACAGCATTCTAAATAAAATAAAAAAGAACAAGAAATTGAAAAAAACACCTAATTTTTAAAGAAAATGTTCTCTCCTTAGGTTGCATGATTGCAGAAGGAGCACTGGGCAGTCAGGCAATCTGGGTTCTGGTCCCAACTCTGTCACTCATCAGATGTGTAACTCTGGCCAGCTTTACCCTCTGTGAAATATGGCTGAAATACCAGTCCTAATAGGGTCTGGTCCAGTTCTAAGTCTGTAACTACAGGTGCCTTCCCTGAAAAGCAGAAATCTGAAGGAGTGTGGATAGCCCCTCTGCATTAAACATAGCTAGCCTAACATGATGATAAAGACAGGAAGAGAATACAGGACATTAAACAGAGTTGTGTGAGTGAGATGGAAAAATGGATAATTTTCTTCCATTTCTTTTCACATTACTGTGTTAATCTTTAAAGAAAAGGAATTCTAAAACCCCCCTAAATGGGTATCTTCAGCCTGAGAAGCAGGAAATGTGTGTCTGCAGAGAAATGAGGGCTCTTCAGTTTTGTGACCGAGGAATCCATGTGCCCAAGGATGGGCATCATTTTATCACACTCCCCTTCAGAGAGAGTTTTAGGCATGTAGCCAAAAAAGGGGGTGTGGTCTAGGCAGAGACGGAGGGCCAGATCAGGAAGACTATCTCTGAATTCCTCACACCGTGCTCGTCTACACGAAATGGCTAACAAAATACAAGCAGTGATGGAGACCCTTTCCAAGATGAATATAGCTTCACTCAACAATATGGAAGGAGGAGAAAGTAGGGTGGGGTGGGAGGATCTTCCATTTGTCTATGTCTTCATTTTATATGGCTTGTACCTGTAACATACAGGGTTCAAAAGATGAATTAGAATTGTCTCTGCGCTAGTGTGTATGCAGTTCAGTGGAATAGAATGGGAGGGGAATTATCCATGTTCACAACACTGGGTGGGGCATGCTCTCTTCTGTTGTTTGTTGTTCTGTGACTTAAACCATATACTGCAAAAGGCTAAAAAAAAAAAAGGACAAAACTCATCTAAGCATATTTTCTTTGCATTCATACCATCATCTTTCCCACCCAAAAGTTTCTTCAATGCCTAAGGGTTTGTGGCATCAGTGTTTGGCCACAAAGTCTATGGTTTGTGCAGAGATTCATAGAAAAGACTAGGTTCTCTTCCTTAAAAAAATAAAGATTTTCCAATGCTTAAAGACATAGCCTAATTATTTGCCTATTATCCCTCAAGGGGACACCATACACCTTGACCTAGAACTCTATCAGGTGTTCACAGAAAAGTGCCAGGGCAAATAAACAATCTGTTCTTCTAAATTCCCCTTTATATCTCCTTCCAACCACACACATTTATTTTCAGTCTCTAAAGCAAACTTAATGTTGTATGCTTAGAAGGAAGAGAAAGATGTTATTGAATTTATTCCTTTGCTCTCCAAAAAGGCCACACCTAAGACATCGTCGAGGTGAGAATCATTCCTGATGCATGAGTGTGGGAATGTGATGCTTTTTAGGAATAAAAAATAAAAACCAAACCAAAGAACAAACAAACAAACAAAAAACAGTGCTCAGAAATCTACATCTTTTACATTTCTCTCTACTCCTTAATTGGGCTTTCAATGCAGCAAAGACAATTCACTAGCTGGGAAAAGGAGAAAGAACTCCATCATTCCTCCACTGCCAGCACCTGTTCTGCCAGCTGACACTATTTAATATAAATTTTGACTATAAAAAAAGGCAATATACTAATAGCACTGCTGTTTACCAAAAACTAATTAAATCTCTTTACTGCTGGTTCACCCCCGCTTTCTCTCACACCACCTACTCACCCAATGCAGAGAAGGGGTGGCAACCACTTTCTCCGGCACAGACACAGCCAGTGTCTTAACACAAGCAGTGATTCTGACCAAAAGAGCCACCACCCTCTTGCCCCTCTCCCTGCTTATCATACAGGGAACACCAAGTCCACTCTGGGGCTGGGAATCTGAAATAAATCAATTCACTTTAACCAGATCTTAAAAATCTGCCCTACGATTACAGAAAGAGAAAATGCAAATCAGAAAAACACATCACATGGAGAACAAACCAAAACCAGCACATCAGCGCTGCCTTTGAACTCCAGAATGGCATGGAAAGCGCCGCTGCCCAGCCCAGATCCAAGGAGGGGGTTTTACAAAGGCTTCCAGCACCCCCTATCAACACAAACACTTCCTCCCCGCTTCCAAAATGCTCTGAATAAAGACCTTCTTTAAGCACTTACTGGGAGCGGCAGCTTCTCTCTGCAATATGCCTGTGAGTCACGCAGCAGGAGGGGCCCCGGAGCAGGGCAAGTCGGAGAGCCCCCAGCTTCCCTGCAAGCTGATGTCTATGAGACAGCAGCCCAGGAACCGACTTTCCCATTACAGCCTCAGACTGTAATCCATGTGCTTTCGGCGGGCCAGTCCCAGCTGCCCACAGAGCACCACATGATCTGCTCTGACATCAGATCAGCCAGACGTGACAGCCCATCCGCCAGCCTCTTCCACACTCTTGGGTTGCATCATTTGGGTGCCTTTGGTTTGCATTTAAGCAGGTGGTACAGAGTAAGGAACTGTTGTTTTCTCACAAAATATTTTTTTTCTGGTTTCTTCTGTTCTAAAAGAAGGGAAAAAATAAGCAAGAAAAGCCCTTGAATTTGTTGCAGCCTAAATGTATCAGATATATGGGAAGTAACTGGAGTTCCACGCCTAGTTCAGGGAAGCTGAGGAATGAGCTACTGCCAAGATGCCAATGCCGTGGGAGTGATTTCATCTATAAATCACTACCACCACCATACCCCACCGCCTTTCAGTAGATCATCTTTTATATAAGAGTTTATATATATCTATATACACATATATACATATATATGTTTAAGTCATAAAATATTGGTAGGTGGTGTGTGTGTGTGTTTTAAGCTAGTCACCACTGAGTTTAGTTCATGGGCAATCTCAGGGAGGTAACCATTAGACTCAGTGCAATATACAATAATTCTATTTTGAGAGGATTCACATATAGTCCAACAGAAATAGATGTACAGTCCTAGATGGATAGGCAGATAAGCAGAGAGGAAGTCAGAACCATCCATTCAGGCTTACATTCATTCATTCAATAATCATTTATTGATCACCTACTATATACCTAGTCCAAAAACAGATTATCAAAATGGTAGAGGGGTTGGAAATTTGTTAAGAGCTTCTAATTCTACTTCTGTGATAAGACAAGGAAGTAAGAGCCTTATCAAGGATCCTTATAAAATGTTCTGTGTCTAATACTGAATCTAAAGGCTGGTAACAAAATCAGGTTTTATCTTAATTTCATTAGGATAAATGGTAGCACATGTAATCTTTAAGGTAAGAATAATCAAAATCAATAAGACTTTATGAAGCAAAATCATAGCCCGCTTAGACAGCTGTGACCAGAAATGATGTAATTCTAAAATTACAAAAAATATAATGCTCCCCTAGCAGAGAGGAGAATTCACTTTTTTTTGTTTTTTTAGACACCGTCTTGCTCTGTCCCCCAGGCTGAACTGCAGTGGCACAATCTTGGCTCACTGCAACTTCCCCCTCCCGGGTTCAAGTGATTATCCTGCCTCAGCCTCCCAAGTAGCTGGGATTACAGGCATGTGCCACCACACCTGGCCAATTTTTGTATTTTTAGTAGAGACAGGGTTTCACCATGTTGGCCAGGCTGGTCTCGAACTTCTGACTTCAGGTGATCCACCTGCCTCGGCTTCCCAAAGTGCTGGGATTACAGGCATGAGCCACCGTGCCCAGCCAAGACACTTCTTAAGTAGAAAAATAAATATATAATTTTAGTTTTCCTTAGTTTAATAATTAGCTGTTTCCTATAAAATAATCACAAAATATGCAAACCCTTGGTTTTCATTATTTTGTCTTTGTCCCTTATATTTAAAGTGAATTGTGCCATTTTCTTATATGTTAATTAAGGCTATAATATCATTATTTGATATTGTAATCAATATAATAGTATTCGCATGTTCTTTTTTATGGAAATAATTCAATCTAATAATTATATAATTACTAATATCATAATAAATTTGTCATTTAATATATAATATTTAACTCATCTATTTGCTTTGTACCAAGTGTGTGATATTTTCCCCTGAGATGACCAGGATTGTGACTGTGGAATTCAATATGAGATTCCACGAGCACTTGTTTCGTTTGTTCTCCATTGGAAATAAGCTATATAATGAGTAAAACCGTTCAAGTCTACTACTGTTTCTACTGAAACAGAACATCTCTGACACCAGATATGTGTGTTTTTCACATCAAGAAATTTCCCAATTTTCTGCAGACACCAACTGAGTGCCCTACAATTTAATTCAATTCTGACACTGACTACCCAGAGTTAACGCAGACACCACAGGTTAAGGACTCAGTCCCACAAGACTCTCCCCGACTTCAAATAAAAATCACAAGTAGTGGGTACCCAGGTTACCTACACTTTCGTCCAGCTTGGCTACAAATTGGGGGTTCCCATGACTGACACCCTCCTTAGGTTTGATAATTTGTTATAACAGCTCACAGAACTTAGGGAAACACTTTACTTATTATTACCAGTTTGTTACAAAGAATATTATAAAGTACACAAATGAACAGCCAGATGAAAAGGCATGTAAGGTGAGGTCTCCAAGTGTCCAGAGTGCAGGAGCTCCTGTCCCCGTGGTGTTTGATGTGGTCCCAACATGTGGATACATTCACCAACTCAGAAGCTCTCTGAATCCTATTGTTAATGGTTTGTTTTTATGGAGGTCCCATTACAGAGCTATGGTTGATTAAATCATTGGCCATTGGAGACTGACTCAATCTTCAGCCCCCCCCTTCTATGGAGGTGTGGTGGATCTGAAAGTTTAAATCCTCTCATCACAAAGTTGGTTTCTCTGGCAAAGAGCTCCTATCCTGAAGCTATCTAGGGCAGGCCCCTGCCCCCACCAAGAGTCACCTCATTAGCATAAACTCACGTTTGGTTGAAAGGGCCTTAGGAATAGCAAATTATGCTAATCTCTCCTCATTATCTAGGAAATTACCAAGGTTTTATGAGCTCTGTGTCAGAAACTAGGGATGAATATTAATGTATGTGTTTGTTTATATATCACAATATCATAGAGTTAATTCTATTACACTCACTATTTAATTGAACACCTATTATGTTCAAGTCTCTGAAAATGATACCAAAGTGCATGATATTCAATGGGTTTATAATCTTGTTAGGGATATGCTGTTTCCACACAAATATCTGAAATATAGTTGATAAATCAAATACATACAAAGTAATGCAGCTAAAGTAGACAAAGAAAGTGAATTCTCACCAGTGGTGGTGGCTTACACCTGCAATCTCAGCACTTTGGGAGGCCGAGGTGGGCAGATCATTTGAGGTCAGGAGTTCAAGACCAGCCTGGTCAGCCTACATGGTGAAACCCCATCTCTACTAAAAATAGTAGACTTTGAGACTCCATCATAAAAAAAAAAAAAAAAAAAAAGTGTCTTTTTGTATTTAGTTTCCTGGAATTTTGCTGATCTCTCTAGCTAAAATTAACTGGCAATTTAAAAATAGCACTGTTCAGGTACCTACCAACACCCCCCATACAGTGATCTTTTGCCACCATTTCTTATATTATGAGCTAAGTGAAGTGCGAAATGCGGCCTCACCAACAAACTATTCCTTCCAAAATCTATAGAGTTAACAAAGGTTTAATATACAAAAGATTGTCACTACTCCTAAACTCTAGCACAGGATACCATCATCACTTGTGTCCTGGACTACAGCAACAGCTTCCATTTGTCCTCCATAGAGCAAGCAGAATGTTCTCTCTCTTACTTAAAACTCTCTCAGCCTGAGCAACATGGCGAAACCCCGTCCCTACAAAAAATTTAAAAATTAGCCTGGAGTGGTGTCACACACCTGTAGTCCCAGCTACTCAGGAGGCTGAGGTGGGAGGATCCCCTGAGCCCAGGGAGGTTGAGGCTACAATGAGCCACAATCATGCCACTGCACTCCAGACTGGGTAACAGAGTAATACCTTGTCTCAAAAAAAACCCAAAAAAACAAAAAAACAAAAAAACAAAAAAACACTCTCCAGTCATTTTCCACCTCATTTAACTCCTCATCATGGCCTCTAACACCCTTTAATAAAACTATATAGATGCTTCTCAAGTAGCTTCCTTCTCCAGTAAATAACATACTGAATATTTCTCTCGTTGGCTGAGTTATTGTCCATTAGGTAATTAACACTTGTTTTCTGAAACTCATTTATTTCCTTAGGAAAGACTATAAGAAAACGAACTATTGAATTAAAGGATGCAATCTTATTTCAAAGTAATAGTGTTTAGGTAAGATATATAACTGCCTGCCCAAAGACTACAGCTCCCAAGCTCCCTTGCAACTCAGTGTGGCCTTCTGAGCAGAATTTCTCCTTTCTTGCCTCAAAGAACATTGCTTGCCCTAAACTTCTTTTGTTTCCTTTATGCAAGCTAGAACACAGATTTGCCTGTGACCTCACTTTAACCACACAGCTTTAACGGGGAATGGCAGAGCAAATGAACAGAAGAAAACTGGGCCACTAAATCACCACAGAAAGCAGAGTTGACCTTCTAACCTGGACGAGTCACTCATACTGCATTCTTGTCAGCATTGAGGCCTATTTCTTTTAAGGGAAATCTAGCTGGGTGCAGTGGCTCATGCCTGTAATCCTAACACTTTGGGAGGCCAAGATGGGTAGACAGCTTGAGTTTGAGACCAGCCTAGGCAACATGGCAAGACTCTGTCTCTATGAAAAATAGAAAAATTAGCTGGGCATGGTGGTGCACACCTGTGGTCCCAGCTACTCAGGAGGCCGAGGCAGGAGAATGGGTTGAGCCTGGGAGGTTGAGGCTGCAGTGAGCCAGGATCACGCCACTGCACTCCAGCCTTGGTGGCAGAGTGAGACCCTGTCTCAAAAAATAAATAAATAAATAAATATAATTTGGTAAAGGAAAAATAGTATAGAAAGTCGAAAATGATTCAATGATTACTATTCATCAGCGTTCTGTCTTTTAAGAATTGCTTGTCCACATTGATTTTTATTTTTACTGAATTTTTAATATGTTTCTTGTCTATTCTGTTGAGCTTCACTGTTTGCCTTTAAATTCTGCTTTTGGGAAACATGTTGAAGTGTTTTATTGTCATCATTTGTAATTTTTCCATTGTTTTTGTTCCATTGAAAGTTTCCATAATGACCAGATTTTTATTTTTTTTTTTAGGCAGAGTCTCACTCTGTTGCCCAGGCTGGAGTGCAGTGGCACAGTCTTGGCTCACCACAACCTCTACCTCCCGGGTTCAAGCGATTCTCCTGCCTCAGCCTCCCAAGTAGCTGGGACTACAGGCGCACGTCACCATGCCCAGCTAATTTTTTTATTTTTAGTAGAGATATGGTTTCACTATGTTGGCCCAGGCTGGTCTCGAACTCCTGACCTTGTGATCCACCCACATCAGGCTCCCAAAGTGCTGAGATTACAGGTGTGAGCCACCGCGCCCAGCCAATGACCAGATTTTAAACTCTAAATACCATTCCTCACTAAAAAGAACCAGGGCTCTTTGGGGAAAAGGCTGATTTTAAATAGGAGGCAGAGAATGTGTAAGATGAGCTTAGCACATTGTCTTATATCAGAAAGCAAGGAAATTACTGAAGAGAAGTGGGGTCATGTCAAAGGACAGGAATCAACGTGGAGAAGCCCCCAAAGGCCAACTTCACCAAAGCATCTTTTCTAGTTACTGTGGCTATGTAAAAAGTCATGCCAAACTTAGCTTAAAACATTTATTTTTCTCACAAATCTGTAGTCTGGGAAGGATTCAGAGGGTTAGCTGGTTTCTACTCCACTTAGTATCATTTGAGCACCTCAAAAGCTGGAGAATGAAATCTTCTGAGGGTTCATTCACTCACATGTCTGGTGCCTGAACTGGAACATTGAGGAATGGAATAATTAGGGCTCCTTAATCATCTCTGTGTACCTCTTATGTTGTTTTCCTTATGGTCTTTTAACATGGTGGCTTCAGGGTGGTTGGATTTCACTAAAAGCATGTGTCCCAAGAGAGTGCCAGGCAGAAGCAATGGAGATGTGTCAATATCACATTATAGGAAGACCATGTGAGACTGAATACATTGGTGTATCCTGCTTTGGTAAATACAATCTATCACAGCATCATAAAGAATACTATAATTGATTGACACACTTGAATATATAAAAGTCCTAACGATACTCAACCCAGAATGAAAAGACATTTGCCCCTCATTGAGGTAACTATTATACCAATTCCTTACACAAAAATTAGTTGAGAGAGAGTTAAGTATGGATTCTTTCTTTTCCAAATGGAACTCTATTTTGGAGTAACACATAGTTCTTTCTTTTTTTTTTTTTTTTTTTTGAGATGGAGTCTTGCTCTGTCGTCCAGGCTGGAGTGCAGTGGCGCAATCTCGGCTCACTGCAAGCTCCGCCTCCTGGGTTCACGCCATTCTCCTGCCTCAGCTTCCTGAGTAGCTGGGACTACAGGTGCCCGCCACTACGCCCAGCTAATTTTTTGTATTTTTAGTAGAGACGGGGTTTCACCGTGTTAGCCGGGATGGTCTCGATCTCCTGACCGCGTGATCGCCCATCTCGGCCTCCCAAAGTGCTGGGATTACAGGCGTGAGCCACCACGCCCGGCCAGAGTAACACATAGCTCTAATTAATAAGGCAAACTCTATTAGAAGAATCTTAGTTAATGAAAGCAAAAACACTAACAATTGGAAAAATCACCATTTTGCAACTTGTAATGGAGTAACTGGTTCAGACAAGAGTCAGCAATGGGTGCCAACAGCACTGAGTGTAAGGTTGATAAAGGCACTGGATACTAATCTGCTGCTGAGTTCTTAACACACAGAATATTTACTTGTCTCAAGGGGGGAAAATCATAACTTTATAATAGAGAGATCTAGTAATTTTCCCATTTACCATTAATCTAAAGATCGATCTTAGTATCATAAAAAGTAACACAACTAAGTATGGTACAACTCTTGATATGACAGGATATAATGTTCACAGCATCACCCATGAAATACACTTGACAAAAATGTTTTACCTGACATCAGTAACAACTTTAGATCAAAATTTCCAGTCTCCAGGAAATACAGCAGAGAGTTACCTAAAATTTAAATGAAACCAGAAGGAAACAATCATATAAATCCAGAAGGTGGAATTCTACCAGAAAATTGATCCAGTCTCGTGGCCGGGCGTGGTGGCTCACGCCTGTAATCCCAGCACTTTGGGAGGCCAAGGCGGGTGGATTACGAGGTCAGGAGATTGAGACCATCCTGGCTAACACGGTGAAACCCTGTTTCTACTAAAAGTACAAAAAATTAGCCAGGCGTGGTGGCGGGCGCCTGTAGGCCCAGCTACTAGGGAGGCTGAGGCAAGAGAATGGCATGAACCCAGGAGGCGGAGCTTGCAGTAAGCCGAGATCGCGCCACTGCACTCCAGCCTGGGCGACAGAGCGAGACTCCGTCTCAAAAAAAAGAAAAAAAAGAAAGAAAGAAAGAAAAAAGAAAAAAGAAAATTGATCCAGTCTCTTCAGCGAGAAATGTAACAAAACAACAACAAAAAAGCAGGAAGGGGCTGTGCATGGTGACTCACACCTGTAATCCCAGCACTTTGGGAGGTCGAGGGGGTGGATCATCTGAGGTCAGGAGTTCGAGACCAGCCTGGCCAACATGGTGAAACCTCGTCTCTACTAAAAATACAAAAATTAGCCGAGCATGGTGGCGGGTGCCTGTAATCCCAGCTACTCAGGAGGTTGAGGCAGGAGAATTGCTTAAACCTGGGAGGCGGAGGTTGCTGTGAGCTGAGATCCCACCATTGCACTCCAGCCTGGGTGACAAAGTGAGACTCCATCTCAAATAAAATAAAATAAAATAAAATAAAATAAAATAAAATAAAATAAAATAAAAAATAAAATAAAATAAAATAAAATAAAATAAAATAAAATAAAATAAGCGAGAAGGAAACAGAACTTTTCTCAACTAACAGAGAAATATAAGCCATAGCTCACCACATATTAAGAATCATGCAGGTCATTGACTGGATCCTGATTTCAGCAACTTGGCTGAAAACACACTGGGGCCAACAGAGGAAATCTGGATGTATACTGGGTATCAGAAGATAGCAGAGAATTATTTAATTTTGTAGCTGTGATCATGATAAAAGTATTGTGCTTAGCTAAGAAAAATATCTTTATTTGGCCAGGCACAGTGGTTCACACCTATAATCCTAGCACTTTGGGAGGCCAAGGCAGGTGGATCACCTGAGGTCAGGAGTTCGAGATCAGCCTGGCCAACATGGTGAAACCCCATTTCTACAATATAAAAAAATATATATATATATATATATATATATACAAAAAATTAAAATATCTTTATTTTAGAGATACTAAAGAACATAATGGTAAAGCAACATTATAATTTACCTCCAAATGCTTTAAAAAATAAAGTAAATATGACAACATGTTAGCAATTGGCAAACCTAGATAAGAAATATACAGGTATTTGTTATACTACCTCTCTATTTATTTTAATATTTGAAATGTTTTACAGTAAAATGTAATAAAACAGAACATTTCTCCCCAAATGCAGGGATTTTCTAATACTCGATTCTAATTTTTCTAATTTTTGTGTTTTTGGTTTATTTTTTGAAATGAGCTCTCACTCTCACCCAGGCTGGAGTGCAAGTTGCGTGATTATGGCTTACTGCAGCCTTGACTTTCCCAGGCTCAGGAGATCCTCCCACCTCAGTTGTTGTATTCTTAGTAGAGATGGGGTTTCACCATATTGCCCAGACTGGTCTCGAACTCCTGGGCTCATGCTATCTGTCCGCCTCAGCCTCCTAAAGTGCTAGGATTACAGGCGTGAGCCACCGCGCCTGGCCTGGTTTTATTTATTTTTATTTATTTATTTATTTATTTTTTGAGACGGAGTCTTGCTCTGTCACCCAGGCTGGAGTGCAGTGGCGCGATCTCGGCTCACTGCAACCTCTGCCTGCCAGGTTCACACCATTCTCCTCCACAGCCTCCAGAGTAGCTGGGACTACAGGCACCTGCCACCATGCCCAGCTAATTTTTTGTATATTTAGTAGAGACAGGGTTTCACCGTGTTAGCCAGAATGGTCTCGATCTCCTGACCTCGTGATCCATCCGTCTCGGCCTCCCAAAGTGCTGGGATTACAGGCGTGAGCCACCGCACCCGGCCCTTATTTATTTATTTCTAACCATTTAACATTTAATTTGAACTACCAGGAAGTTTTTTTGAAGTGTTTTGTCTTTCCCCAGTTACCAAATGAATTGTCCTAGAAAATTTATTAAATAGTTTCTCTGGGCCAGGCGCAGTGGCTCACGCCTGTAATCCTAGCACTTTGGGAGGCTGAGGTGGGTGGATCACCTGAGTTCAAGAGTTCAAGACCAGCCTGGCAAACGTGGTGAAACGCCGTCTCTACTAAAAATAAAAAAATTAGCCAGGTGTGGTGGCACACGCCTGTAATCCCAGCTACTCGGGAGGCTGATGCAGGAGAATCACTTGAATCCGGGGGGGGCGGGTGGCGGTGCAGAGGTTGCAGTGAGCTGAGATTGCACCACTTTATTCCAGTCTGGGCAACACAGAAAGAATTTGTCTCAATAAATAAATAAATAAATAGTCTGTATGTCCCCAGTTGTTATACCTCTTTTGTTTTCTATTAAGTTATTGATATATCAGAGTCTATCTCTGAAATAACTATTCCATTGATTTGTCTGTACCAGTGTCATTTTCATTTAATCATTATAGCCTAGTGATGAACCAACCTTCTCTTTCTAATTTTCAAAGTCATTATTGTCTATTTATTTTTCTAGGTGATTTTTGGAATTTGCCCCCAGCCCCACAAAAATATCGCAGGTGTTTCTGTCTTCTTGTTTTCTATTGAGTTTTCATTAAAATTGAATTGGGAAGAATTATCATCCCTACAATACTGACAACTAATACTTAATCCCACTTAAATTTTAAGAGCTGAAGTTTGTATTTCTTCTTTGTATTGTATCATAATTTGCTTTCTTTAAATTCTCCAGCCACACTGGTTTTAGTTCTGCTCTCTGGAGTGACATAATATTTGATTACTCCTTCTTTCACATAATGGGAGAGAGTAATTACGCTCCCACTTTATTCAGCCATTTCCTATTTGACATGATTTTTGCTGTCTTCATCATCCTGCTCACCCACTTCCGGATATGCTCCACTTTGTCAATATTTCCTCTTGAAATAGGGAACCCAGATCTAAGGACTCAGGCTCCAAATGTGTGTGGTCTGAGAATCACAAAGAAGTGGGATGACTATTTCCCTTACTCTGGACACTCAGCTGTTATTAATGCAGTGTAGATTTGTATCCCCATGTCTTGGCAGTACTCTTCACTATTGGCTCACATTGCGCTTGCAGTCAACTAAAATCACTAGAACTTTCTCACTGACTGTTCTTAAAATAGACCTTCATTTTCTTGAACATAAGCACATGAATGCTGAATTATTTATATATATATGGTTATATAAATCCTAATGAGATTTCATCTTTTCAATATTGGTTTATCATTTCAGCCCAATTATAAATCCCAATTCTATTTTTCAAAGCATTAAAACTTAGTCATCTGCAAATTTAGTAAACATGTCTTTTTTTGGTCTCACCCACAGTCTGACAAAAAGCAAAGGGCCAAGTCCTATAACAAAGCAACCAAAGGCTGTTTCTGGGGAATTGCCCAAGGCCAGGTTGAAATAGTGGATTTTCAGCATTTCTTTATTAACTAGAAGACCTATCAAAGAAAAGACCAAGGTTTCTTTGATCTCGTTTTCTCTTTGTAAACCCAAACTTATTCCTACTGATTATTTCTCCCTAATCTGAGTACTCACAAACCACCTATTTTAAAATTCAGTCTAAATGTTGCTGAGGACTAATATGAAACCTAAGTATACATCAAAATCCAAATTTTACCCCCTTTCTAAAAACATGAATAAAATTCACCATCATCCAGAACCTTTGCCATTCTCCAGCCCTCCTCAAAGAATAATAACTGTTCTGCCCATTTTCAGTGTTCTGCCATATTCTTCCTTACCATCTGAAACTGTGAACTCATTATGAGACTTAAATGCACTTCCGTGAAGGTATCTGCATACATGTTTGTCTCCTCAAGCAGATTTTTAGTTCCTTAAAAACAATATGAAGTCATATTCAGTTCAATTCAACTGACACTTAATGAGTTTCAGATTTTTTTTTTTTTTTTTTGAGACGGAGTCTCGCTCTTTCACTCAGGCTGGAGTGCAGTGGCGCGATCTCGGCTCACTGCAGGCTCCGCCCCCCGGGGTTCACGCCATTCTCCTGCCTCAGCCTCCCGAGTACCTGGGACTACAGGCGCCTGCCACCTTGCCCGGCTAATTTTTTGTATTTTTAGTAGAGACGGGGTTTCACCGTGTTAGCCAGGATGGTCTCGATCTCCTGACCTCGTGATCCGCCCGCCTCGGCCTCCCAAAGTGCTGGGATTACAGGCGTGAGCCACCGCGCCCGGCCAGAGTTTCAGATATTTTAATAGCAACCGTGATAGGAGACAGGAAGTCCCCTACGAAAGAATGACAGGAACAGAGTTGCAGCACAGCACAGTGTGCCTACAGACTAGAAACAGCTCTACCCTGCTTAATGGAGATGTATGGAGCAGCAGGACATGAGGATGCAGAGGTAGTCAAAAGAGAGCTCCATCAGAGAGGGCCTTGGAAGCCATGCTAATAAACACCAGCTTTATCCGATAGAAGAGAGTTGGAAACGGGCCACCCAAGACCCACATTATTCCCCTGAAGACTCATTTTGTTTTCCCAGCACACTCTTAAACAAAGAAAAGAGGATTCCTCAAAAGACTAAAAATGGAACTGCCATAAGACCCAGCAACCTCACTGCTAAGTATACATCCAGAAGAAAGGAAATCAGTATATATATTTTTTCATTTTTTTCTTTTTTGAAACAAGGTCTCACTCTGTCACCTAGGCTGGAGTACAGTGGCGTCATCACAGCTCACTGCAGCCTCAGCCTCCCTGGGCCCAAGTAATCCTCCCACCTCAGCATCCGCAGGTAGCTGGGACTACAGGCATGCACCACCATGCCTAGCTATTTTTTTTATTTTTTTGTAGAGACCGGGTCTTGCCATGTTTCCCAGGCTGGTCTCAAACTCCTGGGATCAAGCAATCCTCCTGCCTCAGCCTCCCAAAGCGCTGGGATTACAGGCATGGGCACCACACCTGGCCTGAAATCAGTATATTGAAGAGATATCTGCACTCCCATGTTTATTACAGCACTGTTCACAATAGCCAAGATTTGGAATCAACCTAAGTATTCATCAGTGGATGAATGGATAAAGAAAATGTAGTATATATACACACAGTGGAGTGGTATTCCAGCCTAAGAAGAATGAAATGCTGTCATTTGCAACAACATGGATGGAACTGGAGAACGTTATGTTAAGTAAAATGAACCAGGCACAGAAAGACAAATTTCACATGTTCTCATTCATATGTGGGAGGTAAAAATTAAAACAATTAAATGGAGAATAGAGTGATCGTTACCAGAGGCTAGGAAGGGTAGTGTGAGGGGGGGAAATGTGGCGATGGTTAATGGGTGCAAAAATATATTTAGAGAGAATAAATAAGATCTAGTTTTGATAACATAATAGGGTTACTATAATCAACAATAATTTATGGTATATTTTTAAATAACTAAAAGAGAGGAATGTTGGAATGTTTCTAACACAAAGAAATGATGAATGCTTGTGGTAATGAATAACCTGGTTACTCTGATGTGATTATTACACATTGTATGCCTGTATCAAAATATCACATCTACTCCATAAATATAGACAACTATTTTGTACCCATAATAATTAAAAGCTTAAAAATTTAAAAATGAAGATACAAAAATCTGCATGTGGCCAGGCACAGTGGCTCACGCCTGTAATACCAGCACTTTGGGAGGCCAAGGCAGGTGGATCAGAGTCAGGAGTTCGAGATCAGCCTGACCAACATGGTGAAACCCCATCTCTACTAAAAATACAAAAATTAGCCAGGCATGGTGGCACATGCCTGTAATCCCAGCTACTCAGGAGGCTGAGGCAGGAGAATCGCTTGAACCTGGGAGGCAGAGGTTGCAGTGAGCTGAGATTGCACCATTGCACTCCAGCCTGGGCAACAGAGTGAGACTCTGTCTCAAAAAAAAAAAAAAAAAAAAAAATCTGCATGCCTATTTACTTTATCACAGTCCCTACACCCTTGTTTTACACCACCCCAGGAACATTGGCTCTTGAAGAAATGAACCCTTGTCTAGCTTATTTACGACAGTGCCTAGATCAGTGCCTGGTGCATAGTGAGCACCAAAAATGATATGTTGACTGACTTGTTGGCCTGGCCCATTTTGGTTCATGTTACCTGGTACAAAGGTAGGCAACCAATAACAACTGCCACAAATGCCTTCTGGTTTCCTCTCATTTCATAAAAATGTATGAAGCTTAGTTGTAAAATTTCGTTTTTTAAAAAAATTTCCCATTTCTCTGGAACCTGCTTGTCTTTCAACATCCTCATGATGCAATTATATGTGTCTTTCATTTGACTTTTTGAGGCCTAATTTTCCTACAAACAGTGGTCTGACTCAGCCCAGCCCTCCTTTCCGTGGCTACTTCGCATTCAGGGATGATCTGGTCACACCCTTCCTCAGTGCTAGTCACTGCTACATCTCCAACCTATTCTTCCTGGGTGTTCAGAATAAAGTTCTGATTAACCGTTCTGATTGGTTCTTCACCATTCTGTGAGGCACGATTTTTGTGTCCAGGTTGCAATTTTTTTTTTTTTTTTTTTTTGAGAAGGGGTCACAATTCATCAGCCAGGCTAGAGTGCAGTGGCACAATCATGGCTCACGACAGCCTTGAATTCCTGGGCTCAAGCAATTCTCCCGCCTCGGCCTCCAGAGTATCTAGTATTACAGGTGCGTGTGCCACCATGCCTGGCTAGTTTTTTGTTTGTTGTTTTTGTAGAGACAGGGTCTTGTTGTGTTACCCAGATGAATCTTGAACTCCTGGCCTCAAACAATCTCCTGCCTCACATATTCCAATTTATATTTGCATTTATATTTGGAAAATATCATCCATGTCCTCTATATGGGTCTTGAATTCTTGGCTTCAAGCAATCCTCCCACCTCACATGTTACAATTTATATTTAGAAAATATCATCCATGTCCTCGATATCTTCTGGCATTCTATAACAAGCTCCCTCAATGAGTTACATTGTGTTTTGTTCTCATGTTATCTATATGCAAATGCTCATCACTCTTGATTTCCTCAATTTTTGTTGAAGGAGGTAGCATCTTGAAATGCAGTGCTAATGCCACCATAGCCCTGTCCCTTCATACACTCATACATATGCTCATAGAAAATCAAACAACTATACCATCAGAGCTGCTTCTCTTGAATAAAGTATTGTTTTAAAAACTGTGAGATTGGCTGGGCACGGTGGCTCATGCCTGTAATCCCAGCACTTTGGGAGGCCGAGGTGGGCGGATCACAAGGTCAGGAGATCGAGACCATCCTAGCTAACACGGTGAAACCCCGTCTCTACTAAAAATACAAAACAATTAGCTGGGCGTGGTGGCAGGTGACTGTAGTCCCAGCTACTCGGGAGGCTGAGGCAGAAGAATGGCATGAACCCAGGAGGTGGAGGCTGCAGTGAGCCGAGATCATGCCACTGCACTCCAGCCCAGGCAACAGAGCGAGACTCCATCTCAAAAAAAAAAAAAAAAAAAAAAAAAAAAAAAAAAAAAAAAAAAAAAACAAACCTGTGAGATTGGTCATATGTCAATGATTATAAAAGCTGCAATGTATATAAGGGGCTTCATTATACTATTCTCTCTATTATACTATTTGGTTATAAGGGGCTTCAATATACTATTCTCTGTCTATTATACTATTTGGAAATTTCAATATTAAAAATACTTTTTAACTCTTTGCAAAATTGTCATTTTATTTATTTATTCAACAAACATCCACTGATCAAACATGCTAAACAACACAGAGATTAAGACATAGTCTCTATATATGGTTACCAAATAAAATACAAGAGGCCTGCCTTGTTGAATTTGAATTTAGATAAACAATAATATATTGTTTAGTATAAGTATGTTCCATGCAATATTCGAGATATTTATTCTCTCACAATTCTGCAAGTAGAAATTCTGAAATCAGTTTCACAGGGTTGAGATCAAGATGTCGACAGGACTGTGCTCCCTCCAGAAGCTCTAGAGGGAGAATCTGCTCCTTGCCTCTTCCAGCTTCTGGTGGCAGCCAACATTCTTTGACTTGTGGCCGCACCCATTACTCCAGTCTTCAAGGCTTCCGTTTTTCAAATCACGATCTACTCCTCCTTTCCCTAGCCTTCTCTTCTGTGCTTGTGTCAATCTGCCCTTCTGCCTGCCTCCTATAAAGGCATTTGCCTATCGCTTATAAAGTAGGCTTTTAGGGCCCATCTGGATAATCCAGTATAATCTTGCCATATCAAGATCCTTAATCACATTTGTGAAGACCCTTTTCCAAATCAGGTAACATTTAAGGGTTCCTGGAATTAGGACCTGATACCTTTGAAGACCATTATTCAGGCTACTATAGATGCTATATAGATAACTACTACTATATATCTACTACTATGATAGATATTCTCCAGGGAATACTGGAGAAACTTGAAAGGAGATCAAGGAAGAGGCAGATGTCAGGACAGGCTTCCTAAATCAGTGGTGTCAGAGAATATAAATCACTAAAGCAGCAGTTAAAATAACAGCCAGTAATCAGACCAATCAGAACAGACACAGGCTATAAATAACCACTGCAGCCTACCGGTGAGTACCAGTTGAGCATCAGTCTTGATAAGAGATGTAATGTTGGATGATTGCTACAGAAGAATAAATAAGAAGTAGCAACTGGATGACAAAAATCATTTGCACACGATTCCTAACGTATCACCTCGGGAGGAATCATGGGCAGGAAGATTGCCCCATATAGTTTGAGGCGTATTGTTTTTGTTTTTGTTTTAACTCCTATATTGTCTATATTGCTCTTCAAAAAAAGTCTACATTGCCTGTCACTTCAAGTATTTTTTTCAACCCAATTTGCTCAAAATTTCTACTCAATTATTTACTTAATAATTTTAATTTTTTTCATAAAAGTAAGTTGCTTTGTGCAAAAAAAGCATAGCAATATAAGGTTATATAAAGTAGTAATGCCCCTCTCCTCCACCTAATCCCACTTCCCAGAGATAAGCACATCAACAGATACATCAAGGACTTTATCTGTGAACATGTAAATTTGCGTATTTAAAATATAAATACATATATTGAAATGAATGGGAAGGAGCAAGCATTATGCTGCTGGTGGAAAATGATAAAACAGTGCACCCTCAGCCGGTTATGCTCCCAAGAAGCAGCAAGCTGCATGCTCCTTCCTTTTGTACTTTTTGGATCCAATTCCACAGGAAATATCTCTAATTCATTAATTCTTAATTGCACAGAGGCATCCTAAAGGAGGATTGGCAAGAAGAGCAGCAATTCAAATATGAACAACAGCGTCCTCCAATCTCCCTCTAAACTTCCCAGCCTGAAAGCCTCCTCAGTCGTTGCACAAATACCTCAAATCTAAACCACCTAAAATTGAACTTGTCATCTTCCTCAAGAAACCTGCCACTCCTCCTGTTTCTCCATCTCACCTAGTGGCCCAAACCAGAAACCAGGAAGTGACCCTTTTCCCCCACATCCTATAACAACAAAAGTCACCAGATCCTGCAAAATATCACACAAATTTATAAATTTTTCTCATTACTGAATTATTGCAAAAAAAAAAAAATCGTGAATGGTCTCCCAGACCTTCACCTCACCCTCCCCTTAATCATACTCTGTACCACAGCTAGAGTTATCTTTCCAGAACATAAATTTCATTATGATACACCTTTCTTCAAGTGCTTTAATGGATCTTCATTGCTCTCTGAATAGAATCCTGAAGAGGGTTTATAATATCCTAGTTGAGAGTGTGCCTGCTATCTCTCTGCTTCATCTCTTACCCTCACAATCTGATCTCAAACCACACTCATCTTTTTTTATTTTCCTTAGTTTGCATGCTTACCCATGCTAGAACTCTCTATGTACTGTTTTTTCCAAGAAAGACTTTTCTTTCTCTTTACTTAGCTGACTCCCATTCAATTCACAGGTTTAACTTAGTTATCAGCTCCTCCAGGAAGCCTTGCCCTAATCCCCTTAGCCTAAGTTAGGAGTCTCTTTTTGTGTAACCACAGCATCCTGTGCCTTCTCTGTCATTTATTAACACTTAGCAATTATAATTGCCTGTTCATCTGTCTCCCACCACCACTAGACCACAGGATCAGTTCACCTTTGTATTATCAGGACAAAGCACAGTAATAAGGACATGGTAGGATCTCAATAAATAGTTCTTAAGTAAGTACAAAGAGTAATGCAGATCCTCAGGAGCAAGGCACTATGTATACATTTACCTCCAGGAAGGCAGTTCAGTGCATGTCTTCACTATAATGAACAAAATGACAGCATGATTTTTACAGCATTTTGTTGACTATTGAGGAACAATTTGCATTTAAGACACATAAATCCCACACACACAAAAAATAAGCCCATTCTCCCCACCTCTACAGGAAGGAAATCAGACTATGATTCAGTTGCCAATATATGCCCTCCTCATTCTGAATTCACACAGAAGGCAGAAGCAGTAATGTCACTGTAGAGTTAACTGACTACCTTGGTGTCCTACATAATTCTGTCATTACCATAGTGCAATGAATAGTTCTCAGCTTTGCAGGTTCAGAAGCTCAATTTTATTACTTCATTTAAAAATGAAAAGCCGGCCAGGTGCGGTGGCTCCTGTCTGTGATCCCAGCACTTTGGGAGGCTGGGGTGGGTGGATTACCTGAGGTCAGGAGTTTGAGACCAGCCTGGCCAACATGGTGAAACCCGTCTCTACTAAAAATACAAAAAATTAGCTGGCTGCGTTGGCGGGCGCCTGTAATCCCAGCTACTCTGGAGGCTGAGACAGGAGAATCACTTGAACCTGGGATGCGGAGGTTGCAGTGAGCCAAGATTGCGCCTGCACTCCAGCCTGGGGAACAAGAGTGAAACTCCATCTCAAAAAAGAAAAGAAAAGCCAGTGAGCCTGACTTTCTCAAAAGGGGTTCTTCATCTGAACACAGAGCACAAAAAATTGAGTGACTATTTCTCAATTCTCCCAACGATGGCAAATAACTGGTACCATTCTAGACGCAGAGAGAAGTTAGTTCATTACATGCAATGAATACCTTACAGCTATTAGGACTTATTTCACTCCCAGAACTCCAGAGGGCCTGAATTATATGAAGTAAATTCCTGTGAGATATAAATATATCATACACACACACACACGCTAGATTTGTACTATATCTCACTATACTAGTATATATACTATGTACATATACTAATTTGTAAAACAAAATGCATATTGGCAAAACTAGAATACGGTAGCATTGTTAATCATAATGTGGATTGAAAAAATGTAGTCTGAAGAGGGGAAGGGTTAGATGTTTTTAAAGGATACTTTAATTGGTCTATCATATCCTGCTGACTCAGCCTTCCTCCCTCGAGAGAGGCCAGAATATGAGCTCTTGGAGAGAAGGAACCACATTTGACTTGATTCCACATTTTGCTGAAATTTGAACTCCTAATAATTAACATCGTGCATGGCATATACTCCATTTCATTGACCCAATGAATGGATGGATGAATAAGCTGTGTTATATTGCTTCCTAGATTATTTTCTATAGGTAGTTAATTTTACATGTGGTGTGTGGATTCTTGTTCATTCTTTCAACAAGAACCTTCAATGTGAGTGAATCCTAGGCGAGGAACTGAGACAGGTTATGTGTTGTACATCAGAATTCATGTTATTAAGGATTAATCTACTGCTTTACACATTTTAGTCATTATTTACAAAAAAAAAAAAAAAAAAAAGGTGGGCCGGGCGCGGTGGCTCACTCCTGTAATCCCAGCACTTTGGGAGGCCAAGGCGGGAGGATCACCTGAGGTTGGGAGTTCAAGACCAGCCTGACCAACATGGAGAAACCCCATCTCTACTAAAAGTACAAAATTAGCCGGGATGGTGGTGCATGCCTGTAATCCCAGCTACTCAGGAAGCTGAGGCAGGAGAATCGCTTGAACCCGGGAGGCGGAGTTTGCGGTGAGCTGACATCATGCCATTGCACTCCATCCTGGGCAACAAGAGAGAAACTCCGTCTCAAAAAAAAAAGAAAATCCATAATTGTAAAAACTATTTCTGTCATGCACACTGTCAGGTTCAAAAATGAACTGTAAAGAAATATTACTATCCAGTTTGGACACACTAAATGCCAAGATTTATAAACTTGATGACTCAAGTTTCCTCGGCCAGAATGTTACAGATTCTGTGGAAGTAGTACACCTTGATGAGTTTCCTATAGACATTCCAGGGACCAAAGGAAACTTTGAACTAGTCAGACATGTTTCCTTGGTTGACTGTCCTGCCATGATATTTTGATGGCTACTTTGTTGAACGGTACAGCAGTGATGGATGTGACCCTTCTGTTGATAGCCGGCAATGAATCTTGTCCTCAACCTCAGACTTCTCTGAACACCTGGCTGCCATAGATATTATGAAGCTGAAACATACTTTCATTCTGTAAAATAAAATTAATTTGGTAAAAGAAAGTCAGGCTAAAGAACAGTATGAACAGATCCTTTAATTGTATTAATATAAAGTAGAGTAGCAGAAGAGCCTCCTATTATTTTCATTTCTGCTAAGCTAAAATACAATCCTGAAGTTGTCCGTGAGTATATAGTAAAGAAAATTTCAGTACCTCCAAGAGACTTTACTTCAGAACCCCAACTTATTGTTATTAGGTCCTTTGAAGTTAACAAACCTGGCTGTGATATTGATGATATTACCAGGGAGTACAACTGGTGGCAGTATTTAAAAAGGTGTATTAAAGGTGGTCCAGGAGACAGGAGTCAGACTTGGTATTGTTCCCAAAAATAGTGAAGGAAAACTCACTGTAAAACAACCATTTCCACACTTGTATCACTTTTTGCAGAACACAATGATCCTCAGTACACTGCTCCAGGGAGTCTTATCGGAGTTGCAACAAAAATTTACCCAAAGTTCATAGAATGGCAGGGCAGGTGCTTGGTGCAGTTGGAGCTGTACCTAAGATCATCACAGGACCAGAAATGTCCTATTTACTGCTTAGACAGCTTCTAGGTGTATGTATAGAAGAAGGCAAAAAAGCAGGAAAAGTACAAAAGCTGTCCATGAATGAAGTTATCATAGTAAACATAGGATCTCTGTCTACAGGAAGAAGAGAGTGCAGTAAAAGATGATTTGGGTAAAATAGTTCTCACTAATCCTGTGTGCACAAAAGTAGGAGAAAAAATTGCCCTTAGCAGAAGAGTTGAGAAACATTAGCATTTAATTTGTTGGGATCAGATAGGAAGAGGAGTGGCCATGAAGCCAACAGTAGACGACAAGTGAAGAATTACAGTTAAATAACACAGTTAGGCAAAGTCAGAATTTCTCTTAGTAAACTGGGGGTGTATTTTCAAAGCCAAATGAGGGAATACATTTCACAGCTCATTACCTTTGTAGAAACTGTCAGGTGATCCTCACTTTTTGTGATGAAAATTTAACTTCTTCTACTTAAAGAGTTGGATATATAATAATGTCAAAAATGGTATGTTGATCAATTTAATATACATTTCAGCAGACATTGATCATTGTTAAACACTTTCAGATTTGTACTTCAATGCAAATGAAGTACAAATGAAACTTGAAATGAAACTGCTTGTTACAACAGGTCTTTGTTGTATCACACATACCACTGGACCTATTTGAAATAAAGTTTTTATTTTAAAAAAGAAAAGAAAAAAAAAGAAGGTGGCCAGACGTGGTGGCTCATGTCTGTAGTCCTAGAACTTTGGGAGGCCAAAGTGAGAGGATCGCTTGAGGCCAGAAGTTCGAGACCAGCCTGAAAAACATGGTGAGAACCCATCTCTATTTAAGTTAAAAAAAATTTACTAGTTAAAAAGGTAAGTTTTACAATATGTATGTGTGTGTGTGTGTGTGTGTGTGTGTGTATGTGTGTATATATGTGTGTGTATATATATATATTTTTTGAGACGGAGTTTCGCTCTTGTTGCCCAAGCTGGAGTGCAATGACACAATCTCAGTTCACCACAAGCTCCACCTCCTGGCTTCAAGCAATTCTCCTGCCTCAGCCTCCCGAGTAGCTGGGATTAGAGGCATGCACCACCGCACCTGGCTAATTCTGTATTTTTAGTAGAGACGGAGTTTCTCCATGTTGGTCAGGCCGATCTTGAACTCCCAACCTCAGGTGATTTGCCCACCTCAGCCTCCCAAAGTGCTAGGATTACAGGTGTGAGCCACCACACCCAGCCACGATACGTATATTTCATCACAATTTTTTTTTAAATTCATCTCAGCTAGGTGCTGTGGCTCATGCTTGCAATTCCAGAACTTTGGGAGGCTGAGGCAGGTGGACCACTTGAGTCCAGGAGTTGGAGACCAGCCTGGCCAACATGGTGAAACTCCATCTCTACAAAAAATACAAAAATTAGCTGGGCATGGTGGTGTACACCTATAGTCCCAGCTACTCCCAGAGTCTGAGATGGAAAGATCGCCTGAGCTGGGGAGGTTGAGGATACAGTGAGCCATGATCACACCACTGCACTCCAGCCTGAGCAACAGAGTGAGAACCTGTCTCAAAAAAAATAAATAAATAAAAAGTCTGGGCACAGTGGCTCATGCCTGTAATCCCAGCACTTTGGGAGGCTGAGGCAGGTGGATCACGAGGTCAGGAGCTCGAGACCAGCCTGGCCAACATTGTGAAACCCCATTTCTACTAAAAAAACAAAAATTAGCCAGGCACGGTGGCAGGCGCCTGTAATCCCAGCTACTCAGGAGGCTGAGGCAGGAGAATCACTTGAACCCAGGAGGCAGAGGTTGCAGTGGGCCGAGATCGCACCACTGTACTCCAGCCTGAGTGACAGAGCGAGACTCCATCTTGGGAAAAAAAAAAAAAAAAATTATCTAGTTCTCCTTTCTAATCCTGTACCTGGATCTTGACATTTATGTAACTTTAAGGTCTGTAGGTCTTGTTCATCTTTCATTGCGAGAAATATTTATACACTTTACCTGAGCACTGAGACTCTGTGAGCAATTGGGGCCACTCTTGGGTTACCTTTCCCTGGAATGAAGGGCTAGTTATCATCATGTCAAGTCTCTGAGTAATATATCCAAACATGAATCTCCAAGGAATCTAGTTTAATTGGATTTACACTGCAGTTAGAGTGGGTGTTAGGGATGGGGCACAGTGGAGAGTGGTAATCTCAATCTCTCTTCTACATTTATTGGAAAATAACATCCACAGATAAGATGGCTTCTGGGATTGCCCAGTGCTCTCTGTCCCTACTTCTATTATTGCAAAGTTTAGTAACCAAAGGAATCCAAAAGAAGTCAAATTAGATTTGTAGAGGAGAGAGAGAAAATTAAAAATTATGCAGCATGTACCAGATACTGCTGTTGTTGCTTGACATTCATTACCTCATTTGATTTTCATAACAAACATGTTATCATCTTTGGACTAGGAGACAAATCTAGTTATTCTCTGACTCTATAGCCCAGGCTCATTCTATTCTATTATGCTCACAGTTGCCTAGAGTCCATTTCTGTCACTGCCTCCTCCTGGAAAAAGCTGTGTTACCCTAAAATCAAAAATCTATAGCCAAACTTTTATGTTGGCATTCAAATGAGACTGCTGGCAGCAAGTTTATTCTTTGATGAAAGCACTTAATATTGATTCTCTGTTAAAATAGTTTGGGGAGGAGGGAGAGAAGGGGGAATGGCAGAAGAAAGTGCTTCTTTATCTCTGCATTCAGTACCTCCCTTGGCTCAAAAAAGAAAACAGAGCGACCAACTCATACAGACGAAAGAAATTAAACTTGATGCCTGAAAATCACTAAGCATAAATTTAGGCTTACACATTGTACTTTGCTACAAACAAACTAGACCTTGTTGACTTAATCATACCTAAATTGCTTTTCCAAGTTTGTCATGGGATTATTTTACTTTATTAGCTAGGAATAGACAAAGCAATAAACAAATAAGATAACTACATACTCTGCTTCTATTAATCACTTAATCAACTATCTCCCAACAAATGATCTGATTCTTCTTCCAAACAAGAAGACTTGTCTATCAAAATACTACTTTAAGGACATCAAATCCTTACAAATAAAATCTTAATACACATCAACAAATTTTATAAGACATCCAAATTAGAAATCTGTGCAAATAAACTATTAACCGCATGAAAACTTTCCAAAGGATTTTCATAATCTTTTATAGCTTATCTTAAATTGAAATTCACATTGTCACAAAAGCACTTCAGAGTTCTGTGTTTGCATTGTAAAATGTCTTCCGACACACTGGATGAGGGTAAAGTCAACAATTAGTTACTCTATAAACCAAATAAAATATGATTATGGGGTGCTGAGGAGCTGCTTGTTACTCAATGGAGAAAATTATTGGCTGGGCGCGGTGGCTCACGCCTGTAATCCCAGCACTTTGGGAGGCCGAGGCAGGTAGATCACTTGAGTTCAGGAGTTCCAGATCCTGGACAACATGGTGAAACCCCATCTCTACCAATAAAAATAGCCAGGCGTGGTGGCACGTGCCTGTGGTCCCAGCTACTCGGGAGGCTGAGGTGCAGGAATCATTTGAACCTTGGAAGCAAAGGTTGCAGTGAGTCCAGACCGCACCACTGCATTCCAGCCTGGGTGACAGAGTAAGAACCTGTCTCAAAAAAAAAAAAAAGAAAGAAAGAAAAGAAAATTATTTTATTTCTATCTGAACTTTAGTTTTCTCATTCATGAAGGATAGTATATAACAAAATCATCTCTTAGTACATTTCAGTCTTTAAGTTTCTATCATTTGGTTATTCAGTAATATGATAAACCAAAATATAAAATAATTCCTATCTAATTGTTAGTATGTAATGACATAATGAGACAAAATTATTAACAGGGGTTTTCAGACTAAATAACAATGATAAAATCTACTTCTCTTATTATTTTTCTAAATTATTATTTGATAACTAATATGCCTTAGTATCATTAAATTCTCTGAAAAATATAAATATTATTCTGGCCTTTCATATAACTAATTTCACATTAAAACCTTAATTTCTTAAAGAAGCATGTTTAGATTTGCCTTTTTTTTTATTCGTACCAATTTATGGGGTACATGTGCAATTCTGTTACATGCATAGGTGCATGTAGCAATCTAATAATGGTCAAGTCAGTGCTTTTAAAAACCTTAACTTTACTTATTTACAACTTGTTTTAATTTCTTTGACAAAATGATTTAACAAACAGCATCACAAGATCTCAAAATTTAATTTTAAGTTTTTCTTGCATTTTTAATACCTATAAGTTTTTAGTAGTATAAATTGAAATTCTCCTTGAAGTAAACCACATTCTTCTGGTTTTATTTTAAAATTTCAGATCAAAAGGAATTGTAAGTTTATATTATCCAAAAAAGAAAAAAGAAATGTAGTTTTGAGGTAGCAGATGGGAGGTTTAAAAATAATGCACTCATTTCCAAAAGATGCTATAATGAGCATGTTTCAGCTTTATAATAAAACAATAACAGAAATAGCATACCATGCAAATAAAATTCACATCTTCCTTTATAATAGGGCAAAATTTTTCTATCCCTCTCCTTTCTTTGGGGTCCATGTTTTTCCATGTTTCTAAAATAGTAGTAATTCAACTAAGCAGGGAAGATGGAAAATTATAGAATGTGTAGCATCTCTATATTTCTTACATATCTTGTATCAGATGAAATTAGTTTCTCATAAACCTTGTATCAGACAAAATATTTTTCTGCTATAGTTAGCATAAAATATTTATTTTTATGAGACCCACAGTAAACACCAAGCACCTAAAATGAAAACCATCCTTCCCTAGTAACCATTTTACAGTTATCAACAATGCTGATCATTGTAGACTGTGGATCCTTTTCAACACTAAAAGGATTCAAATTCCATGGCAATACTACTTGTACAGTAAGAATGCTTTCAAATCCTTCAGATGTTTAGTTGTCACTAGGTCCAATTCTGATATCTGATGCAAAATTTACATCAGTGCCTACTAAAAAAGGAACTAAATATAAGGATGTATTGTCGCAGGGCACAGTGGTTCACGCCTGCAATCCCAGCACTTTGGGAGGCTGAGGCGGGCGGATAGCCTGAGGTCGGGAGTTCGAGACCAGCCTGATCAACATGGAGTAACCCTGTCTCTACTAAAAACACAAAATTACCCAGGTGTGGTGGCGCATGCCTGCAATCCCAACTACTCGGGAGGCTGAGGCAGGAAAATCACTTGAACTCAGGAGGCGGAGGTTGCAGTGAGCTGAGATCACACCATTGCACTCCAGCCTGGGCAACAAGAGCAAAACTCCATCTCAAAAAAAAAGAAAGAATGTGTTGAAGAACAAAATGTGGTTTATGTTCTGTAAAAGTAGTTACCAGCATCTACTAACATACAATCTATCTGTAATGTTATTAGGAACTTGTCTTTTAAAGAACCAATATACATATATTCCCTTTATTTCTGTTACTCATAAAGATGTGGGAATTCTATCTAAGTAGATTTTAATATTTTTACTTCTTTTATCTAACAAAGTATAGGCTGCTTTAGAAGTAAGAGGCTAGGCTGGGCGCGGTGGCTCACGCCTGTAATCCCAGTACTTTGGGAGGCCAAGGTGGGCGGATCACAAGGTCAGGAGATCGAGACCATCCTGGCTAACACGGTGAAACCCCATCTCTACTAAAAATACAAAAAAAATTAGCTGGGCGTGGTGGCGGGCGCCTGTAGTCCCAGCTACTCAGGAGGCTGAAGAAGGAGAATGGCGTGAACTCGGGAGGCGGAGCTTGCAGTGAGCCGAGATCGCACCACTGCACTCCAGCCTGGGCAACAGAGCGAGACTCCGTCTTAAGAAAAAAAAAAAAAGAGGAAGAAGAAGTAAGAGGCTTTCTTTACCTCCACATTGATTTTCCAACATTTGTGATCTTGGTTCCTAAGATGCTCCTAGAAAAAGGTGAAACCTTTTTACGAATATGTACCCCTATATATGCTGCTCAAAAATCTACAGCTTTACCTTGCTCCTTCAGACTCAAGAAAACTTTGAGGTCATCTGGGCAATCCTCTCCTACTGTGGGAATCCCCTCTACAATACTCCTGACAGGTGGCTCACCAGCTTCTGCTTAAAGACTCCAAGCACAGGGTCCTCCCTGCTTCACAAGGTGTCCAATTCCACTCTCATATGTTAGAAAGTTCTTATTTTAAGTAGATATCTACTCCCTGCTGCCTCCACCCAGTAATCCAACTTCTGCCTTCTGAAGCCATATGAAATAAACTTGTCAATAGAATTTTTCTTCAAATAAAGAGATGCAGATATTTTCACAATTCTTCCCACATCCTTTGAGCACTGTCTTTCTTAGACAAGTGCTCAAATTTCTCAAAACCCTCTTTAAAATTGGGAGCTAGAAAGACTGCTCAAATACTCTGTAAGACTGAATGATACAGGGACATTATACTTTACTGAAATAGTCCTCATGTAATATTTCCCAGAAGAAAAGCTACGTTTTATTTCTCCCCACCTTTGAAACCCCTTAAGAAAGGAACAGTTGGGCAGGGTGTGATGGCTCGTGCCTGTAATCCCAGCACTTTGGGAGGCTGAGGTGGGTGGATCGCTTAGTCCAGGAGTTCGAGACCAGCCTGAGCAACATGGTAAAACCCTATCTGTACTGAAAATACAAAAATTAGCCGGCATGGTGGCAGGCACATGTAATCCCAGCTACTTGGGAAGCTGAGGCCAGAGAAATTGCTTGAACCCAGGAGGCAGAGGTTGCAGTGAGCCACAATCATGCCACTGCACTCCAGCCTGGGCGACAGAGCAAAATTCCATCTCAAAAAAAAAAAAAAGAAAAGAAAAAAGAAAAGAAAAGTTAATGGGGCCCCTGACTAGAAAGAAAGACCTTCTGTGAGTCCCCTCACTCTGCTAGAAATCTGGTCATCAGGCTCAGAAATCAACAAGGTAGACTTCAAGATTAATTGGTTGGAGCCCTGAAATTTCATGAAGACAAATTAGTACATTATCAAGCACAGATTACTTTTATTGACTAGTGGTCATTTTAATAAACAAAGAATCCATTAATTCCTTCTTGTAAGTAGAAGTTAATTTAATATTTTATCACCTTTCTTATTTCCAAAAATGTCTAAATCAGTCTTCTCTTATTTACTCTCTTTTTTCTACAATGATAAACTATGTAGTCCACTATAGCAAGCTATCTCTACCATATAGAAGAAATGAAATCTAATCCTTTGGTACCTGGGGAGCTCCTCAGTGAATCCTTTGCTATCACCATCTTGGATAACTCTCTAATGCTGCTTCCAAAAAAGCAGTGGTTGCTCCCTTTTACAATCCCACCAACAAGAGTTCCAATTTCTCCACATTCTCACCAACACTGGTTATTTTCTGGTGTGTATGTTTTTGGTTTTGTTTTTATTTTAATAGTAGCCATCCTAACAGATATAAGGTGATATTTCGTTTTGGTTTAGTTTCACATTTCTCTGATGCAAACAGAGAGAGGTTTTGCCTTCAAGTCTTCCACCTTTTGTTTCATGTTCTTTCCCATCCCTTATTCTTCCTTCCTCTCTAGCAGCATACCTTCTCCAATTCCAACTACTTGGTCCCTAACACAGAGATCAAGGGCACAGATTTACTAGAATATATAGGAACTTGAGGATATATACTACATATCCCTAAGGGAAATCACTGGCCATCTTTAAATCACTGATTTAAAGCCATCAATGGTCACTATTGTCCTTATTAGCCCATGTTTCTTCTCCTCTCCATAATAAACTCAATTCTAAGTTAATAAATATGAGTATGCTTATTTTTGTGCTCCTACAGCCTGTTAAAAAAGTCTTTTTTTCCAAGGCCTTTCTCTACCTCCTTGGTCTCAAATCAAAACTTTGGCCCTGGTAGCCATGTGATCTGCTGATTTAGATGGTGTCCTCTGCGCTCTTCCTCTAAGAATTTCTTTTTTTTTTTTTTTTTTTTTTTGAGACGGAGTTTTGCTCTTGTTGCCCAGGCTGGAGTGCAATGGCACGATCTCGGCTCACCACAACCTCCGCCTCCCGGGTTCAAGCAATTCTCCTGCCTCAGCCCCCCGAGAAGCTGGGATTACAGGCACGCACCACCACGCCCGACTAATTTTGTATTTTTAGTAGAGATGAGGTTTCTCCATGTTAGTCAGGCTGGTCTCGAACTCCCAACCTCAGGTGATCCGCCCACCTCGGCCTCCCAAACTGCTGGGATTACAGGCGTGAGCCACTGTGCCCGGCCTTTTCCCTCTAAGAATTTCTAACAAACTAGTCATCAGGTACCACTTTAGCTAAACCTTCATTTTGATCTTCCTATTCAGGATGGCTTTCTCCCAGCTACCTTTATTTCCAGTTTTCTAATGCTTAAGGATTTCCTAGTAAGCTGAGAACCTCAGGCTTCAGCTCATCTAAGACTTGGGGATTTTTCCCTCAAATCCCTTTTTGAGTCCTTACTGAACTTTCCATTTTACCACAGTATAATAATTGTATAAGGGCACCCTCCATGCACAACAACTTCTTTATGAGAGTATTGTTTTCTTGCAAATAAGTGTACATTACTTTTTCCTTAGAAGCAAATGTGATTTTTTTTAAGATGGCGGAAGGCACCAAACCATAATCTATTACATAGAATCCATGTCCTCAACACTTTGAGGGAAATAAAAATACACAAAATATGGTTCCTGCCCTCAGAGAGTTTATGCTGTATTTGAGATGATGAAATATATAATATTAATAATTTTTAAAATATATTGGGTAGTACATAATATGTGTCCTCTGTAATGACTCACTAATCATTAATGATCATATAATGACCATACGTGGAGGATGTCAGGAGACTGGCATTTGAGACAGGCTTTGCCTAACCCATTAAGATTTCAGCTAAGTTCAGAATATGTGTAAATTCATGGAGAACACTCTATGGACAAAAAGGAGAGGTGCCAGCAAATGCAGAGAGGTGAGATGCTCCAGACATGGTCTGGATATGACAATCCCAGGGTCACACAGAAAGTGCCCCCCTTCCAACTGAACTGCCTACCCATGACAGTGGTGCTACTCATTCTTTACACAGAAGTGGCCACTGATTGGAACAGAGTGGGCCTGACCCAAGGGCAGCTTCTCCACAGCCTGGGTCTTGACCCATGGAGTGGACTTACTCAAAGGACTTTTCCTACTGGGGCAATGGAAATTAGTCCAGACTATCTCCCTCCAGAATTTATAGTAGAGAATGCAGAGAGGATTGATGAGAGGGAGAAAGGAAGACAGCAACCCCCTAAGAAGACACCAGAAAACAAAGCCTGGGTCCTGGGTATTTACAATAAACCCCTTTATCTTAAAATCATCTGAGTGAATCTCTTCCTTGCAAACAAAAAAGCCTGATGTAACATATTTTAAGAACAAGTAATACACAAGTCTACCCTGAATAGAGGATTTATCAAGGGGAGTAGCAGAAGGTAATTTTGAAACAGTTTGAGGTCTTTACATGTGAAGAACTTTGAAGGTCAACTATGTATTTTTGTCTTTTTTATCTAATCTATGCTTGAACTTAGCCAAAAGGCTGACGAGTGATTTTTAATCTAATCTTACTTTAATTTTGCCATTGCATATTTAACAAAATTTAAACCAAAACAGTACCTATCAGATTAAATAGAAATAAATTAATTTGCAAGATATATATGTGACTTGAATAGCAGGAAGAAAAATGTTTGATTTTAACCAGGCGTGATGGCTCACACCTGTAATCCCAGCACTTTGGGAGGCCAAGGTGGGCGGATCACTTGATGCCAGGAGTTGGAGACCAGTCTGGCCACCATGGCGAATCCCCATCTCTACTAAACATACAAAAATTAGCCAGGCCTGGAGGCACGTGTCTGTAATCCCAGCTACTCAGGAGGCTGAGACATGAGAATCACTTGAACCTGGGAGGTGGAGGCTGCACTAAGCCAAGATCGCACCACTGCACTCCAGCCTGCGCGACAGAGTGAGACTCCATCTCAAAAAAAAAAAAAAAAAAAAAAAAAAGTCTGATTTTACTCTTATTTGTCACAGATGACCAAAGGCATTAAAAATTCTGGTGGTGTCCAGGCATGGTGGCGTCCAGGCACGGTGGCTCACACCTGTAATCCCAACACTTTAGGAGGCTGAGGTGGGCAGGAGGTCAGGAGATTGAGACCATCCTGGCCAACACAGTGAAACCCCATCTCTAGTAAAAATACAAAAATTAGCTGGGCATGGTGGCACACGCCTGTAATCCCAGCTACTCGGGAGGCTGAGGCAGGAAAATCACTTAAACCGGAAGGCAGAGGTTGCAGTCAGCCAAGATCATGCCACTGCACTCCAGCCTGGGCAACAAAGCAAGACTCTATCTCAGAAAAAAAAAAAGAAAAAAATTCTGGTGGTTAGTTGATATAACAAGCTGATGCTTTCTAAATCTTTTCTTTTTTTCACACACAAAATGATGGAGATCTACACCCACACCTCATATTGCCGTATATTTTTACACACAATGAAGGATGAATTTCGTTATTTTTTTTTTTACTTTTTTTTTCATCAAACCTGTCAGCAGGAAGTAGAAGGATGGATTTTGTAAAGCAAAATGTTTTGGTCAACATTATAAACAGTTTCTAGGACATCTCAAAATAGGCTGGGTGTGGTGGCTCATGCCTATAATCCCAGCAATTTAGGAGGCTGAGGTAGCCGGATCACTTGAGGCCAGGAGTTCGAGACAAGCCTGGCCAACATGGCAAAACCCCATCTCTACAAAAAAATACAAAAATTCACCAGGCATGGTGGTGCATGCCTGTAATCTCAGCTACTCGGGAGGCTGAGGCATGAGAATCGCTGGAACCCAGGAGGCAGAGGCTGCAGTGAGCCAAGATCACACTGCTGCACTCCAGCCTGGGCAACAAAGCAAGAGACTGTCTCAAAAACATAAAAACAAAAAGTAACACCAGGCTGGCAGAGTGGCTCACACCTAATCCCAGCACTTTGTGGGGCTGAGGCAGGAGGATTGCTGGAGCTCAGAAGTTCAAGGTTACGGTGAGCTATGATCGCACCCACTACACTCCAGCCTGGGCAACAGAGCAAGATCCTGTCTCTTTAAAAAAACAAAAAGGCCGGGTGCAGTGGCTCACGCTTGTAATCCAGCACTTTGGGAGGCCGAGGCGGGTGGATCACGAGGTCAGGAGTTCGAGACTAGCCTGACCAAAATGGTGAAACCTCGTCTCTATTAAAAATACAGAAATTAGCTCGGTGTGGTGGCAGGCGTCTGTCATTCAGCTACTCGAGAGGCTGAGGCAGGAGAATCACTTGAACCCAGGAGGCAGAGGTTGCAGTGAGCCAAGATCATGCTACTGCACTCCAGCCTGGGAGACAGAGCAAGACACTGTCTCAAAAACAAACAAACAAACAAAAAGTAAAATAAAGGCGCAGTGGCTCACGCTTGTAATCCCAGCACTTTGGGAGGCCGAGGCGGGCAGATCATGAGGTCAGGAGATCGAGACCACGGTGAAACCCCGTCTCTACTACAAATACAAAAAATTAGCCGGGCGTGGTGGCGGGCACCTGTAGTCCCAGCTACTCGGAGAGGCTGAGGCAGGAGAATGGCGTGAACCCAGGAGACGGAGCTTGCAGTGAGCCGAGATCGCGCCACTGCACTCCAGCCTGGGCGACAGAGTGAGACTCCGTCTCAAAAAAAAAAAAAAAAAAGTAAAATAAATAAATAAATAACAAGAAAGAAAGAAAAAAAAAAGCCACTACTGCCAAGAGCTTCACCAATTCATTAAGAGTCATTGGAAGGGTTGTTAATAATCCAAACTGAGGCACACATATTAAGGATCAAGGGGAGGTAGCAAAAGAAGCACCAAGAGTAAGCAGTGAAAAAGGTTAAATATTCCCACCAACAACCCAGATGTACAAACTCTTCCATCATTTGCATTCACAGCCTGCAAGCACAGAACCTTCCAAATGGATTTTCTCTAGAGCAAGCAGCTGTTTCACCGAAGCTACATTAAAGTGACTTGCTATAATATATTATAATTTTAAAGACTCCCTCTGTTCCCATACTTCTGGTGTTTTCCTCTTGTTTTATTTCATTGGCCACAGCATCAAACTGAGTAAACATTTTCCAGCTCAACCACAAAGAACTGTTGGCTTTGTCTATCAACACTTATAATTGCTCTTAAGAGGAAATATATTTTTCTGTAAGACCAAATGAGAATCTTTCATGAGAATTAGTGTGCACCACTTGGAAAATTTTCAGAAAGGATAAAATAAAATCCAATCCAATCTGTTCATAAAGCAAAATAAGATGATTAGCTCTGCATTTTTATCCATTAAATTGAAAGTGCAGGGCCAGAAGTGGTGGCTCATGCCTATAATCCCAGCACTTGGAGAGGCTAAGGTGGGCAGATTGCTTGAGCCCAAGAGTTTAAGACCAGCCTGGGCCGGGCGCGGTGGCTCACGCCTGTAATCCCAACACTTTGGGAGGCCAAGGCGGGTGGATCATGAGGTCAGGATCGAGACCATCCTGGCTAACATGGTGAAACCCCGTCTCTACTAAAAATACAAAAAATTAGCCGGGCGTGGTATCGGACGCCTGTAGGAGGCTGAGGCAGGAGAATGGCGTGAACCTGGGAGGCGGAGCTTGCAGTGAGCCCAGATCGCGCCACTGCACTCCAGCCTGAGCGACAGAGCGAGACTCTGCCTGAAAAAAAAAAAAAAAAAAATTAGTCAGCGTAGTGGCACGTGCCTGTAGTCCCAATTTCTTGGAAGGCTGAGGTGGGAGGATCGATTAAGGCTGGGAGATCGAGGCTGTGGTGAGCCATGATTGCACCACTGTACTGCAAGGGAGACCTAATCTCAAAAAGAAAAGCATATTAACTGCCATCGTTTATAGGAGTTTATGCTTTTAACATACTCATTTAAGTATGCCATATGTATTTGTAGAAGCATTGCTTATCACAAGAAAAGACTGGAAACAACCAAAATGTCCATCAGTAGGTAGCTGGTTACATAAATTAGTTTACTCATACCATGGATGGATACTAAGCACGTAGTTTAGCTTTAGTTCATGTATTTTCACTATTGTATAGTATGCTAGAGTATGAGTATACCACAATACGTTTTAAAAATATATCAACATAAGCCAGGCACAGTGGCTCACGCCTGTAATCCCAACACTTTGGGAGGCTGAGGCGGGTGGATCACGAGGTCAGGAGATCGAGACCATCCTGGCTAACACAGTGAAACCCCGTCTCTACTAAAAATACAAAAAATTAGCTGGGCGTGTTGGTGGGCGCCTGTAGTCCCAGCTACTCGGGAGGCTGAGGCAGGAGAATGGCGTGGACCAGGGAGGCAGAGCTTGCAGTGAACCGATTGCACCACTGCATTCCAGCCTGGGTGACAGAGCGAGACTCTGTCTCAAAAAATAAATAAATAAATAAAATAAAAATATATCAACATAAATAGATTTCATAACGTAAGTTGAAGACAAAAAGCAAGTCACCAAAATGCCAATAATATGCTATCAAGAAATTTAAAAACATGAGAAACAATTATATTTATTGTTAGGTATACATTCATATGAAGTACAAGTTCAAAGAAATGCATGGGAATGATGAGAGTTGTTACCTGGAGAGTTAATGGAGGATACACTTGGAAAGAGATAGTGGGTTAAACCACGTGACACTGCCAATGTTCATGCATTTATGACATACAAAAACACCAATCTCATGTTCCAACCCAACATATAAGTAGTGTTCCATTATGTTAAATAGGTTTTATTTCTTAAGCTAAGAAGTGAATACACGTGTTCACATGAATGCATGTGGCTCCACAAACTAACTCTGACCCTAGGAAAGCTATTTAGGCCAGGCGAGGTGGCTCACTCCTGTAATCCCGGCACTTTGGGAGGCCAACGCAGGGGAAATCATGAGGTCAGGAGCTCAAGACCAGCGTGGCCAACATAGTGAAACCCCGTCTCTACTAAAAATACAAAAATTAGCCAGGCATGGTGGTGCACGCCTGTAGTCCCAGCTACTCGGGAGGCTGAAGGAAGAGAATCACTTGAACCTGGGAGATGGGGGTTGTGGTGAGGTGAGATCGATCCACTGCACTCCAGCCTGGGCAACAGAGTGAAACTCTGTCTCAAAAAGAAAAAAGAAAAGAAAAGCTATTTATTCTGGTTTTTTGTTTTTGGGTTTTTTTGAGATGGAGTCTCACTCTTGTCACCCAGGCTGGAGTGCAGTGGTGCGATCTCAGCTCACTGCAACCTCTGCCTCCCAGATTCAAGAGATTCTCCTGCCTCAGCCTTCTGAGTAGCTGGTATTACAGGCACCTGCCGCCATGCCCAGCTAATTTTTGTATTTTTGGTAGAGATGGGGGTTTCACCATGTTGGCCAGACTGGTCTTGAACTCCTGACCTCAGGTGATCCACCCATCTCGGCCTCCCAAAGTGCTAGGATTACAGGCGTGAGCCACCGAGCCCAGCCTTTAATCTGGTTTCTTCACCTGTAGCATGGGGATAAAAATAATATATATCTCACAGAGGTATACTAAGGATCAAATAAGTTAATATATGTAAAGGACTTAAAGAGTGCCTGGCACATAGGTAAGCACTATTTGATTCCATCACTGTTTGTATGGTTGGAAAATATTTTATGAAAATATGTTTCAATTTCTTATGGAAAAAGGTAAATAGAAACAAAAGTAGAGAGAATAGTATAATGAAATATAAACAAAAGTAGAGAGAATAGTATAATGACTCAAATCATTTTGCCTTCACAATTAGCAAATCATGGCCAGCATTTCGCTTCTATTCCCATCCCCTTTCCAGAAACACATATGAGATTATTTTGAAGAAAATCTTAGATTTTATCAGTAAGCATTTCAATATATATCTTAAAATATAAAGACTTTTAAAAACTTAACCCAGGCTGGGTGCGGTGGCTCACGCCTGTAATTCCAGCACTTTGGGAGGCCGAGACTGGCGGATCACGAGGTCAGGAGTTCAAGACTAGCCTGGCCAATATGGTGAAACCCTGTCTCTACTAAAAATACAAAAACTAGCTGGGCATGGTGGCATGCACCTGTTGTCCCAGCTACTCGGGAGGCGTAGGCAGGAGAACCACTTGAACCCTGGAGGTAGAGGTTGCAGTGAGCCAAGATCACGCCACTGCACTCCAGCCTGGGCAACAGAGTGAGACTCTGTCTCAAAAAATAAAAAAAAATAAAAAAACCCAAATACTGTTATCACACTTTAAAAATTAACAATTTCTTAATATTATCAAAAATAGTCACTGTTAAAATTGGTTGCTTCTGTCATAAATACTTATAAGTAAACTTTATGTTGCAATATTTATAAGTAGACAGCTTGATGAATTTTTATAAAATGAACATACTTATGTAATAAGCACCTTAAAAAAAAGAGTCTATGTGTTTTTTATGATTTTTAAAAATCAGGATGCAAATAAGGCCATGCTTTACAATTGACAATCTCTTTCATATTATTAATAATTAATATTAAAATAATGAAGAATATGAGCTTATTTCTGTTTTTTAGACAATTTGTTTTCTTTTTTTCTTTCTTAAAGAATATATAAAACATGATTAGTTACCACTGACAGTGGAAACGGAAGTCAGAAATTCAATAAGGAAAGTTTACCTTTCAGCTGGGTGTGGTGGCTCATGCCTGTAATCCCAGCATTTTGGGAGGCCAAGGTAGGCAGGCAGATCACCTGAGGTCTGGAGTTCACAACCAGCCTGGCCAACATGGTGAAACCCCGTCTCTACTAAAAATACAACAATTAGCTAGGTATGGTGGCAGGCAGAGATCCCTTGAGCCTAGGAGTTTGAGAGTTTGAGACCAGCCTGGGCAACATGGTGAAACCCTTTCCCTAAGAAAAATTATCCAGGCATGGTGATGTGCACCTGCAGTCCCAGCTACTTGGTAGGCTGAGGCACAATAATCACTTGAGCCCAGGAGGTGGACGTTGCGGTGAGCTGTGATCACACCACTGCACTCCAGCCTGAATGATGAGAGTAAGACCTTGTCTCAAAAAATAATAATATTTTTTTAAAAAAGAAAATACTATCAAAAATTAAAAATGGTTCAATTTATGGTCATTAAAGCATAACAAATAGTTATATAATTGATATGGTTATGCTTTGTGTCCTCACCCAAATCCTATCTTGAGTCGTAATCCTGAGAATCCCCACATGTCAAGGGAGATACCTGGTGGGAGATGATTGGATCATGGGGGCAGTGTCCCTCATGGTGTTCTCATGATAGTGAGTGACTTCTCACGAGATCGGATGGTTTTATGCATGTCTAACAGTTCCTCCTTCACACACTTGCTCTCTCTCCCCTTCCGCCATGATTGTAAGTTTCCTGATGCCTCCCCAGCCATTTGGAACTGTGAGTCAATTAAATCTCTTTCCTTTATAAATTACCCAGTCTCAGGTAGTATCTTTATAGCAGTGTGAGAACAGACTAATCCAATAATTATATGCTATTGTTCTATATATGAATCATATTATACATTAAATTAATATTATACTATACAGAGTTACCTACATTCTACAGCTAACTCAACATATATTAGAATTCACTTGTTTCTTTCATAATTATAACTGTTTTCTACCATAATCACTGTGTCTTTGTTACTTAGGTTTCCAGCCCTTGGTCTAATTGAAACAAAAGCGTCTTACTGGTGTGCCAGCAATAGAATTTAAAAATCTTTAGACTGCGATATTGTAGCTTTGCAGACCTTAATGGCATTGCCCTTGATTGGAGATGCACAAGCAAATTCATTTCCTATCAGCCTTGCTGAGGATAATGGGCTTTCCCAGTGCTGCAGAGTTTTCACTGACTTTTTTTTTTTTTGAGACACAGTCTCACTCTGTCACCCAGGCTGGAGTGCAGTGGCGCAATCTTAGCTCACTGCAACTCAGCCCCCCAAGTAACTGGGACTACAAGCACACACCACCAGCCTGGCTAATTTTTGTATTTTTAGTAGAGACAGGATTTCACCATGTTTCCCAAGCTGGTCTTGAACTCCTGACTTCAGATGATTCGCCCACCTTGGCCTCCCAAAGTGCTAGGATTACAGGTGTGAACCACCACACCTGGCTCACTGGCTTCTATTGACAGTGCAGTGGAGGGGGCTCAGAGCACAATGCCATCTTCTGGCAGAGTTCCTGGAAAAAGGAAATAATGATGCCCTGCAAGAAACCCCTTGTTTTTGGAAACCAGAATGTCAGGCTCTATCATAAAGGTTTCATTTCCCTCCTACTTTAGGATATGTTCAGGTGAAGGGAAGAAGACAATTGAACAGTCCTGAAATTAAAATGTGTGTGAATGCGTCCATAAAACATTTAGAGTACTCCACATTCCAGAACTTTGAGGAAAGTGCTAAATCCAGTGATAATATCTGAGGAGCCCTCTCATACATTTGTATAATTGAGATCATTGTGTAAGTAAATAAGAAGAAAATGAGAAATCTATGTACTTTTTTGTCAATAAGAATAAAGTGGCCTTTTTTTTTTTTTTTTTTAGAGACGGAGTCTCGCTCTGTCACCCAGGCTGGAGTGCAGTGGCACGATCTTGGCTCACTACAAGCTCTGTCTCCCGGGTTCACGCCATTATCCTGCCTCAGCCTCCCAAGTAACTGGGACTACAGGCGCCCATCACCACGCCTGGCTAATTTTTTCTATTTTTCAGTAGAGACGGGGTTTCACCGTGTTAGCCAGCATGGTCTCGATCTCCTGACCTTGTGATCCGCCCCCCTCGGCCTCCCAAAGTGCTGGGATTACAGGCGTGAGCCACCGTGCCCAGCCAAAGTGGCTTTTTTTTAAAAAGCAGAATTATCCAAAAAATTACTTATCCCACATATATATTATAGGATGTACATTAAAAAATATACCAGGACTTCACCAAGAGAGTGGCTCGGCACTCCCAGAAAACAGCACTAACAAATAAGGGTTGCAGGATCACTCAAACTGAATGATGACATATTTAAAAGTTGCTTTTGCACCAACCTAATAGTAAACTTGCACAGGGACAAACTTCAATTCCTGACCACTTTGGTGCAAATTACATTTCCCTGGAGGTCCAATGTGATGTGAAGAATAGGTAGTTTAAGCTAGCTCAGCACGTCAGAAATCAGTGGAAAGCACTAGTACTGCCTATAAATGATGATGTTGGGAAGTCAGAAGTTATTACACATTCAATTTCCCCCAGACAAAAAAATTCAACAAACAAAGTAGTTGCAGCCAATGGTGTACTGGGTGGTTATCTAACAGCCACTCCCACATTCCACATTCCCCTAAACACAAACACGAATAATCTAGGTAACAATCCTATTGCGGGCTGGCGCCCCTTGTCAGCGATTGGTTCGAATTGACACCATTATCACAAGGGGTAAGCAAGTCACAGATATCAACCTACCTGCTTCAGAGCAGCGAGAGATGACAAACTCTTTAAGGAGAAGGACTGTGCGTTATTCTATCCCAGTCTCCCCAACCCTTAGCTACACATGGATTTCATTGTATCCTCCATAGATGCTTGTTCAAATGATAGTTAATTAGAAGTCACATTTCAGGGCCAGGTGCGGTGGTTCATGCCTGTAATCCCAGCATTTTGGGAGGCCAAGGCAGGGGGATCACTTGACGTTATGGATTCAAGACCATCCTGGCCAACTTGGTGAAACCCCACCTCTACTAAAAATACAAAAATTAGCCGGGCGTGGTAACGCATGCCTGTAATTCCAGCTACTCAGGAGGCTGAGGCAGGAGAATCGGTTGAACCTGGGAGGCAGAGGTTGCAGTGAGCCGAGATCGTGCCACTGCACTCTAGCCTGGGTGACAGAGCGAGACCCTGTCTCAAAGAAAAAAAAAAAAAGATTATAGATGTGTTTTTTTAAAACTACTTTGAATATTTTTCAGTATCTTTATTAGCAGGGCTTTTTAAAAATTTACATGCCAGGCGCTGTGGCTGACGCCTGTAATCCCAGCACTTTAGGAGGCCGAGGCGAGCGGATCACGAGGTCAGGAGATCAAGACCATCCTGGACAACACGGTGAACCCCCGTCTCTACTAAAACAAATACAAAAAATTAGCCGGGCGTGGTGGCGGGCATCTGTAGTCCCAGCTATTCAGGAGGCTGAGGCAGGAGAATGGCGTGAACCCAGGAGGCGGAGCTTGCAGCGAGCCGAGATCGCGCCACTGCACTCCAGCCTGGGTGATGGAGCAAGACTCTGTCTCAAAAAAATAAAAATAAATAAAAATAAACAAATTAATTAATTAATTAATTAAAATTTACTTGGTGAGCTAGTTCCCGCTTGTGATTTTGCACATGTAAACCTTACATATGTATATTGCCCATCAGCTGTAGCTCACTCTTCCAAACAAAACTGTGTATGGAAACAATTTAACTAAATTAAGAAGAATATATTATGCCAACATTCACTGAGTTATTTGTGTTACTAATATTATTTTATTTTTCTTATAGTTTGAAAAATTAAAATCCTTTCAATTTTTAGAAACAACTGATAGGATATAAATTTGGTTTGACTTTTTTGTTTCAAGGATGAGTAAAAGCTGCTCAGTTAATGAGAGGGATGTGTGAAATGGGTGACTCTCAAATGAAAGCCATTCAGGGATTAAACAGAGTGAGAGGGATTCCTAGAAAGACCAAATATATGGGATTCACAGCATTCTCTTTCCCTAGTTTTCTTCTGAAACTTCCTAACTGTGTCCCTGATAGGTGCCTACTTAATGTGCAAATACATGTGCATAATGTACATATTTAATGTGCAACTATTTTTATCACAATGTGATGAAAACTCTAAGACAAATCTGTAAGTATTGAAGAGTAGTGGAATATGCCATCCTAAAGTATGCCAATTTGGCACAAGGGTTATTTTCAGCTAAAGACACTTAAAAAGCAGCAAGTGCAAGAAAGGTTCTGACCTTTCCTTTTTCTTCCTAAAAACAGGAAATAAAATTTCCATATGGAAGATGTGCTCCCTACTCCAGAAGGAAAGTAACATTTTTACCAGAGAGATGGGGAGTTAAGGCTGAGAAAAATCTGTACAAACCTTGTCAAACTCACTCTTCCCTTCCTAGTTACTTTTCCACCATGAATTGTCCTAGCTGAAGCCTTTTTGTCTTACCACATTTTCAGAATTTACCGCTCTTTGTCCAGTTCAGTAAATAAGCATTTGACTCTGCTTGTTTTAGTATTCACTTCTATATGAGAATTCTCATGTCATATAAAGCTTATATTAAATAAATTTGTATGTTTTTCTCTTGCTAATCTTTTGTTACAGGGGCCCCAGCTGGGAACTTAGGAGGGTAGAAGGGAAAGGATGTTTTTCTTCCCTTACAGTATCCCTTACTACTTCCTCTTCCTTCACTTCCTTCTTAACCAGAACACTCCCCCAAATCCTACCCTTAGTTCTCTTCTCTCACTACATGTTCCCTAGGCTGGTGCTTTTCTAAACGTAGTCCTTAGACCAATGGCATCAGCACCACCTGGGAACTTGTTAGAGCTGCAAATTATTGAGCCCCAACCAGACTGAATCAGAAACTCCAAGGGTGGCTGGGCTGCAACATGTTTTAACAAGCCCTCCAGGAGATTCTTACACATGCGAAAGTGTGGAAAACCACAGCCTTCATGCAATCCCATCTGCCTCCAAGACGTCAGTCCTTATAGACCTACAACTACTCAAACCTATATACCTGGCTCTGACCAATTTTGTGAACTTCAGACCTAATTTCTCATGTCCGCTAGGTCTCCCTATATGAATACTCCCAGTGTAACTCAAACTTAAAGTGATACACTTCCATCTTCCTACAAAACTCCCTGAGCAACCTCTACCCTACAACCTGCCCATTTTCCTACCTTCCCTTCTCAGTTAATGATACCCAACACTCACCTGGTCTATTAGCCTAGAAATCTTAAAATCTTAGAATTTGTTTTTCTTTTGTGTGTGTGTGTGTGTGTGTGTGTGTATGTGTGTGTGTGTGTGTGATGGAGCCTAGCTCTGTCACTCAGGCTGGAGTGCAGCGGCCCAATCTCGGCTCACTGCAACCTCCACCTCCTGGGTTCAAGCTCTTCTGTCTCAGCCTCCCAAGTATCTGGGATTACAGGCACGTGCCACCACACCCAGTTAATTTTTGTATTTTTAGTAGAGGCAGGGTTTCACCATGTTGGCCAGGCTGGCCTCGAACTTCCGACCTTAAGTAATCCACCTGCCTCGGCCTCCAAAAGTGCTAGGATTACAGTCATAAGCCACCACCTTTGGTGAAATCTTAGGAATTATCCATTTTAATTGTCTTTCTCTCTTACTGGCCCCTCTGGTCACCAAGTTCTGATTCTACCTTAGGAACATCTCTTTATGCCCTACTCTCTTTTCTCTTTCACTGTCTATGCTGCAGATTATCAGTAACTGGCCTCTCCACCTCCAGTTGATCCAAACACAAAAGCATCCATCACACTCCTGCTGTACAAAACCCACGAGAAGGGGGGAAACTGGTGGAGAGACTGTGTTGAATATCAGTACAAATTTCAGTTGAGTCTTTAAAAATTATTTTCCAGAGGCCTGATTCTCTGTGAACCTGTTGCCCACAAGTATTATTTTTCAAAGCATCAGTCTTGTTCCGTTAAATCTCTTCTCAAAAACGTTCAAAATGTCCCATTGTCTATAAACAGTTCCAAATCTTTAACGGGATAATAAGTTTTTAAGCCCCTGCCTCCTGCCATGATGTGGTGGTCTCACACTTTGACTCACACTATTCCTTGGACTGGACTTGGCCTCCCGTTTCCACCCCTCTTTCTTTACCATTTCACTTATTATCCTTTAAAGGCAATTGAAATGCTGCCTGCCCACCAGAACTCATGAATCGGTCCTCTTTCTGCTATCCATGGCAATGTCTTAAACCTCTATGAGAGCTTCATTTCTTCCAGGCTTATGGTAGTTAGTTAGTCAGTTAGTTAGTTAGCTATTTATTTTTGAGACGGAGACTTGCTCTGTCGCCCAGACTGGAGGTGCGGTGGCGCAATCTCGGCTCGCTGCAAGCTCTGCCACGCGGGTTCACGCCATTCTCCTGCCTCAGCCTCCCGAGTAGCTGGGACTACATGCGCCCGCCACCACGCCCGGCTAATTTTTTTTTGTATTTTTAGTAGAGACGGGGTTTCACCGTGTTAGCCAGGATGGTCTCGATCTCCTGACCTCGTGATCCGCCCGCCTCGGCCTCCCAAAGTGCTGGGATTACAAGCGTGAGCCACCGCGCCCGGCCCAGAAGATCCTTTCTTAAGGGCGTGACTAGGACTGCGATTAATTTTTGTCTCTTACACCACTTACCACAGTAAAGATTTACGGCTGGGTGCGGTGGCTCAGGCCTGTAATCCCAGCACTTTGGGAGGGCTCAAGCCTGTAATCCTAGTACTTTGGGAGGCCGAGGCAGGCAGATCACGAGGTCAGGAGTTCAAGACCAGTCTGTCCAACATAGTCAAACCCTGTCTCTATTAAAAATACAAAAATTAGCTGGGTGTGGTGGCGGGCACCTGTCCCAGCTACTTGGGAGGCTGAGGCAGGAGAATCATTTGAACCTGGGAGGTGGAGGTTGCAGTGAGCTGAGATTTTGCCACTGCACTCCAGCCTGGGCGATACAGCAAGACTCAGTATCAAAAAAATAAATTAATTAAAATAAAATAAAATTTACTTAGGCGGATAAAGATTTACTGGATGGATACTGATGGAATGGAAATACATATTGTACCTGTTACCACAAAGAGGCTGGGCTAATGAAGCCTAACTGTCTTGGCACAAGTTGAATGCATGAATGTGTCTATTTCCTCAGAGCAGCATCTCTCAAATCTGGCTAACCATGATAATTAATGGGGGAGATTTTCCCCAAAAAAGTGGATTCACAAATTGTTACCTAGGTAAAAACACAGAAAAGTAGTAATAATCTTTTAGGAAAGAGTCTAGGGGTAGGTGGGAAGACAGAAGTTTTTACTTTTTACTTTGTTTTATATCTTCAATGCTATGTGAATTTTCCAAACCCATGTGTGTTTTTGGCTTTTTTATGTCAATATGGGTTATCTCCATAAAGGAAACATGGGCCAATTTTGTGTTCCTGTTTATATTTTTCTGTGTTTTTTAAACTAATAATAAGACAGGGTCTCACTCCACCATCCAGGCTGGAGTTCAGCAGCATGATCATGGCTCACCGCAGCCTCAACGTCCCGGGCTCAGGTGATCCTCCCACCTCAGCCACCTCAGTAGCTGGGACTATAGGCATCCATCACCACGCCTGGCTAATTTTTGCATTTTTTTAGAGATGGGGTTTTGCCATGTTGCCCAGGCTGGTCTTGAACCCCCAGGGCTCAAGGGATCTGCCCACCTTGACCTCCCAAAGTTTTGGGATTTCAGGTATGAGCCACCGCACCCGACCACACTTTAAAAATTAATAAAACTAAATTAAAATACAGATCCTAAGCCCTCATTCTGGAGGTTCTCAGTTGGTATGTATGCAATAGGAATCTGTATGTCTATTCTTTTTTTTTTTTAGTGGCATTTATTTATTTATTTATTTTTATTTATCTATTTACTTATTTTTAATTATTATACTTTAGGTTTTAGGGTACATGTGCACAATGTGAAGGTTTGTTACATATGTATCCATGTGCCGTGTTGGTTTGCTGCACCCATTAACTCGTCATTTAGCATTAGGTATATCTCCTAATGCTGTCCCTCCCCGCTCCCCGCAACCCACAACAGTCTCCGGAGTGTGATGTTCCCTTTCCTGTGTCCATGAGTTCCCATTGTTCAATTCCCACCTATGAGTGAGAACATGCGTTGTTTGTTTTTTTGTCCTTGCGATAGTTTACTGAGAATGATGGTTTCCAGTTTCATCCATGTCCCTACAAAGGACATGAACTCGTCATTTTTTATGGCTGTATAGTATTCTATGGTGTATATGTGCCACATTTTCTTAATCCAGTCTATCGTTGTTGGACATTTGGGTTGGTTCCAACTCTTTGCTATTGTGAATAGTGCCGCAACAAACATATGTGTGCATGTGTCTTTATAGCAGCATGATTTATAGTCCTTTGGGTATACACCCAGTAATGGGATGGCTGGGTCAAATGGTATTTCTAGTTCTAGATCCCTGAGGAATCGCCACACTGACTTCCACAATGGTTGAACTAGTTTACAGTCCCACCAACAGTGTAAAAGTGTTCCTATTTCTCCACATCCTCTCCAGCACCTGTTGTTTCCTGACTTTTTAATGATGGCCATTCTAACTGGTGTGAGATGGTGTCTCATTGTGGTTTTGATTTGCATTTCTCTGATGGTCAGTGATGATGAGCATTTTTTCATGTGTTTTTTGGCTGCATAAATGTCTTCTTTTGAGAAGTGTCTTTTCAAAGCTTCCACATAATTCTTGTACAGCCTCAGAACACATGCTCCCCAGTACCATCACCTCCTACCCCTTAAGTGGAGGTGAAAGAATGGAGCACTTCATCAATTTACAAATGTAGCAGAGGAAGAAAGCAACTGCACCAACAGCTAATAAGATGGACTTGAAGTCATAAGCTGCTTACAAAACCCATCCTGCCGAGGGTACCAAAGGGACTCAACAGCAAGGGCCTCAACACTCCCCTCTTGAACACACACTTCTTCTCCTAGGTAATGCTATACTAGCTAATAAGGCTGTTTGCCTTTAGTACCTTCTTTTCCCTTCAGACTATTTCTTGATATTCATTTAAGCCAGATTTCAGGAGGGTAATCCAGGTGTGGGTTTTTTTTCACATGCGTCCCAGGTGAGTCTCCAGTGAGGAATGGTTGAGTTGGGGCTCACAGGGTTCAGGATACGCTACTCCAAAATAAGGCACTGATATGATTTAGCTGTGTTCCCACCCAAATCTCATCTTGAGTTGTAGTTCCCATAGTTCCCACGTGTTGTGAGAGGGACCCGGTGGAAGATAATTGAATCATGAGGGCGGTTTCTCCCATACTGTTCTCATAGTAGTGAATAAGTCTCACGAGATCTGATGGTTTTGTAAAGGGAAACTTCTTTCATTTGGTCCTCATTCTCTCTTGTCTGCCACCATGTAAGACACACCTTTTGCCTTCCACCATGATTGTGAGGCCTCCCCAGCCACGAGGAACTGTGATGTGAGTCCATTAAACTTCTTTTTCTTTATAAATTACCCAGTCTCGGGTATGTCTTTATGAGCAGCGTGAAAATGGACTAATATAGGCACCTTGGCACATTGAATATCTGAGGGTGAAGGACTCTGAGAAGCAGCATGTGCAAGAAGGATTTTCTGACCTTCTCCTGAAGCAGCTCATAAGAGCCCCATCTGAAAGATGCCCACTCTGTACCCAGAGGAAAGGGGCTTCCTTATCTCTGAAGAGACAGGACAGCAAGAGGAATCTGAGCAAATAAGCCTTGTTAAGTTTCCCCAGCTTATTCCCATTAGATCATGCCCTTTTGTCCTCCTATTATATTTCTCCATGACCTCCACACCTCATCAAGCTCAGCATAAAAACATTTAGTTCTAATTATTTCTTTTGGTCTTCATTTCCTTATAAACGCGTCCTGTCACAAAAACTTATACTAAATAAATGTGGCCGGGTGTGGTGGCTCACGCCTGTAATCCCAGCACTTTAGGAGGCTGAGGCAGCAGATTCGCTTGAACCCGTGAGGCAAAGGTCATGGTAAGCCAAGATTGCACCATTGCACTACAGCCTGGGCAACAAGAGTGAAACTCCGTCTAGAAAAAAAAAATAATAAATACATAAACGTGTATGCTTTTCTTTTGTTAATCTGTCTTTTGTTACAGGGGCCCCAGCCACACACTCAAAATGGAAGAAGGAAGAGACATTTTTTTCTGCCCCACAGTGCTCTCTGCATTGTCACTACTTCCTGGCAGAATCCCCTGTTCTTCACAACCAAGGTTGAGTTATGGAGGTCTTTGCTATGCTGAGGAGTTAGGACTGTATTTATAAATAAGGTAGTTTTCAAAGTGCAGTCAGAAGACTATCAGCATCAGTGTATCAGTGTGGGGCTGGAAAGTAAGAAATGCAGTTCTTGGCCCCCACCCTCAGTCTACCTAATCATAAAATCTAGGAATGGCCCTCAGAAATCTGTTTTAATGAGCCTGCCAGATGATTATAATGCACTTGTTTTTTTTTTTTTTTTGAGAGAGAGTCTTGCCCTGTCACCCAGGCTGGAGTACAATGGCACAATCTCAGCTCACTGCAACCTCTGCTTCCAGGTTCAAGCGATTCTCTTGCTTCAGCCTCCCAAGTAGCTGGGATTACAGGCACATGCCACTATGCTCTGATAACTTTTGTATTTTTAGTAGAGACGAGATTTCACCATGTTGGCCAGGCTGGTCTCGAACTCCTGACGTCACGTGATCCACCCTCATCGGCCTCCCAAAGTGCTGGGATTACAGGCAGGTGCCACCACACTCAGCCTAATGCACACAAATCTGATAACCACTAATGAAATGTAAAGGTAGTTAATGGTGATTTAAAACAAAACAATGAAGGGCAGGCACAGTGGCTCACGCCTGTCCACATTCCCTGGAGCTCCTCATTGTGGCACACCGTGGGAGGGCTTAAACATCTCTGGAGTTTTGGGTCCGGGCTGCCTGAGAAGGGAGAGACCAACTGATGAGGATCTGCAGGGCTCATACAGAAACTAAACCAGTTTTATTGTGATTTGATGTAGAACTTGATAAGGGGAGAGAAGAAAACCCACTAGTGCAAAGGCTATTGTACTAATCCAGGAGAGTTGTATTAGTCAGGGCTCTCCAGATAAACAGAACCAGTGGGACAGTATACATATAAAGAGAAAGAGGAAGAAATTGAGTATGAGAAATTAGATTGCATCATTATGAAGGCTGAGAAGCCCCACTATCTGCCATCTGCAAGCTAGAGAGCCAAGAAAGCCAGTGGTATAAATTCCAGTCCAAGCCCAAAGGCCTGAGAACCAGGGGTGCCATTGGGGTAAATCCCAACTTAAGGGCAGAAGACAGCTGATGTCTCGGCTCAATCAGGCAGTAGACAAGAAGCAAAAAGGAAGAAATTCCTCCTTCCCCTGCCTTTTTCCAATCTCTGGATGGATTGGATGATACCTACGCACACTGGGCAGGGCCCTCTACTGTACTTAATCCACCAATTTAAATGCCAATCTCATCCAGAAACTCCCTCACAAACTCAGAAATGATGTTTAATCTGGGCACTCCTTGGCCCAGTCCAGTTGAAGCATTGAATTAACTATCACAAGAGTGATGGTTAAATTCTTCGGAATTATGCAGCATTGATGGGCACTGATGGAAAGGAATGATTCTATTTCTGAGGAAGAATGAAGAGGACATGACCAACTTCATAAAAAGTAAGAAAAACAGAGAAACCAAGGTTGACTCCAAGTCTAACTTCGATAAATACAGTAGACTGATTGCATTAATGGCCTCAATTAAATGGGCTCCAGTATGTATACGCTTTAACCTATTATATAATTCTATTTAGCCTTCCCCCACTCTGACTCTGTGCTGGGCAATGTGGTATGCTTTGGCCAGTGTGACATTGGCAAACTTGAAGAAAGCAGCAACTTGAAAAAGTTCTTGAGTCTTTCCAATCTCTTTTAGTTTTCTATGATCACCATGAGCATATTCCACAAGCTTGCTTGAAAAAATGCTCAGGCTAGCCCGCTGCAGGGACATGACAAACATGCGTGTACGAGACATATGAAGAAGAACCCAGTTATCCAACCAAGCTCAACTTAACCCAGTCTATAGCCAGCTGCCCCCCAACATGTGAAAGCCCAGTCATGCTCAGCAGAGCCATGTAACCTCATAATGCATAAGTGAAACCAGCTGTCAGTCATAATAAATGATTATTATTATTTTAAGCCAATGAGCTTTGGGGGTGATTTGTTAGGCAGCATTATTGTAGCAATAGATAACTGAAATAATAAGAACCCAAATGGTTCTCTTTTGACATACTTTTTGAACAAAGGCAGGTCATGTGCATAAAGAAAGATTAGCTCAGGTCCAAAACTTTTGAGATAATTACAAGACATCTGGGTATAAATATCCATAAATCAGATGGAAATGTAAGTCTAGAATTCAAATAAAATTTTTGGCTGGCAACATAAATTTGAGTCATCAGCATAAACTGATCTCTGAGAACACAAAGAATGAGGTTTTTTGTTTGTTTGTTTGTTTTGTCAAGAGCAAAACACAGAACTTTGGGAAACACCATTTAAAGAGTAAGTAGAAAAACAGGTATTCTCTCCTGCTACAGGAGAAAATAAAATTACAACATGTAATGAAGAAGCTGGGTGCGGTGGCTCATGCCTGTAGTCCTATCATTTTGGGAGGCCTCGGTGGGCGGATTGCTTGAGCCCAGAAGTGTGAGATCAGCCTGGGCAACATGGTGAAACTCCATCGCTACAAAAAATACAAAAATTAACTGGGCATGGTGGCATGAGCCTGTAGTCCCAGCTACTTGGGAGGCTGAGATGGGAAGATCTCTTGAGCCCAGGAGATGGAGATTGTAGTGAGCCAAGATAGTGCCACTGCACTCCAGCCTGGGTGACAGAGTGAGACCTTATCTCAAAAAAATGAAAAAGACAATTCCAAGAAAGAAAGCATGAACAATAGTATCCAAATGCTTCTGAGTTCAGTTGGGATGAGGACTGAAATGTATTTGCCTATTGATTATGGAGTAATATCAATGTAAACATAAAGGACAATATATAAAGTGAAACGCCCCCTCATGCCCACATGACCTTTCCCATTAAACAATAGCCACTCAACAAATCTTGCATATCAACTTCGTCTTCCTATATTTCTTCTTCTTTTCCCTCTCCCTGTCTCCTTCTCCCTTTGTTTTCTCCTTCACCTGCCTTTCTAGCCATACCCTCTTCTTCCTCTGATTTTTTCCAGTAAAAGGCAGAGGGAGGTATTTCAAACTTGGGAGAGGATGAGAGAGATGGGAAAAGGTATCTCTGTAACAGGAATATTTGATTGCCTGAATCAGAAATCCCAGCCTTTTTGAGGCAATTAAGTCCTTTTTAAGTTAAAAAAAAAGAGTTTCTCTTGGTATCTGCTAAATAACAGTGGCCAAAAATACTATTAATAGACATTTAATTTTTAACAACAGCATCTACATACTCATAACATACATTCAGAGAGATAACATTGTCTATAAATATTATTTGCCTGCTGCCCATTCACTTTCCCCATAGGCAAAGCCTAGCGGGCCTAGGGTACTGCTGTACCACGTTTTATTTATTTGTTTATTTATTGAGACAGAGTCTCGCTCTGACACCCAGTGCCAAGCTGGAATGCAGTGGCACAATCTCAGCTCACTGCAACCTTGATCTCCTGGGTTCAAGCGATTCTCCTGCTTCAGCCTCCTGAGTAGCTGGGACTACAGACACATGCCACCACACCCGGTTAATGTTTGTATTTTTAGTAGAGATGGGGTTTCACCATGTTGCCCAGGCTGGTCTCGAACTCCTGACCCCAAGTGATTTGCCCACCACATCCTCCCAAAGTGCTAAGATTACAAGAGTGAGTTAGGCCGGGCGCGGTGGCTCAAGCCTGTAATCCCAGCACTTTGGGAGGCCGAGGCGGGCGGATCACGAGGTCAGGAGATCGAGACCATCCTGGCTAACACGGTGAAACCCCGTCTCTACTAAAAATACAAAAAATTAGCCGGGTGTGTTGGCGGGCGCCTGTAGTCCCAGCTACTCGGGAGGCTGAGGCAGGAGAATGGCGTGAACCCGGGAGGCGGAGCTTGCAGTGAGCCGAGATCGCGCCACTGCACTCCAGCCTGGGGCACAGAGCAAGACTCCGTCTCAAAAAAAAAAAAAAAAAAAAAAAAGAGTGAGCCACCGCGCCTGGCAGAACATACTGTCTGCACCTCATTTTAGAAGTCAGATTAAATTTAGCATTTTGATTCATACTATCTTGAATTGCTCTGCAATTATTTTACTAGGAATTTGATACCAAAAGTAGGGCTTAAGAAATACCTGTGGAATTTAATTAAAGGATTCAATTTTGTTTGGAATATCCCTTAGTTTCTAGTTTTGTGGTAAGAAAGAGATGATGCTTTACATCATAAGATATTCAAAATATATGAGCGATACTGTATAATTACATTAAAATTACATTGCATAATTATACTTTTAAAATCTGTGCCTAGCACAGGTGATAGTGACTGAATGGATATTCTTCTGATATTTTGTAGAGTGATGGTTTGTGCAGTGGAAATGTGTGTTGTTTGTTTCCTGCTCAGCATCCACTCCCTCTTCTGATAAAGGCATCTGGATCAGGTGGGCTAACTCAATTCCTGCCTTGGGTGAGGGAAAAGACACAATCCAGCCTGACTCACCAATGTACCCCATCTCATCAGGGCACAGTGATTGGTTTAGAGACACACAGATGTTGCAAATAACTCCGGTAAGATTAAAGTATGGGTTTAAACTGTTGAGTAAAGAGAATTACCTTTTCTGCTGGGCTTGAGGGTAGAGGGATATAAGCCTTGAGCTGCTAGGCGCCACCTTGAGGAGAAAGCCTTTCAGAAAGTGAAGTCAATACCCAGAGTAGAAAGTCAAAAAATTAGGCCGGGCGCGGTGGCTCACGCTTAGTAATCCCAGCACTTTGGGAGGCCGAGGCGGGCGGATCACGAGGTCAGGAGATCGAGACCACGGTGAAACCCCGTCTCTACTAAAAATACAAAAAGTTAGCCGGTGGTGGCGGGCGTCTGTAGTCCCAGCTAGCTACTCTGGGAGAGGCTGAGGCAGGAAAATGGCGTGAACCCGGGAGGCGGAGCTTGCAGTGAGCCCAGATTGCGCCATTGCACTCCAGCCTGGGCGACAGAGCGAGACTCCGTCTCAAAAAAAAACGTCAAAAAATTAAAGGAGATTAAGTACAGATAATACCACTTGACCCTCAGGATCCAGCAATTTCTGAAGGCAGATACCCCTGGACTTTTCAATTACATAATCCAGTATAAGCTGAATGTTTCTCACTTGTAATTAAAGGATTTCTAACAAAATAGTTAACTTTTGTGAATTTTTTTTTTGTGGCAAAATAGTCTGCTTTACAAAAGTCAAATTTCAAGATGCATTCATTTATGCAACAAATTTTTTTTTTTGAGACAGAGTCTTGCTCTGTGGCCAGGCTGGAGTGCAGAGATGCGATCTCGGCTCACTGCAACCTCCGCCTCCCGGGTTTAAGCCTCAGCCTCCCAAGTAGCTGGGACTACAGGTGTGCACCTCCACACCTGGCTAATTTTTGTATTTTTAATAGAGATGGGGTTTCACCATATTGGCCAGGCTGGTCTCGAACTCCTGACCTCGTGATCTGCCCACCTCAGCCTCCCACAGTGGTGGAATTACAGGCGTGAACCACTGTGCCCGGCTGCAACAAATATTTATTAAGCACCTACTATGTGCTGGTGTATCACATTGTGTCAGTCATGCTGAGAGTAAGTTAACTAGGATCGACTGCATAGTGTTCCCAACCTAGGCACTATTAGCATTTTAGGTAAGATAATTCTTAGTTGTTGAGGATGATTCCAAGTGTGGCCTCTGGTCAATATATGCCACTACAGCCCCCAGTCACTGTCACTGTGACAAATGAAAAATGTCACAAATTTTCAGAAGTTCCTCTAGGGGGTAGTACTATGCTGATGTAGAACAGTGAAGTTGGGGGAAAGACAGACCCTGATAACACAGAGTTAAGAATTTTAGAGTTCTCAGACATATACTATCTAAAAGACATGTCAGAAGTCCTGAGGAGAAAAAAAAAAAGGGGGGGGGGGGGTTCCAGAACACAGTGGTATGTAGTATTAGAAGGTAAAAGGCAAGCCAGGGTTTTAATGAACTTAGAAGAGCTAAGTGAGTAGAAAGAAATGTTATAAGATATCACATGATTAAGGACAAACAAACAGAATGCTTGAGACCACCGATAGCCAGAAATGAGCTAAAACAAGCTAACAGTGAAATAGAGCTTTGATCCTACAAATTCAAAAGGGGATGTGCTGCAGACAATTGGTCCTCCATCTCAACAAGGCAAGGTCAAGGCAAGGTCATAAAAAAAGGGATGAGGAAGAGAACTGTTCAGATTAAAGAGGCCTAAGCAAACAACCAAAAGCAATGTGTGGACTTTACTTATATCCTGATTTGAACAATTTAGCTGTAAAGACATTCTAGGGACAATTGCGGATGTTTAAACACAGACTAGATCTTAGACGATATTAAGAAATTGTCACTTTTCTTTGATGTAGTTACATAGAAAAATGTTCATGTTTTTTGAGAGGTATATTCAGCAGGAACAATTATGTCAAGCTGCTTAATATCTCAGTACCTCAATTTCATCAGTAGAGATAACAATTACTTCACACATTGTTGAGAATTATAAAGTGCTTAAAAGAATACCTAGCATTGCCGGGTGTGGTGGCTCACGCCTGTAATCCCAGCACTTTGGGAGGCCAAGGTGGGTGGATCACCTGAGGTCAGGAGTTCAAGACCAGCCTGACCAACATGGAAAAACCCCATCTCTACTAAAAATGCAAAATTAGCCAGGGTGGTGGCGCATGCCTGTAATCCCGGCTACTCGGGAGGCTGAGGCAGGAGAATCGCTTGAACCCGGGAGGCAGAGGTTGCGGTGAGCTGAGATCGCACCATTGCACTCCAGCCTGGGCAAAAAGAGTGAAACTCTGTCTCAAAAAAAAAAAAAAAAGATAACTTTTCAAGGAGACCAGTTACAAAATACAAAAGAAAGGCAATAAATAATATAAAGAAATTGGGCTGGGTGTGGTGGCTCACACCTGTAATCCCAGCACTTTGGGAGGCCGAGGCCGAGGCGGGTAGATCACCTGAGATCAGAAGTTCAAGACCAGCCTGGTCAACATGGTGAAACCCCATCTCTACTAAATATACAAAAATTAGCCGGGCTTGGTGGTGGGCACCTATAATCCCAGCTACTTGGGAGGCTGAGGCAGGAGAATCGTTTGAACCCAGGAGGCAGAGGTTGCAATGAGCCGAGATCAGGCCATTGCGTTCCAGCCTGGACAACAAGAATGAAACTTCATCCCAAAAAAAAAAGAAATACAGAGAGCATCAGAACAGAAAGAGATATAGATTAGCGAATAGAAAAGAGGTCAATGGGACGAAAAAATGGTGGAAGGAAAAATAATCATGAAAGCCAGAGGGGGCCGGGCGCAGTGGCTCAAGACCAGCCTGGCCAAGATGATGAAACCCCGTCTCTACTGAAAATACAAAAAAATTAGCCTGGCATGGTGGCGGGTCCCTGCAATCGCAGCTACTAAGGAGGCTGAGGCAGAGAATTGCTTGAACTGGGGAGGCGGAGGTTGCAGTGAGCCAAGATGGCACCACTGCATTCCAGCCTGGATGACAGAGCCAGACTCCGTCTCAAAACAAAAAGCCAGAAAGAAGATATGTGGGAATTATGTTAAACTTTAAGTGTGAGAGAGATGTGAGTGAGAGATCCAGGGAGAGATATAGGACAACCAGGAGGTACCATTCCCCAAATAAACCAATGAAAATGCTATATATGGTTGGGCACGGTAGCTCACGCCTGTAATCCCAGCACTTTGGGAGGCCGAGGCGGGCGGATCACAAGGTCAGGAGATCAAGACCACAGTGAAACCCCGTCTCTACTAAAAATACAAAAAAATTAGTCGGGCCCGGTGGCCAGCGCCTGTGAAGTCCCAGCTACTCCAGAGGTTGAGGCAGAAGAATAGCTGAACCCGGGAGGCGGAGCTTGCAGTGAGCCGAGATCGCCCCACTGCACTCCAGCCTGGGCGACAGAGGGAGACTCTGTCTCGGGGGAAAAAAAAAAAAAAAGGCCGGGCGCAGTGGCTCACGCTTGTAATCCAAGCACTTTGGGAGGCCGAGGCAGGCAGATCACGAGGTCAGGAGATCAAGACCATCCTGGCTAACGCGGTGAAACCCCGCACCTACTAAAAGAAATACAAAAAAATTAGCGGGCTGTGGTGGCGGACACCTGTAGTCCCAGCTACTATGGAGGCTGAGGCAGCAGAATGGCGTAAACTCGGGAGGCGGAGCTTGCAGTGAGCGGAGATCCACCACTGCACTCCAGCCTGGGCGACAGAGCTAGACTCCGTCTCAAATACAAAAAAAAAAAAAAATTAGACAGGTGTGGTGGCTAATGCCTGTAGTCCCAGCTACTCAAGAGGCTGGGGTGAGTGAATCACCTGAGCCTGGGGGCGTCAAGGCTGTGGTGAGCCCACCGCGCCCAGCCCCCACTCTTATTTCTTAAATCATTATTCATCACATGTTCCAACAATGCTTCTAGGAGTTATTACTTTACACTGATCCAAATTAGCACTGTCTTCCCATCGTTTACAATTTAATTTTCCCCCAGTGAAACGTTGAATTTAGAATTAAACTATATCAAGTAATAGCATTTGCAAAACGTAAGGTTTTAACAGTAAATTATTGCCACTAGAGGGCACCAGAAGCTCAGAAGCATAAACATAAAAATAGTTTTCACGAAACACGTTTAAGTATTAAAAACAAAATACAGTGAAAGTTATAGTGTCAAAAATATTTAGAAGCCGGGCGCGGTGGCTTACGCCCATAATCCCAGCACTTTGGGAGGCCAAGGCGGGTGGATCACCTGAGGTCAGGAGTTCCAGACCAGCCTGGCCGACATGGTGAAACCCACTCTCCACCAAAAATTTAAAAATTAGCTGGGCATGGTGGCGCAGGCCTGTAGTCCCAGCTATTCTGGAGGCTGAAGCAGGAGAATCGTTTGAACCCGGGAGGCAGAGGTTGCAGTGAGCCGAGATCGCACCACTGCACTCCAGCCTACCTGACAGTGAGACTCTGTCTAAAATAACAACAACAAAAAAATTAGAAAAGCATTCACATGCCTTTACTTTTTTTGATTAATATTTTAAACTGATTTTTAAACATTGTCACTAAATGTTTCAAATTCTTGAAAAAGTAAAAAAATCAGTAGGATCGTATTATAAAGCCTTGTTGCAATTTTAAAATAGAGGTTACTGATTCACCAAATTACATTGCTTTATTAAGAGTAGACATTTGAACTTACTAATTTTTCCTTTATCTAACATGTTTCCTTGAATTTATTTATGTTCCAATGATTTATTTAATCCAATATTAAGAAAACATTTGTTTTAACTTCAGTAATCAATTGAAATTCAAATAAATAGCCCTTTGAGTTCTGAGCTTTCAATATGGCAAAACACCGACTGACTGGGGCATCTTAGGCAAAGTTACATCTAAAATGTTGGAACTCTCCGCACCTTGGTAATTTACCTGAAATGTCTGTTCCCCATGCCCAGCAAATTCAAGAGTCAACTCAGGTATTGGTATGGCTTTCTCTAGCACCACATCACCTGCAGAAAAGTTAATTATTCCTTCCTCTGTGCCTCTCCGTATTCCTACAACACTTGGTGTAGCCAATGCAGTTAGATGAAATCAATAGTTCTTAAGAACGTACTGTGTTGTTCAGAACCTACTGGAGGCTCAGTTCCTTCTTTCAAGGAGTTTATAGGAGAATAGAGTGACATGAGAAAAAAAGGCAATTGTATGAAAAAAATGGTGTTTTTCATGCAACGGTATGAGTATAGTAGAGGAAGATGACAAGCATTGTGTAGGCATTTATTATTGAAAGAAATATTTCCAAGCACTGTCTTTGCACTTAACTTGGAAGAGAACTTTATTTTTTTTTTTTTTTTGAGACGGAGTCTTGCTCGGTCGCCCAGGCTGGAGTGCAGTGGCGCAATCTCGGCTCACTGCAAGCTCCGCCTCCCGGGTTCACGCCATTCTCCTGCCTCAGCCTCTCCGAGTAGCTGGGACTACAGGCGCCCGCCACCACGCCCGGCTAATTTTTTTGTATTTTTTTAGTAGAGACGGGGTTTCACCCTGGTCTCGATCTCCTGACCTCGTGATCCGCCCGCCTCGGCCTCCCAAAGTGCTGGGATTACAAGCGTGAGCCACCGCGCCCGGCCGAGAACTTTATTTTTATTTATTTATTTACTTATTTATTTATTTTTGAGACGGAGTCTCACTGTGTCGCCCAGGCTGGAGTGCAGTGGGGTGATCTGGGCTCACTGCAACCTCCTCCTCCCGGGTTCAAGCGACTCTCCTGCCTCAGCTTCCTGAGCAGCTGGGACTGTAGGCACGTGCCACCACATCGGGCTAATTTTTTGTATTTTTAGTAGAGACGGGATTTCACCGTGTTAGCCAGGATGGTCTCGATCTCCTAACCTCGTGATCCACCCACCTCGGCCTCCCAAAGTGCTGGGATTACAGGCATGAGCCACGGTGCCAGGCGAGAACTTTATTTTTATTTATTGAGCACCAACTCAGAACACGGTTTAAGACACCATAGAAAGGCTTACAAAAGAAATAAATGGCACAGTTTCTAATTCAAGATATTTCAAGCATACTGGGTAAATAAAATATGTATGCCCAAAATTTCAGGACATTATAAAAACAACATACATTCAAATGTAATTCATTTACTATAAAAATGCATGTGTTTACTTTATAAAGAAGGAACACATTGGCCGGGTGTGGTGGTTCATGCCTGTAATCTCAGCACTTTGGGAGGCCAAGGCGGGCGGATCACATGGGCAGGAGTTCAAGACCAGCCTGGTCAACATGGTGAAACCCTGTCTCTACTAATAAAATACAAAAATTAGCTGGGCATGGTGGCGTATGCCTGTAATTCCAGCTACTCGGGAGGCTGAAGCAGGAGAATTGCTTGAACCTGGGAGGTGGAGAATTGCAGTGAGCCGAGATCGCACCACTGGACTCCAGCCTGGGTGACAGAGCAAGACTCCATCTCAAAAAAAAAAAAAAAAAAAAAAACAAAGAAGAAATACATAATAAACCCACTTAACGGACTTTTGATTTAATATATTAAAAAATAAGAAGTCCTATTAAGTCTAGAGGAAAGAGCCCACCTTTAAGAATATGGAATTTCGGGGGAGGGATAGCATTAGGAGATATACCTAATGTTAAATGATGAGTTAATGGGTGCAGCACACCAACATGGCACATGTATACATATGTAACAAACCTGCATGTTGTGCACATGTACTCTAAAACTTAAAGTATAATAATAATAAAATAAAATAAATAGAAAAAAAAAGAATACAATGAAGAAAAAAAAAGAATATGGAATGTGAGGCTGGGCATGGTGGCTCACGCCTGTAATCCCAGCACTTCGGGAGGCCGAGGCAGGCGGATCACAAGGTCAGGAGATCGAGAGCATCCTCGCTAACACGGTGAAACCCTGTCTCTACTAAAAATACAAAAAAATTAGCCGGGCGTGGTAGCAGGCCCCTCTAGTCCCAGCTACTCGGGAGGCTGAGGCAGGAGAACGGCGTGAACCCGAGAGGCGGAGCTTGCAGTAAGCCGATATCGCGCCACTGAACTCCAGCCCGGACAACAGAGCGAGACTCCGTCTCAAAAAAAAAAAAAAAAAAAAAAAGAATATGGAATTTGAAAAATATTTTTCTCCCAACTCTATACAGAATGGAATGTAATTGGGGTTGGCAGGTGGGTTGGGGTGAAACCAAGCAGTCAACCATTGATTTATGGCCTTGAAAGTAGTGGTCAAGGAGCCTGGGGTAGGGGGTAACTATAATCTTGCCAAAGTTACTCAACCACATTAGATCTCAGTTTCTACATCTATAAAATGAGAAGCTCATATTAAGTGGTTTCTAAGGATCCTTCCAGCCCTACTATGCTGTGATTTTTATAGTGTCAGCTACTGAAATTAAGTAGTTGAATTTAAAAGACATTACAGCTATGGACTCACTTGGAACTTGGTGATGAATTGATATGCAGATGATGAAGGAAAGGGAAATATATATATATATATGAATGTAGAAGCACTTTGAAAAGTACAAAGTCCTCTACAATGTATACAGCCATAATAATCATTATTAATCAAATATATCCAAGTCTAGAGGACAGGAGAATGCTGGAATGATGCCACTGAAGCAAATCAAAATCAGAAAATGGGAGGGCAAAAGAGAAAATGGCTTACTTTTCACATGCTGATTTACCCACCCCCCCACCTGTCAACACTATTGAGATGGAATTTACCACCAAGGAACAGAGCAAAGAGGATGCTTATTTTCATGCAACTTCTGTCTTTATTCTTATGGTCTGAAAACACTTCCTAGGAAGGTAAAGAAAATAGCTATTCAAATGTGGTAATTAGAAAGATTTGGGCCCAGCGTGGTAGCTCATGCTTGTAATCCCAGTGCTTTTGGAGGGTGAGGCAGGAGGATTGCTTGAAGCCAGGAGTTTGAGACCAGCCTGAGCAATGAAGCGAGACCTTGTCTCTACAAAAAATAAAGTAAATTAGCCAGGTGCAGTGGTATGTGCCTGTAGTCCCAGCTACTCAGGAGGCTGAGGCAGAAGAATCACTTGAGCCCAGGAGTTTGAAGCTGCAGTGAGCTATGATCACGCCCCTGCACTCTAAACTGGGTGACAGAGCGAGATCCTGTCTCTTAAAAAAAAGCTATCTTGTAAAGACTGCTCTGATAGTAGACCTAATCCATAGTATTTTTTAAATGAAAATCAAAAATAGAAAAACTAGGGAGAAATAACATTTAATCAGAGAGTAAAATATATTTAGGCTCGTATTTCAAATATAAAAAAGACCATAGGAAGATAGGTCACCTATAAAGGTCCTAAAAGGTTTCTGCACTATATAACTATGTTGCTATGTGATTCGAAATTCTCCCTAGAATCACCATCATGGGCACGAGGTTCCTCATCCCCAAAGTGGCCACCGCACACATCCACAAGTTCATTAACTGGGGCAAGGAAAAAAAGAGTTAGCCAGTATCCCTATTAGCAGAGTTTGACGGAAAGGGGCAAATCCGTGGCGTCGTTACTACAGTATCTGTCAAAGGGTTTGGAGAAGATTGATTAGAAAGCATTTTCTGCCAGGTGCGGTGGCTCACGCCTATAATCCCAACAGCTTGGGAGGCTGAGGTGGGCAGATCACGTGAGGTCAGGAGTTCAAGACCAGGCTGGCCAACACAGTGAAACTCCGTCTCTACTAAAAATATAAAAATTAGCCGGGCCTGGTGGCGCCTGCTCGCCTGTAATCCCAACTACTCAGGAGGCTGAGGCAGGAGAATCTCTTGAACCTGGGAGGTGGAGGTTGCAGTGAGCCGAAATCGAGCTGCTGCGTTCCAGCCTGGGCGACAGAGTGAGACTCTATCTCAAAAAATAAATAAATAAAAATAGACAGCATTTCCTGATTGATGAGAAAATAACTCAGCTATGCTCATCTACTCCCGCTGAAAGATTATGCAGTGTATTATGAAGTACTTAATAAAAATAAAATGAAGAAATTTTACAATTGACTATAAATAGGAAAAATAATTCCATTTTTCTAATTTAATGTTAGAATGTGTGTGTGACTCAAAAAAGTACACCTAAAAAAAAAAAATCCATCTTGGCCGGACACGGTGGCTCATGCTTGCAATCCCAGCACTCGGAGGCTGAGGCAGGCGGATCACCTGAGGTCGGGACCTGCCTGACCAACATGGAAAAACCCCGGCCCTATTAAAAAAAAATACAAAATTAGCCGGGTGTGATGGCACTTGCCTGTCATCCCATCTACTGGGAAGGCTGAGGCAGGAGAATCGCTTGAACCTGAGAGGTGGAGGTTGCAGTGAGCCGGGACAGCGCCATTGCACGCCAGCCTGGGAAACAAGAGCGAGACTCCGTCTCAAAAAAAAAAAAAAAAAAAAAAAAATCCATCTTTAGAAGGATTACAACCCAAAGTTAAGAAGGCTTTTACATTTTTCTCCTTTACGTATAGCCCTTCTCAATCCACAGCCTTTCTTTATTCCTGTTTTATAATGATATGACTACAAACACAAAAGATTCACCCTAAAATCTAGCAGGCAAAGTGAAGAGAAGTATAAGAGATTCATGACTCAAAAGCTTCATGATTTAAATTTACAAGAACTCATAATCCATAAACCATGGATTACCTATTAAATAAATGATAAACTGTCCAAAAGTTAACTACTTTAATTCTCTATGCTAATTCCTCATCTATAAAACAGGAGATTATATTAGCTCTCACCTCGCAGGATTCTTATGAGATCAAATAAATTAATATGTGTAAAATACCTGCAAATGTGCCTAGCACGTGGTGATTCATCAATGTAGACTTTTGTTAGTACTATTTGACAGTTACTGATAAGAAAAGTCAGTGCTGTCAGCAGGGCACAGTGGCTCACGCCTGTAATCCCAACACTTTGGGAGGCCAAGGCGGGTGGATCACCTGAGTTCAGGAGTTCGAGACCAGCCTGGCCAACATGATGAAACCCCATCTCTACTAAAAATACAAAAAAAAAATTAGCCAGGCATGGTGGCGAGCGCCTGTAATCCCAACCCAGGTACTTGAGAGGTGGAGGCAGGAAACTCGCTCGAACCCAGGAGGCGGAGGTTGCAGTGAGCCTAGATTGAACCATTGCACTCCAGCCTGGGTGACAAGAGCAAAACTCCGTCTCAAAAAAAAAGAAAAGAAAAGAAAAGTCACTGCTGTCATTGAGAGAAATGATATAATTTGGGAATTACAGGGTGATGTAAGAACAATTTTTTTTTAAGAGATGGCACTCATGAGTTCTAGGAAAATTTCCTAAGATCTAACTTTTCTTTTTCTTTTGAGATAGAGTCTCGTTCTGTCATCCAGGCTGGAATGCAATGCCGCAATCTCAACTCACTGCAACCTCTGCCTCCCGGGTTCAAGCGATTCTATTGCCTCAGCCTCCTAAATAGCTGGGATTACAGATGCCCACCACCAGGTAGGGCTAATGTTTGTATTTTTGGTAGAGATGGGGTTTTACTATGTTGGCCAGACTGGTCTCGAACTCCTGACCTCAAGTGATCCACCTGCCTTGGCCTCCCAATGTGTTGGGATTACACGCATGAGCCACAAGATCTAATTTTTCAATATTTTTCCAACCGAGCTCAAAAAATCTCTTACTCGAGTGTTCATAATCATAAAGCTTTCATAGTTCCTCAGCTTCCATCACAGACAACTCCCTATGTACATAACCAATTCTCCCAAGTAACATGTGGATTATTAATTTGATTTAGCAAGTACTTGGATACCAGATAAACATTACTACTCTAGACATTGGAAAGACACAATCCCACCACTAATAAATTGATTCCCATTTGGGGTTATAAAGCAGTATCTTATAAATTACAGAGAATCTATTCCCCGAAAGCCTGATTAGTTAGTTCTATGTGAATTGATAACCAAATTATTTCCGAACCAAAAATACTGAACTGGTGAAATCATAAACCCCAGCTAGATTTTGTATCCTATAATGCTCAACCTGAGAGAGCCAAGTGCTTCAACCCTCACATCCTGCCAAGTAGATACCAGGAAAGGATAAATCTCCAAAGTATGTGTTTTGACACACAATTCTACAGCATTCTGACACTGACTCCTACATTCAGTCTTCACTGTACTCTTCTTCATTGGCAAAGAAAAACCACAATTTGAGTTCATTCTATTTTACTACAGTTGTTAAATAAAAGAGAAAGTGTAATTCTTGCTTTTTTTTTTTTTGAGACGGAGTTTTGCTCTGTTACTCAGGCTGGAGTGCAGTGGCACGATCTTGGCTCACTGCAACCTCCTCCTCCCAGGTTCAAGCGATTCTCTTGCCTCAGCCTCCCGAGTAGCTAGGATTACAGGTGCCTGCCACTGCACTCCAGCCTGGGTGACAGAGTGAGACTCCGTCTCAAAAAAATAAAAATAAATAAACGTGCCCACCTTTGTTTTATAGACAAGAAATAATTTGTCTTTTTTTTTTTGAGACTGTGTCTCATGCTGTTGCCCAGGCTGGAAGTGCTGTGGCCTGATCTTGGCTCACTGCAACCTCTGCCTCCTGGGTTCAAGTGATTCTCCTGCCTCAGCCTCCCGAGTAGCTGGGATCACAGGTGCCCGCCACCATGCCTGCCACCATGTAAATACAAAAATACAGGTAAGTTTTGTATTTTTAGTAGAGATGGGCTTTTGCCATGTTGGCCAGGCTGTTTTCAAACTCCTGGCCTCAAGTGATCCACCCTACTCGGCCTCCCAAAGTGCTGGGATTACAGGTATGAGCCACCGAACCCTAATGGCCTAATTTGTCATATAGATAAATATTGTCAAATAAATTATGTCAGAGCACACAGTGTATTGTAGAGCAAAATTCAATAACACACTAGGTTGAAGGATTGAGCAACAGATCATTTTGCTCCATGTTATCCCCATGAGCCAGGCTGTTTTCTTTGTTTGTTGTTTTGTTTTTGTTTGCATTTTTTTTCTTGAGATGGGATCTTGCTGTGTTGTGCAGGCTGGCCTTGAACTCCTAGGAATAAATGATCCTCCTGTCTCAAGTTGTCCTCTTAAATGTTCTGAGAGTTGCATGAAAGAAGGGGAGTAAATAGTTCTAATTCAGGCTTCAGTTCTAGAAAACAAAGCCAAAACTCAATCCTTCTGACATTAGAAGACCATTCCATTACTTGAGTCTAGGAGGTTGAGGTTGCCGTGAGCTATGATCAAGTCACTGCACTCCAGCCTGGACAGCAGAGTGAGACTGTCTTTTTTTTTTTTTTTTTTGAGACGGAGTCTCGCTCTGTCACCCAGGCTGAAGTGCAGTGGCGTGATCTCAGCTCACTACAAACTCTGCCTCCCGGGTTCACACCATTCTCCTGCCTCAGCCTCTACAAGCACCTGCAACCACACCCGGCTAATTTTTGTATTTTTAGTAGAGACTAGGTTTCACCGTGTTAGCCAGGATGGTCTCGATCTCCTGACCTCCCAAAGTGCTGGGATTACAGGCATGAGCCACCGCGCCCGGCCAATGACTGTGCCTTAATAATAATAATAATAAGGCTAGTCCAAGTGCAGTGGTGTTTACAACTAATTGGTTATAACCAGTTACAGATTTCTTTGTTCCTTCTCCACTCCCACTGCTTCACTTGACTTGCTTAAGGAAAAAAAAAAAAGAAAACATTTCTATTATTATTGGCATGATACATGTCAGGCCTCTGAGCCCAAGCTAAGCCATCATATCCCCAGTGACCTGCACGTATACATCCAGATGGCCTGAAGCAACTGAAGATCCACAAAAGAAGTGAAAATAGCCTTAACTGATGACATTCCACCATTGTAAATTGTTTCTGCCCCACCCTGATAAATGTACGTTGTAATCTCCCCCACCCTTAAGAAGTTTCTTTATAATTCTCCCTACCCTTGAGAATGTACTTTGTGAGATCCACCCCTGCCCGCAAAACGTTGCTCCAAACTCCACCGCCTATCCCAAAACCTATAAGAACTAATGATAATCCCACTACCCTTTGCTGACTCCTTTTTCGGACTCAGCCCGCCTGCACCCAGGTGAAATAAACAGCCTTGTTGCTCACACAAAGCCTGTTTAGTGGTCTCTTCACATGGACACGTGAGACAATACAGAGCCAACTAACAATAGTTCCATGAAGCCCTTACCGGTCAACTAATTCATTGGAAAGGTCATAATTCAGTCTTTAAAAACATGTGTGGCAGGACAGTGAAACAAGTTAAACAACACAAGAAAGCAATGAGACATATCCAGAATGTGAAACTTGACACAGGACAATCCAGTTTCTTAATAAGTTAATGATGGGGCCCAGGGGATTGGAGGGGGGCAGGATTGAGGTGCGGAAGCCACAAGGCATATACAGTGTTCCACTATCAGACTTTAAACCCTGGCAAAATAAATATTAGCTACTACTAAGATGATATGCCTTTAAGTCTTCATCTGGGATTTTCCCAACTGGTGGATTATTAGGATATAAGAGTTTGAGGTAAAAAAGTAAAAATTCTTCATCTTTCTCCCTCCTCCCCTGTCTCTATTTCTAGGAGTGACAACCGTTACTAGGTTAGAATGTGTTCTTCCAGTATTTCATCTCCTCAAATCTCCACTCTTGTCTTTACATGACCCCCTCACTCTCCCTTCTACTGCCTCACTTTCTAGTACGTTTTCTTGGGCAACTTTAGAGCAGGGATTATAAAGTTAATATATACTGTGGCCTGGAGATTGGGGAACAGGGGCCTTAAATTGAGTTTGCAGGTGGCGGCCACATGAGAGTGCTCTAGCCAATGGCTGCCTGAGGGAAAGCAGGCTCAGTGGGCCCTGTTTTTTGGAGATAAGCTAAAAATCTGTACTTTAATATGAAGACTTTTAGCCCCTGGAACTCATTAAAAGTTTTTAACATAATACACATCCCCCAAAAAAAGACTCATAACAATACAAACAACAAAAACAATGTGGACCCAACTCAGCTCACAAGCTAACAGTTCGCTACCTCTGCTTTTGATTTATAAGAAGCTTCAGATCAACCATAGGACGTTAGAACTGGAAAGGATGTTAGAAAGCATCTGGTGCAAATATTTTATCTTATGGCAAAAGGAAACCGGGGCCCAGAAAGGGGCTTTGGCTTCAGTGCAGGTGAACCAATGTTAACTGGGGACTAATTACTATGCCAGGCAGAGGACATGCCATAGTAATTGTCCTGTCCTCAAGCTGTTCGCAGTCTAGTGGAAGAGACAACCTGTGAACAACTGGAAAGCTGTTTTATATATCCCCATGCAATAATACAATTTTTTTTTTTTTTTTGAGACAGAGTCTCACTCTGTGGCCCAGGCTGGAGTGTAGTGGCGTGATCTCAGCTCACTGCAACCTCTGCCTCCCGGGTTCAAGTGATTATCATGCCTCAGCCTCCCAAGTAGCTGGGATTACAGGCATGTGCAACCACGCCTGGCTAATTTTTGTATTTGTAGTAGAGACAGGGTTTCACTATGTTGGCCAGGCTTGTCTCAAACTCCTGACCTCAAGTGATCCACCCTCCTTGGCCTCCCAAAGTGCTGGGATTACAGGGGTGAGCCACCATGCCCAGCCAGTTATTTCTTGATTATATGCTAAACAAGGGGTGAGTTATTCATGCCTCCCCTTTTTGACAACATAGGGTAACTTCCTGACATTGCCATGGCATTTGTAAACTGTCATGGTCCTGGTGGGAGTGTAGCAGTGAGAATAACCAGAGGTCACTCTCATGGCCATCTTGGTTTTGGTGGGTTTTGGCTGGCTTCTTCACTGCAAACTGCTTTATCAGCATGGTCTTTATGACTCGTATTTTGTGCCAATATCCTATTTCACCCTGTGACTAGGAATGCCTTAACCTTCTGGGAATGCAGCCCTGCAGGTCTCAGCTTCACTTTACGCAGCCTCTGTTCAAGATGGTGTTGCTCTGGTTCAAATGCCTCTGACAATACCATGTAGCCTGGGTGTGTAGTAGGCTCTACCATCCAGGTTTGTGTAGGTACACTCTATGGTGTCTGCACAATTATTCAATTGCTAATGATGCATTTCTCAGAATGTATTCCTATTGTTAAGTGATGCATGGCTGTATATGTATCCAGCTATCTAGTCTGCTCAACTGTAGTATCTATGGGTTTGGAGATTTCTCCAAAACTCTTTCTACTACCTGCATATACATTTATTCCATATCAGCAGATGAAGCAAGACTCACTCTTTGAGTCCGGGAGAAGCACCTTGGTGAGGCTTTGGGAGGCACCGATGTGCTCTCTGAAGGAAATGGCCTGAGGCTCGAGGGAAATAATATGGGATAGAGACCTGGGAAGAGGGAGAGACCAGACTTACTGTAAGGTTCCTGAACAGCATATTCATGAAATGAAGGGCGGTGGTCATAGAGACAGCAGAGCCAGGAGGTGTTGCTTAGAAGAGTGGGAGGCCAGAGCAAAAGTTCACACTTGTAGTCCCAGCACTTTGGGAGCCTGAGGTGGGAGGATCACCTGAGCCCAGGAGTTTAAGACCAGCCTGGGCAGCATGATGGAATCTCTTCTCTACAAAAAATACAAAAATTGGCCAGGTATCGTGGCGCATGCCTGTAGTCTTAGCTACTCAGGAGGCTGAGGCAGGAGGATCATTTGAGCCTACGAGTTGGAGGCTGCAGTGATTGCCACTGCACTGCAGCTGGGGAGACTGAGAGAGACTCTGTCTCAAACAAACAAAGAGGTGGGGAGAGAAGAGCAAGGTGCAGTGGTTCTGGCCTGTGATCACAGCACTTTAGGAGACAGAAGTGGGAAGACTGCTTGAGCCCAGCCTGGGCAACATCACCAGATCCCTCTCTCAAAAAAAGTTAAAAAAAAAAAAAAATTAGCCAGGCCTGGTGGCATGTGTCTATAGGCACAGCTACTAAAATCAAGGCTGCAGTGAGCCGGGATTCTGCTGTTGCACTCCAGCCAGTGAGACAGAGAGAGACCCTGTCTCTAAAAAACAAAAAACAAAAGCTGAAGAGGGGGAGAAAAAGGACTGAACTAGAAAGAAGAGGCACTTGCTGCTTAACATTTAATGCCCCAGAGTTGCTGTCTTGTCTCCTCCTCGTCCCCAGCCAAGGGACCGGGTGAGTGGAGTGCTTGCCCTGCACAGGCATCTACTCACATCTCTCAAGGAGGGTTTATGGAGTTGAAGCAAATGGTAAAGAGCAGAGAGTGATGTTAGTAATCCAGTGAGGACAAGGAGCCCAGTGTGAGCCTCCTAACACAGTGTCCAGTGGAGAATATGGACTCCCTTCTCCCTTGAGTTTCTCATAAAAAAACCTCTAATTTCTGGGAGTGGGGATCAGGTTGTGCCATGTGTATAAGAACTACTGGCTTCAGTGGTAATTTATCCTTGGTTAATAAGTCCTGGGAATGCTAGCAAAAACACCAGAGCATACTCCAAGCTACTTTCTCCCTATTCTTTGTACTGATAGTAAAATCAGTAAAATCAACTCACTAACATTTCACAGGCTACACTAAAAGGGTTTCCCAGCTGTGCTGCAACATCCCTTGTTAAGACTCCAGCACATCCTCCACATCCCCTATAAGAAATGGTCCAAAAATTTCCCCCACTTCTTAAGTCCTTAACACCTCCTTTGGGATTCTTTATGCAGCTGGATCTCACTTCCTACCTTAGAGATAAGATCTCTGCCATCTGGTGGGAACTCCCTCTACACCTTAGCATATCTCTGGGTGCATTCCTGTTCCTACATTTTTGTTAAAGCTGTTTCCTTCTGCTTCCCCCTTCCCCCTCCGATTCCATCCCTTCCCCCGTGCTACTTAATCCTTCTCATCCTTTAGGGCCTAATCCAATCCACAGCTCCTCCACACAGTTTTCCCTGACATTTCCTGCCCACAATGATATCTTCTTTCTTTGAACTTAGTGAAGTCTGTTATGAAAAGTTCTAGAATCACCAAACTGGCAGTGCCTTAACTCGCCTTTTAGTCTAACCTCATGGATTTACATATTTGCCTAGTCCTTTAGCAAGTTAATGGCTGAGCCAGGACTGGACTGCAGCTTTCTGATTTCCAGTGCTATTAACTGTGCTACTATATTTTAAAAATTCAGGGCCGAGTGTTTCTTCTCTTTCACGGGTCGCTTGCCGCTGGTATATGGCATTATAAATGCTAGCAGTTTTCCTTCACATTGCAAGCCTGGTCACCTTTTACACTGCCACATTTCCTTGGAGGGAGAGGTTGGGGTTGGTTTTGGGGACTGAAAATAGTAGTACCATGTAGCATAATAATTTAGGGATAGAGAAGCAGGAAAACTGGGTTATGATGATGCATTAAATAGCTACCAGAGAGATGGCTGCTTCCTTCTTTGTTCCGTTTCTGTACCTTGTTAAATCTTCTAGGCCGAGCATGGTGGCACACGCCTGTAATCCTAGCACTTTGGAAGGCAGAGGCAGGTGGATCACCTGAGGTTAGGAGTTCGAGACCAGCCTGACTGACATAGTGAAACCCATCTTTACTAAAAATACAAAAATTAGCTGGGCATGGTGGCCCGTGCCTGTGATCCCAGCTACTCTGAGGCAGAAGAACTGCTTGAACCCAGGTGGTGGAGGTTGCAGTGAGCCAAGATTGCGCCACTGCACTCCAGCCTGGATGACAGAGTAAGACTGTGTCAAAAAAAAAAAAAAAAAAAAAGGAAAGAAATAACCATAAAAATAGGCAACCCAGCAGCCCTTGGGGTTGCTCTGCCTATGGAGTAGCCATTCTCTTATTCCTTTACTTTCTTAATAAACTTGCTTTCACGTTACTCTAGGGACTCGCCTCTCATTCTTTCTTGCACAAGATACAAGAACCCTCTCTTGGGTCTGGATCGGGACCCCTTTCCCGTAACAGTATAGCCTATTGCTCCTAGGCTACAAACTGTACAGCATGTTACTATACTGAATGTTGTAGGCAAGTGTAACACAATGGTAAGTATTTGTGTATCTAAACATATTTAAACATAGAAAAGGTATGTAAAAATACAATATTACAATCTTTTTTTTTTTTTTTTTTTCAGACAGGCTCTCACTCTGTCGCCCAGGCTGGAGTGCAGTGGGGCAATCTTGGCTCACTGCAACCTCCACCTCCCAGATTCAAGCGATTCTCGTGAATATGGGGTTTCCTCCTGTTGCCCAGGCTGGTCTCAAATTCCTGAGCTCAGGCAATCTGCCCGTCGCAGCCTCCCAAAGTGCTGGGATTACGGTCCTGAGCCACTGCACCCAGCCAGTGAGCCGTGATTGCACCAATGCACCCCAGCCTGACAGCAGAGACCGTGTCTCAGAAGAAAAAAAAGTATGTAAGAAAATGTGTTAGAAGTTACCTACAGCTAGATGCCAGGAGCGGTGGCTCAAGCCTGTAATCCCAGCACTTTGGGAGGCCAAGTCGGGTGGATCACGGGGTCAGGAGATCGAGACCATCCTGGCCAACATGGTGAAACCCCGTCTCTACTAAAAATACAAAAATTAGCTGGGCGTGGTGGTGGGCGCCTGTAATCCCAGCTACTCGGGAGCCTGAGGCAGGAGAGTGGCTTGAACCCAGGAGGCGGAGGTTGCAGTGAGCCAAGATCGCGCCACTGCACTCCAGCCTGGTGACAGAGCAAGAATCTGTCTCAAAAAAAAAGAAAAGTTTCCTACGGCTAGATAATCCCAAAATTTAGCAACTGTGATGTTCTATGATAAATCTCAATGTCTAAAATTTGCTTCATTATTATCTCTTTCCACAAACATCATAGTACAATCCTAGGAAACATTGCTGTGACTGTTCTCAATCCAGTAACTATTCAGTAGGAGACCATCTCTCTCATAAGCCCTCCAGGGTTGGTGACTGCTGACTCTGAAAAATTTTGGAGTAAAGAGCTCAGGAGTTTCCATACATTTTCTGAATATAACTTTCCTCCCAAAATTCCAAAGTTGGGTCCATAAACTAGTGATTGCCATTAATATCTATGGATCTATTTTTATGCCTGAGTACAAAGTCATTCGAGACATTTTTTCCCACCAGAGACTTGAAACCCCTACATGCATGTTACTCTTGAGACTCAGACTTTTCCTCCCATACTTTACCAATGATATCACTGGTAACATTACAGATGGTGATAACTGCTCAATGTACAGGTAGCATAGAAGGATGCATGCTTGATCAAAGATGACTTAAAATCATAGGTCAGGCCAGGCGCGGTGGCTCACGCCTGTAATCCCAGCACTTTGGGAGGCCGAGGCGGGTGGATCACCTGAGGTCAGCAGTTCGAGACTAGCCTGGCTAACATGGTGAAACCCTGTCTCTACTAATAATACAAAAATTAGATAGGCGTGGTGGCACATGCCTGTAATCTCATCTACTCTGGAGGCCGAGGCCAGAGAATCGCTTGAACCCAGGAGGCAGAGGTTGCAGTGAGCTGAGATTGCGCCATTGCACTCCAGCCTAGGTGACAAGAGCAAAATTCCATCTACAAAATAAATAAATAAATAAATAAAATCATAGGTCCGTCCACTGACTTTTGTTAAAGGACAATCTCTACCTCCAGCTGCTGTTTACTAAGTTGAATATCTGCAATTCTTGTTTCCAATAATTCAAAGCATTTTAAAAGCATGGGTGTGTTTCAAAATGTCCTCCAATCAAGTGGTTTTCAATTGCCTTGCCTCAGGGGACCATAAAATATGTATTTGGGTATCTTGGATTCATCCATTCTCAGACCACATCCAGCACAAAATTACACTGTGAGGACCTTTAGGCCCAACAGCTGCAGGAGTTAGAGGAAGGGAGATAAGGTCAAACAGGAATGTGCTGTCTGTGCATAAAATTAGCATAGCCTTATAGGTTAGCCGTAAGATAAACATAAAGCATGCTAGAAAAAAAGCAGGTAAAGGTGAAAATAATATGTCATTCAGCTAGACCTCTCCAGGAATTAAGGACACCAGGTCACTCACATTCCCAAAAGAAATATGCTCCATTAGGCTTGTTATGAGGACGTTCTCTACATTTCCATAGGAGGCTCAAGTCTAACAAGACTGAATTAGATCTACCACTGCTTGAGGACCCTGAATTTGATTTTTCATTTGTGCCATATTTACTCTATAAAACCCACAATGACTTTAATTTGCTGTATAACAATTATTACATGGTAAGCATGTTTGTCTGTATAGGCACATTTGGTGGTGTTCAGTTCCAGATTTTAAAACTTTGTTTTTTGCCTAAAGTAGCTCCTTGAAAGAAGAGCTCTTCGTGTTCTACATCATACAATATTAATCACCACATTTTCCTGATGCACTGCAGATATTGAATCACTTGGAGGATGCCTAACAAAAAATGTATGAAAACAGCTTTTACTACATCTCAATAGCTAATGTAGAACTCATTATATTCTAAGATGATAGCCAAATCCTTTTATCAATGAAAAAAATTAGTAAAGATACATCTGATGACATTTCAAGGAACTCTCTAGAATAGAAAACTATAAACCCATTTTGCTAGGATTATTTTGATAATCCCAGCAGTCATCACATATTCAGAAATCCTTACCAACTTCTCACTTTTAACTCACAATATTTCTCCTTTCCAACCCTAGGATACTGGAGGGTTAAAGTCTGGTATTTAATGTCTTCTGTTACTCCTGTCCTGTCACTCTATCCCACCTTCTTTTAATTCTCAATATTCTTGATGTTCCAGAAAGTAAAACCAGAAATTAGAGAATCACCATTAAAATAAATCAGATCAGAACCAATTTGCTTAATTGTCAGAACTTAATATTTAACTTTCAATTTGAAAAATGAATCCACTCTTAAATGTAGTGCTTTCACATAAAACTTTTCCTTTTGCTTTCACTAGCTCAAGAGTTCCTAGGAGAACGCCACCCCCTACTCCCAACAAAAAAGTATTCAGCTAACCAATTATGCACATAAACCACCAATTTTCACATGTAAATATTCTTGTACATTATCATTTTACACATTTGAATGCGATTTTTACATTTAAAGTCCAGTGACAAGGCTTTGGAGATCTCAGCCTGTGGGCTATGGACAGATTAAGATTTCTTTTCTAATGATCATTCCCTTTTGGTGCTAATGTGTTTGTTCCTTATTAGTGCCACTCACTGGCCTGGATTTAAGCCAGATTAAAATAAATTCCTTTGATTTGCCTGGTTTCAAAGACACAAAAGAATTTCCCACTTTGAAAATCCCCACAGAGTTTTGGGCAAAGAATGTGTCACCTCAGGATGTTGATACTCTTCATTATGACTTACACTGTTAGGAATTCCTCAACCTTAAGAGATAAGGTTGGTGTTGCTCCCTTCTTTCTTAGAAAAATGCAAAGGTAATGTCATCTGCTGTGAGTCTGATACCATTGTTAACTGTGCTTAATTCCTGAAATAATATAATACAAATTGAAATTTGTTTTAGGGATTTTGTAAATGCGTGACCACAGTTACAGCCTTAGTTCTACTGCTTAAAATTGGATATTTGAATATATTTGAAGTATTTGCAGAAAAATCACAAAAGCATGTCTTTTTTGTCATTGAATTTGTCAAGGAATAATTTTAATAAGCTTCATCCAGCTTTCCTATTATGCATGATTAAAATGTAAGTTAATACATAATTCAAAACTATTTTGAAGTTATTAAAATGAAGATATTCCTTTAGATTAATGTGTTAACTGTTTGTTTCTATTTTACAAATCTGTAGATGAAACCAAATATTATTTAACACTAAAACATGTGATAAGCTAAGGAGGACATCATCTGTATCACTTCAATACAAGAAAATAATGACAGCTTTCTTTATCCAGAAAATTATGCATGTTAGGAGGTCTGTATTCAAAAAGGCATTTTCTTTTTCTCTTTTTTTTTTCATTTGAGACAGCATCTCATTCGGTTGCCCAGGCTGGAGTGCAGTAGTGCAATCTCAGCTCACTACAACCTCCACCTCCTGTGTTCAAGCGATTCTCCTGCCTGAGCCTCCTGAGTAGCTGTGTTAGGCATTTTCTAACCCCCAAGATAACTCTGCCACCACAATCCAAACAACATTTGAACTTTTTTTTGTTTGTATCATATGTAAGCGCTAAGAAAGCAGTTTTAATAGAAATTAAACATATATAGCGTTCTCTTTAAATATATTTAGAAAATTACTCTTAATATTAATATAATTTTTCAATTGTTTTAGTTCTTGTACATTTTAATGATCAATAAAAGCTGGCCATACTTGCTAATTTAATTGTCATCCTAAATATATGTAATCCTGTCTAAGAACTTCCAAAATCTCTTTAAGAGCCACTAGATAATTGAAAATATAGTGGATTCCTTTAAAGGGCTGATATAAGGGGATGGTAGGTGAGTGAGAGGACAGGATTACTGAAAAAAAAACAACAACAACAATAAGAATGATTACAAACAATTGAATTCATGGAAATAGAATGAAAAATGGTTATCAGAGACCAGGAAGGGCAGCCAGTGGGGAAGGGAGAGATGTGGGGATGGTTAATGGATACAAACATATATTTAGATAGAATGAATAAGATCTACTACTTGGGGCCGGGTGCAGTGGCTCACGCCTGTAATCCCAACACTTTGGGAGGCCAGGGCAGGTGGATCACCTGAGCTCAGGAGTTCGAGACCAGCCTGACCAAGATGGAGAAACCCCATCTCTACTAAAAATACAAAAATTAGCCAGGCGTGGTGGTGGGTGCCTATAGTCCCAGCTACTTAGGAGGCTGAGGCAGGAGAATCGCTTGACTCTAGGAGGTGGAGGTTGCAGTGAGCTGAGGTCACGCCATTGCACTCCAGCCTGGGCAACAAGAGCGAAACTCTGACTCAAAAAAAAAAAAAAAAAGATCTAGTACTTGATAGCACAACAGGGTGACTACAGACAACAATAAATTATTGTACATTTAAAAATAACTAAAAGAGCATAATTGGATTATTTGTAACACAAAAGAAGGATAAATGCTGGAGGTGATGCATACCCCATTTACCTTGATGGATTATTACACATTGCGTGCCTATATCAAAGTATCTCATATACTCCATAAATATATACACCTACTATGTGCCAACAAAAATTAAAAAGTAAGAAAATAAAAATAGATTTAAAAAAGAATGATAGTTTTTATGTCGGAATTTATGTTTGATGTGTTTATGTGATGTGTTTGTGTTGTGACCTATATAATAGGTGAATGTATATAATACTTTTCTTTTAGAATTAGTCTTCAAAAAAAAGAAAAAAGGCCAGGCGCAGTGGCTCACGCTTGTAATCCCAGCACTTTGGGAGGCCGAGGCGGGCGGATCACGAGGTCAGGAGATCGAGACCACGGTGAAACTCCGTTTCTACTAAAAATACAAAAAATTAGCCGGGCGTGGTGGCGGGCGCCTGTAGTCCCAGCTACTCGGAGAGGCTGAGGCAGGAGAATGGCGTGAACCCGGGAGGCGGAGCTTGCGGCGAGCCGAGATTGAGCCACTGCACTCCAGCCTGGGCGACAGAGCGAGACTCCGTCTCAGAAAAAAAAAAAAAAAATAGAATTAGTCAAAGAAGAAGTAATCAATGAAGGAAGAAAAAGACTGATAAATTGACTGCCTGCTTATGAATAATAAAGAAAAAATATGATAAATGAATTCAAAGGATTACAGTCCGAGAAAAAATTACTTGATCACATATGACATAATAGAGAAAAAGGGCTTACAAATCAATAGAGCGAAACACCAATAGAAAATGACAAAGACTGTCAACAGACATTCACAAATAAGGAAATATAAATGGTTAATAAACTTACAAAAATATGTTTAACCTGATGACAGATGAAGACATACATGTTAACCCACTGAAATGCTTTTTGACGATTATATTGGGAAAGATAAAAATGAGAGAAAAAGCTTAATGTTGGCAAGTATTTGCTAAAGCAGGTACTCTCATATTCTGTAAGTGGGAATACAAATTTGTGCCAAAACTGTAGAGGATAATTTGACAACATAAACTAAAATTCAAGATGCTCTAGTATGATCCAGAAATTCTACTTTTAAAATCTTATCTTGGCCAGGCGTGGTGGCTCATGCCTGTAATCCCAGCACTTTGGGAGGCTGAGGTGGGTGGATCACCTGAGGTTAGGAGTTCGAGACCAGCCTGGCCAACATCGTAAAACCCCATCTTTACTAAAAATGCAAAAAATTAGCCTGGTGTGGTGGCACGCCCCAATAATCCCAGCTACTCGGGAGGCTGAGGTGGGAGAATTGCTTGAACCCGGGAGGTGGGGGCTACAGTGAGCCGAGATTGTGCCACTGCACTCCAGCCTGGGCAACAGAGCGAGACCCCGTCTCAAAAAAAGAAAAAATCATATCCTAAGGAAATATCATAGGTAACGTGAAAAACTGGAAACAATGGAAATCTCCCAGAGTAGAATTATTCATGAAGTCTAATATTCTGTATCCATTAAGTCTATCTATGTGAGCTATTTTATCTGAGATGTTCAATCAGAAACAAAAGCTACAGAATAATATACTTCTATTAGGTTGGTGCAAAAGTAATCACAGTTTCTGCCATTGAAAGTAATGGCCAAAATGGCCGGGCCTGGTGGCTCATGCCTGTAATCCCACCACTTTGGGAGGCCGAAGTGGGCAGATCATTTCAGGTCAGGAGTTCGAGACCAGCCTGGCCAACATGGCAAAACCCCATCTCTACTAAAAAAACAAATACAAAAAAATTAGCCAGGCATGGTGGCACATGCCTGTAATCTCAGCTACTTGGGAGGCTGAGGCAGGAGAATTGGATGAACCCGGCAGGCGGAGGTTGTAGTGAGCTGGATCCACCACTGCAGTACAGCCTGCGTGGAGAAAATAAAAGAAAATAAAAGAGGCCAGGCAAGGTGGCTCACGCCTGTAATCCCAGCACGTTGGGAGGCCAAGGCAGTCAGATCACCTGAGGTCAGGAGTTGGAGACCAGCCTGGCTAACATGGTGAAACCCCGTTTCTACTAAAAATACAAAAAAATTAGCTGGGTGTGGTGGTGCACGCCTGTAATCCCAGCTACTTGGGAGGCTGAGGCAGGTCAATAGCTTGAACCTGGGAGGCAGAGGTTGCAGTGAGCCGAGATTGTGCCAGGGCAGTAAAAGCGAAACTCTGTCTCAAAAAAAAAAAAAAAAAGTAAAGAAAAGAAAAGAAAGAAAGAAAGAAAGAAAGAAAGAAAGAAAGAAAGAAAGAAAGAAAGAAAGGAGAGAGAAAGACCACGATTACTTTTGCACCAACCTAATTGCATGTGTTAGTTTAAGCAATATACATATAAGGAAGTTATCTTTAGAGGAGAGAACTATAAAAGACATATTTTCTTTTAATGTTAAAAAACAATATTGTAGAACTGAAAGAAAACATGTAAATAATAATTAAAAGAATGA
>NW_026652278.1:105298016-105312556 GCF_009828535.3 Hylobates moloch | reverse complement strand
GCTTGAACCTGGGAGGCAGAGGTTGCAGTGAGCCAAAAAAAAAAAAAAAAGTAAAAAAAAAAAAACAAAGAAAAAAAAAAAAAAAAAAAGTAAAGAAAAGAGAAAGAAAGAAAGAAAGGAGAGAGAAAGACCACGATTACTTTTGCACCAACCTAATTGCATGTGTTAGTTTAAGCAATATACATATAAGGAAGTTATCTTTAGAGGAGAGAACTATAAAAGACATATTTTCTTTTAATGTTAAAAAACAATATTGTAGAACTGAAAGAAAACATGTAAATAATAATTAAAAGAATGAGCAAGGCAGGTTATTCTGGATTCTACCATAATGAAATTGTCAGGTATCAGCCAAAGTAAACTGCCCGCACTTTCATGTTTCTGTCCCCAAAAAGGAAAGGTTATATAAAACACCATTAAAATGGTCAGCCTGTAGAAGAAGCTATTTCACTAATAACTCCGTCATTGACTACACACTGTATTGAGCTAATATAGGAAAAGATTTTCTTTTACAGTCTGAAGAAGATTAAAATTCCATATTCTTCATGCCAAGTATCAGAGTCAACATTTGGGCCTTGGCCTAACTTGGTAGTCCTGATGGATCTCAGAAGATATGGAATGAGAGGATGGGCGCGGTGGCTCACGCCTGTAATCCCAGTACTTTGGGAGGCCGAGGTAGTGAATCACGAGGTCAGGGGTTCGAGACCAGCCTCACCAACATGGTGAAACCTCGTCTTTACTAAAAATACAAAAATTAGCTGGGCGTGGTGGCGGGTGCCTGTAATCCCAGCTACTCAGGAGGCTGAGGCAGGAGAATCGCTTGAACCCGGGAGGCAGAGGTTGCAGTGAGCCAAGATTGTGCCACTGTATTCCAGCCTGGGCAACAGGGCAAGACTCTGTCTCAAAAGAAAAAAAGAAGATGATGTGGAATGAGGACTGAAATCTCCTAAAACCTGTTTATAAATGATTGTAATGGAATTTTGGATTATCTGGCATTTCATTTTAGGGGACTTTTCTTCAGTTTTAGTTTTACTTTCTTTTAAAAAGAAACAAAGTAAATCTGATTACGTTATTCCTCTATTTGCACATCTATTATGGATAACCATTGTCTAAAATATAATGCTCAAACTCCTCCTTATCAAGGCAAACAGGGCCCTTCTGACAACCTACCTTAACCAATCTTATCTAGGGTGTGTCTCCACTTACCCAACTCCATAGCCCTCCTAATACACACACGCACACACACACACACACACACACACAGAATTCAGTGAAAAGTTTGAAGACACTGTGCCAACACAGTGAATTTCACCTCTGTGAAGCCTTCCCCAAGTCTGTGTAGCACTTATCATATTTTATTTTAATTTTATTTTAGTATTTTGTTTTGTTTTGAGACAGAGTCTCGCTCTGTCGCCCAGGCTGGAGTGCAGTAGTGAACTGTTTGACCTCCTGAGCTCAAGAGATCCTCCTGCCTCAGCCTCCCAAGTAGCTGGGACTTAAGGTACATGCCACTGTGCCCAGCTAATTTTTTTAAAAAAATTTGGCTGGAAATGTTGCCCAGACTGGTTTTAACTCCTGGTCTCAAGCAGTCCTCCCACTTCAATATCCCAAAGCGCTGGGATTACATGTGCAAGCCACCACTCCCAGCCCTGTTTTATTTAAGTGTGCATTCTCTTCTCTAAACAGTAACCTGTTCAAATAAAGGGGCCAAGTACTCAACATCTGGTAACTGAAACAGTACTATGATTGTTTATATCAATAAATCAGAAGAATGCTTTGATAAGGGCTTTGAACCCAATTTCAATTTTATTGTGTTTGTTTGTTTGTTTTTAAGAAATGGCGTATCACTATGTTGCCCAGGCTGGTCTTTATCTCCTGAGCTGAAGCAATCTTCCCACTTCAGCCACCCCAGTAGCTATTACAAGCATGAGCCACCACACCTTACCCTGAACCCAATGCCAATTTTAAAGATTTATAAACCAGTCATTTCAAATGAAGAATAATGAAATCCAAGTGGAAAGAAAAACAAAAAGTTTTAGTTATACCCAAAACAAAATTGACGAGGAACACTTACACTAGGCGTCTGTATGGACACAGGCATAAAAGCACTGACTATGATGATGGCAGACTGACTGCTCTGTCACCCTATCGCTAAAGAGGGCCCATCGATCCTGATCACATTGCCCAGGTCCAGCCCTAAGAGGCAGCATGGACAGAGCAGGCTTTGCTTTGTCAGGATGGCTATGCAACAAAAAGGGAGCTCTCTGAAGAGTGCCAACGGAAGGGATGCTTGGGCTTGCTGGAAAGAAGCCTGTTGGTTAGAGAAAAGCCTAGTGGAAATAGTCAGCTCAATGAATCGAAGGGAGTTGACCTAATCTCTTTCTCCTGAGAATTTCTGCCTGGGTGAAGAAGGCAAAACTGGATCTCTGCACGTAGAAGCACATGATAAACAGTTGTTGCTAGAAAAACTATGGTTGTAATATGTGATAATATCCATTAAGAGAATAATACTTTCGCCAGGCATTGTGGCTCGTACCAGTAATCCCAGCACTTTGGGAGGCTGAGGCAGGTGGATCACCTTAGGCAAGGAGTTAGAGACCAGCCTGGGTAACATAGTGAGATCTCTGTTCCTAAAAAAATTAAAAAAAAATTTTTTTTTGAGACAGAGTTCACCCTGTCACCCAGGCTGGAGTGCAGTGGTGCAATCTCAGCTCACTGCAACCTCTGCTCCAGGGTTCAAGTGATTCTCCTGCCTTAGCCTCCTGAGTAGCGGGGACTATGGATGCCCACCACCATGCCCGGCTCATTTTGTATTTTTTAGTAGAGATGGGGTTTCATCGTGTTGGCCAGCCTGGTCTCGAACTTTTGGCCTCCCAAACTGCTGGGATTACGGACGTAAGCCACTGTGCCTGGCATCTACAAAATTTTTTTTTTCTTCTTTTTTGAGATGGAGTTTTGCTCTGTCACCCAGGCTGACGTGAAATGCCAAGATCTTGGCTCACTGGGTTCCACCTCCTGGGTTCAAGCAATTCTCCTGCCTCAGCCTCCTGAGTAGCTGGGATTACAGGCGCGCGCCACCACACCCAGCTACTTTTTTGTATTTTTAATAGAAACAGGGTTTCACCATGTTGGACAGGCTGGTCTTGAACTCCTGACCTCATGATTCACCCACCTCGGCCTCCCAAAGTGCTGGGATTACAAGTGTGAGCCATCGCACCCAGCTGTCCCCAATTTTTTTAAGTTAGCCAGGCATTGTGGCATGCACCTGTAGTCCCAGATACTCCGGAGGCTGAAGTAGGAGGATTGTTTGAGCCCAGGAGTTCGAGGTTACAATGAGCTATGATGACACCACTGCTACAGCTTGGGAGACAGAGCAAGACCTTGTCTCTAAAATAGTAAAAATAAAAATAAATAAGTAAATAATGCTAATAAAAAAGAGAATAATACTTTTGACTCTTTGATAATGGTCATTTTTCTCTGCTTTTCCTCTTTTTTTTTTTCCTCATCAGAACAGAACTTTAACTAAAATATTGATAGCTAACCACATTTAGAAAGACCAGGTTGATGTGGAGAATTTGGAAATGGAAATAGGTTAGAAGAACCCGCCTGCAACAAAGATTTTTAACTTTATTATTTTATTTATTTATTTATTTATTTATTTATTTATTTATTTATTGAGACGGGGTTCTGCTCTGTTGCCCAGGCTAGAGTGCAGTGGTGTGATCACAGTTCACTGCAGCCTTGACCTCCCAGGCTCAAGAGATTCTACGACCTCAGCCTCCAAGTAGCTGGGACTACAGACTGGCTAATTTTTCTATTTTTAATAGAGATGGGTTTTCGCCATGTTGCCTAGCCTGGTCTTGGTCTTTAAATATTTATTTCTTTTAGTATTAAAAGTTAGCTCTACACTGACAAAACTAAGAGCACAACACAGATTTATCAGAGAGTGATAGGAGGGGAGCAAGGAGGAAATTGCTTCTCCCTCCCCCATCTTTTTTTTTTTTTTTTTTTGAGACCTGCTCTGTCGCCCAGGCTGGAGTGCAGTGGCGCGATCTCGGCTCACTGCAAGCTCCGCCTCCCGGGTTCACGCCATTCTCCTGCCTCAGCCTCCCGAGTAGCTGGGACTACAGGCGCCCGCCAACACGCCCGGCTAATTTTTTGTATTTTTAGTAGAAACGGGGTTTCACCGTGTTAGCCAAGATGGTCTCGATCTCCTGACCTCGTGATCCGCCTGTCTCGGCCTCCCAAAGTGCCGGGATTACAGGCGTGAGCCACCGCGCCCGGCTCTCCCTCCCCCATCTAAGGGAACATCAGGAAATTGGTAATTCAGCATAGCATGGGTGGGCAGAGATCTCTTTTTGTTTCCCAGACGGAGTCTTGCTCTGTCACCCAGGCTGGAGTGTAGTGGTGCAATCTCAGCTCACTGCAACCTCCGCCTCCCCGGTTCAAGTGAAACCCCTGCCTCAGTCTCCCGAGTAGCTGGGATTACAGGTGTGAGCCACCACGCCCTGCTAATTTTTGTATTTTTAGTAGAGATGAGGTTTCACCATGTTGGCCAGGCTAGTCTTGACTCCTGACCTCGTGATCCACCTGCCTCGGCCTCCCAAAGTGCTGAGATTACTTACAGGCATGAGCCACAGAGCCTGGCCTAGAAATATCTTTTAAAAGCATTCATTCCAGCTGGGAGCAGTGGCATGCTTCTAAGTGCATCAAACCATTAAATATCCAGACAAATCAGACTTTTTTTGCCTGTTTTAACTCTGCTTCTCTCCTTACATTGGACTCTTCTAGAATGTAGGAGTTTTTTTGTTTGTTTTTGTGTTCTTGGCAGATTTTACGGTTTTATTTAAACACAAAACGTGCATATGAGCTATCCATTTTCTTTGCTGCGCAGCCTGGCATTGGGGTTGGTGACTCTGACAGCCAGCTGGGCAGAACTTTCCATGATGGCTTTGCGGTTCTTGGTTTTTGTGAGCGATCTCAGCACAGTAAGATTTGTTGCACATCAGCAGCACTTCCAGCTCCTTGATGTTGTGGACCAGGAACTTTCAGAAGCCACTAGCAGCATGTGCTTTGTTTTTTTTTTGTTTGTTTGTTTTTTGTCATTGTTGTTGCTCCCATAACCAATGTTGGGCATCAAGATCTGGGCCTTGAACCTTCTATGAACCCTGTTGTCAATACCTCTGGGTTTCCACCAGTTACGCTTCATTTTGACATATGGGTCTGACTGGTGCCGGATGAACTTCTTGGTTCCTTTTTGATGATCATGGGCTTCACAAGGGTTCTGCGGGCGGCCATGATGCCGAGGAGGAGATGGCTGCCACCTCTGTAGGCAGCCCAGAGGAAGAGCTAGAATGTAGTTTTTAACTCACAATTCAGAACTCTCCTGAACCTGCAGACTAGGTTAAGGTTCCTGCTAGCTACCTGCAGCATATAGCCCTTACTACTCTCATAGCACCTGTTAAGTAAGGAACTACTGAAATCACTTGCTTAATTACCTGATGTATGCTCCACCTGGGCAAGGATCTTGCATATCTTTTTTTTTTTTTTTTTGAGATGGACTCTTGCTCTTGTTGCCCAGGCTGGAGTACAGTGGTGCAATCTTGGCTCACTGAAACCTCTGCCTCCCGGGTTCAAGCGATTCTCTGGCCTCAGTCTCCTGAGTAGCTTGGATTATAGCTGCCCACCACCACACCCGGCTAATTTTTGTACTTTTTAAATAGAGACGGGGCTTCACGATGTTGACTAGGCTGGTCTCGAACTCCTGACCTCAGGTGATCCGCTCGCCTTGGCCTCCCAAAGTGCTGGGATTACAGGTGTTAGCCACTGCACCCAGCCTCATGTCTTATTCAATTGTGTATCCACAGTGCCTACTATAAACCTGGGCACAGGACAGATGCAAAGTACATAATTGTAAACGAGTATTCTCTTATACATCAAGGTTGCTAAATATTTATGTTAGATGAATGGTGTGGTAGTTTGTTCTATTGATGTACCCCAATGAACCAAATCTCCTGCTATTTACATCCTTCTGCCGTCTCTTCTTGAATCTGACACATTTTAACCAATAGAATACAGCTAAAGTTGCCCTGTGCCAGTTCCAGGCCTAAGTCTTAAGAAACCTTGAGCTTCCTCCTTTTGTACAAATGAAAGAAAATCCTAACATACATAGTCCAACTCCTTCGACTACCAAGCTAGGAAGAAGCCCAAGTCATCTATATGGTGAGGCCACATGTAAGAGAACTAAGAACCCAGCTGGCAGCAAGAACTGAGGAACTCAGCTGAGCACGAACTGAACCCCTTCTCCCATCAAACTCCACCAACTAGCACCAACATACCAGTCATGTGAATGGCACACCTTGGAAGTGGATCATCCAACCCCAGTCAAGCTGCTCCAGCTGATGCCATGTGAAGCAAACTGCCAAGTCTCAGAATCTGTGCCAAATCTGCACAAATCTCAGAATCGGGAGCAAATAAATGGTAGCTACTGTTTTAAAGCCCTGAACATTAGAATGGTTGTTATGTAGCAACTGATAATTGAGATAGAGGATGGGTGGATATTTACATTTCATAGAAATAAAATACAAACCATGTGCTCTATATGCACATATACGCAAAGATTTGCTGCAATGAAAGGCAGTAGATTTACAGAGAGAACTTATATATTTCCTGGACTTACAATAGTCTAATGTTATTAAATCGAGCATCATAGAGTGTTAGCATTTTTCTTTTAGTTATGAAAAATAACTCATGTTTGTGAATATGAACTATTTGCTATGTGCCCAGCACTTTGTATGCATAAATTCTCACCACAGCAATATGCTAAACATATTACCCCCAATTTATAGACAATGAAACTGATAGTTAGAGAGGAAGTAACCAGGCCAAAGTCACATGCTGAGCAGGATTCAGAACCGGAATTTGAACTCAAATCGTTGTAGCTTCAGAGCCCAAGGTCTTAAAAACACTAGAGGGACTTTCTGAAAAAAAGCCACCACTACCACCACCACTACTTATCACTACCAAAGCCAGTCATGAGAACAATGTAATTGTGCTCCCTCAAGGGAGAATTACTGTCACTATTTCTCTTTCTCTCCATTTCCATTCTCTTTCTCTCCAGCTTCAGCTGAGCTCCTCCAAGACTAGTGGTCTAGTGATGCAATCAGCAATCTCACTACATGACAGCCCCTCAACCAGTGTTTAGGAGAAAAATGATACAGTCACGAATGTTACCTCTAAAAAGGATTTGCAGAATGAGCATTAACCTTACCACACATGCAGCACCTACTGAAATAGTGTGATTGCAAGGAAATGCCTCTCTAACAAAAAATCTCTTCCCTGAGTGGCAGATGTCTAAAATCTGCCATTGTGAAGGGGAATGAAAAATGATCTGCCACATGCTTCTGTATACCTGATTCTCTGTACTCAATTTCCTCATCTGTAATATTAGAGAACTGATTTGTTAAATTCTGTAAAACTTTATGGTTCTATTTTTCTTCTTTTTTTTTTTTGAGATGGAGTCTTGCTCTGTTGTCCAGGCTAGAGTGCAGCGAAGCAATCTCAGCTCACAGCAACCTCTACCTCCCAGGTTCAAGCAATTCTCCTGCCTCAGCCTCCCAAGTAGCTGCGACTATTTAGGCGCAGGCTGCCACGCCTGGCTAATTTTTTGTATATTAGTAGAGACGGGGTTTCACCGTGTTGCCCAGGCTGGTCTCAAACTCCTGAGCTCAGGCAATCTGCCCATCTGGGCCTCCCAAAGTGCTGGGATTACAGGCGTGAGCCACCGTGCCCAGCCCTGGTTCTGTTTTTTAATTTAAATTTAAGATAAATTTAGCAGCTATTAGGTTATTAAGTTAGGCAAGGGATTATAAAAATACAGTGATTTAATTGAAAGGCACTTGTCATAGATGGGTTTTATTTCTGTCCTGAAACCTAAAAGAAAGAATAGGATTCTGGGAACATAGACTATGTGAATTATAGTCTACCTAAGTAGACTACAAATATAGCAGGCTATATAAAATAAACCAATCACAAAAAGACAAATACTGAATGATTCCACTTATACGAGTCACTTATGTAGAAAAATTCATAGAAATATAAAGAATAGTAGTTACTGTGGGCTGGGATGAGGAGGAAATGGAGAGCTGTTCAATGAGTACACAGTTTCAGTTTTGTAAGATGAAAAATTTCTAGAGATTAGTTGCAGAACAATGTGATTATACCTAATACTACTGAACTGTACACTTAGAAATGGTTAAGTTGATAAATTCTGTATGTTTTTTTACCACAATTTAAAAAAAGAAATAGAATATACATACCCCGTGAGTGGTACAGAGAGTAATACTTCAGTGGTTTGGGGAAATGAGAGATTCACTGGTGTCATGTGAATGACATCAGTGTAATAAGGAAAGCCCTCTTGTGGGAAGATGGGTGGCAGTCCTTGAAGATGATGAATGTTGACAGGTAGAGACAGGAAGATGAAGAGATAAGCAAAATTGGGGAGATGGAAGAGGCTGCAACGTTTTGGGGTAAATGCAGGAACCCAGTCTGATTTAACACTTAAGCAATGTGCACAGAGAAGAAATGATTAAAGAACCGCATCCAGGGAATTTTATATTTTATTTTATTTTATTTTATTTTATTTTATTTATTTTTGAGACAGAGTATCTCTCTGCCACCCAGCCTGGAGTGCAGTGGCACAATCTCAGCTCACTGCAACCTCTGCCTCCCAGGCTCAAGTGATCCTCTCACCTCAGTATTTTTTGTAGAGACAGGGTTTCACTATGTTGCCCAAGCTGGACTCAAACTCCTGGGCTCAAAGGATCCACCCACCTCAGCCTCCCACAGTGCTGGGATTATAGGCATGAGCCATCTCACTCAGCCAGAATTTTAAATTCACTGAAGTTAGAATTATATTTCCAGCGTGTATCATTTCTTCATAATTGACGCAACATGTGCAATTGCTCTAGGGAATGAACTTTTTATTGCTTCAATTTTAGATTGATAAGATCACATTATGATGTATCATTAGGAACAGCTAATAACAGTAATGATCTAATAAGTGTAATGCAATCTAAGACACTTCACAAATAAACAAAAATTAAACCAAACTGGGCAAAACGCCCAGATTACTTCCTACACACACCAACAAAATACTATAAAAGTAAAAATGGAAACAAATGTCTCCTAAAAATGGTGGTTATTTTTGGGTTACAAAACAATGGAAGACTTTTTTTCTTTTTCTCTGTATTAGTCCTTATTTCTGTTTTTAAAATAAGCATGAACATCTTTTGATAATGGGAAAACATTTAATGATATAAATTGTTATTATACGTGGCATCAGAATACAAGAGAACGACTTCTTGAAATCCCGAAAGAAAAATGATGAGGAACCCATCTCTATCTCACCAACGTGGGGATTCCAGCTACTTGATAGCAGGCAACTTGCCTTTCATTGATTTTATACACCCCTAACAGGGATCCTCACAGTATACTTTCTCCAATAAGTAGTTTCTGACTATTAATGACTCTGGACACAGGAAAAGGAAAGGTTCTAAGCCATCCTAAGAATACATTTTGGCCCTGAATTTAACTAGAAAGAGGGAATAGCAGAAATGCTCCCACTACTGACCAAGCTAAAGATAATATTTTTCTTTTTTTTTTTTTTTTTTTTGAGACAGAGTCTCGCTCTGTCGCCCAGGCTGGAGTGCAGTGGTGACATCCTGGCTCACTGCAAGCTCCGCCTCCCAGGTTCACGCCATTCTCCTGCCTCAGCCTCTCCGAGTAGCTGGGACTACAGGCGCCCGCCACCACGCCCGGCTAATTTTTTGTATTTTTAGTAGAGACGGGGTTTCACCGTGGTCTCGATCTCCTGACCTCGTGATCCGCCCGCCTCGGCCTCCCAAAGTGCTGGGATTACAGGCGTGAGCCACTGCGCCTGGCTGTTAATATTTTTCAGCACTTGTCAAGTCCCATCAGTAAGCCAGCTAGGGAGCTCAGTTCCTTCTCCAAAAGATTAGAAAGTAGGCATCTTCTTCTCTTAAGGAGAGACTGTGAGTAGGCTTAAAATTGAATTCACACTTTTCATCTCTAATGGAAATCAATGTTACTATTCCTTCTGTTTCCTTCCACAGATATACTATGTGTGTATATATATATATATATATATATGCAAATATGTATTTTACACACACACACACACACACCACATCACATAATTAATCTCTGTTAGCCAGATGTGTTGGCTCACACCTGTAATCCCAGCACTTTGGGAGGCCAAGGCGGGTGGATCACCTGAGGCCAGGAGTTCGAGACCAGCCTGGCCAACATTGTGAAACCCCATCTCTACTAAAAATACAAAAATTAGCCAGGCGTGGTGGCAGGCGGCTGTATTCTCAGCTACTTAGGAGGCTGAGGGGGGAGAATTGCTAGAACTCAGGAGGCGGAGGTTGCAATGAGTTGAGATCGCACCATTGCACTCCAGGCTGGGCGACAAGGTGAGACTCCATCTCAAAAAACAAACAAACAAACAAAATTGGTCTCTGTTTTCAGTTTTTCCTTTCTTTTCTATGCAATATATTTAACCTATAGCTATGGTGTTAATTCTTGTTGATTTGAATCAAAGTTGAATTGTTGAATTGAATTGAAGAAAATTTCCTTAATTCATTCCACAAATGTTTAATTTGAGCTGGATGCTGGGTCTGTATCAGTGAAAAAAACAGTTTCCGCAGAAGCTTGAAGTCTAATTTGCAAAGTCATGGTAAGTTATTAGTATAAAACTTAAATAATTTCTATTAAAAAATATGTACATGTATGAAATAATTAGAGTAAAATTACTCATGAACTAATGCTTTGTCACTAGTAGAGCTATGGGCTACATATGGAGCAGATATCGGACCTCCAAATACCAGGACAAAGAAGCAGAATTGGATAGGCTTTGGTTAAACTAGGATTTTACATGTGGGAGGCACTTCATATATAATCATATCCCAATTATTTATACTTAGGTGAGGAATCCAAGTCTCAGGGAGATATAAACAGTGTTATTTATTTATTTTTTATGTATTATTATTATTTTTTTTTGAGGCCGAGTCTCACTCTGTCGCCTAGCTTGGAGTGCAGTGGCACGATCTTGGCTCACTGCAACCTCCACCTCTCGAGTTCAAGCGATTCTCCTGCCTTAGTCTCCCGAGTAGCTGGGATTACAGGCACATGCCGCCATCCCCAGCTAATTTTTTTTTTTTGGTATTTTAATTAATTAAGTATTATTTTTTATTTTTTTATTTTTTTGAGACAGAGTCTTATTTTGTTGCCCAGGCTGGAGTGCAGTGGCGGGATCTTGGCTCACTGCAACCTCTGCCTGCCAGGTTCAAGCAATTCTCTGCCTCAGCCTCTGGAGTAGCTAGGATTACAGGCGCCCGCCACCACACCTGGCTAATTTTTTTATATTTTTAGTACAGACAGGGTTTCACCATCTTGGACAGGCTGGTCTTGAACTCCCGACCTAGTGATCCACTGGCCTCAGCCTCCCAAAGTGCTGGGATTACAGGCGTGAGCCACCATGCCTGGCCCTTTTTTTTTGTATTTTTAGTAGAGACAGGGTTTCACCATGCTGGCCAGGCTGGTCTCAAACTCCTGACCTCGTGATCCGCCTGCCTCAGCCTCCCAAAGTGCTGAGATTATAGGTGTGAGCCACCACGCCCAGCCTGAAACACTGAGTGCTATTTAGAAGCATAGATTCATGTTCTTTCTAGTCCAGGGTAGACCACATTATTTGGTGTTGGTGAAGACCCAAGTAGATGACTTCTAAGAGTGCATCCCTTCTAAGAGTGCATCCCAACACTCAATTGTGAGGCTAGATTCTGTTTTGTAGAAAATACTGTAAGGACAGAACACCTCTTTTGGAGCAATCGATAGCAACATGGCAAAGAGTTTATGACCATGAACTCAAGAACCTGACTGCTACAATTAAAAATCCTTACTCTGGCTGAGCACAGGCCTGTGATTTCAGCACCTTAGGAGGTCAAGGTGGAAGGACTGCTTGAGGCCAGAAGTTTGAGACCAGCCTGGGCAACACAAGGAGACTCCCTTTGCTACAAAAAAAAAAAAGAAGTAAATAGCTGGGTATGGTAATGTAGCTACTTGGGAAGCAGGATTGGTTGGGCCCAGTAGTTTGAGTAGTTTCAGGTTGCAGTGAGCTATGATCATGCCACTGCACTCCAGCCTGGGCAACAGAGCCAGACCCTGTTTCTTAAAAAAAAAAAAAAAAAAAAAAAAAACCCTACTCTGTCAGTTCCCACATCTGTAAAATAGGAATAATAATGGTATCCATTTTATAGTCATTGTGAGAGTAAAATGAGCTGATACACACAGTGATGTGCTGGTAAATATTTAACCAGCCTGGGAATAAGAAAGCTTTTTAGCGCTTATCAATTTCCTACCTGATTTCAAGCCACCAACATGAGTCTACTAGCTTATAGAATTCCTGATATTTTAACCATTGGCTCTTATGAGCTGGTACTTGTATACCACAGCATATGAAATATTTATGAAAATACCTGAGCCAGGCATGGTGGCACACACCTGTTGTCCCAGCTACTTGAGAACCTAAGGCTTGAGCCGAGGAATTGAAGGCTGTAGTGTGCGATGATTGTGCCTGTGAACAGCCACATAGGCACTCCTCTAGCCCAGGCAACACAGTGAGACCTTGTTTCTGCACTTTGAGTATTATATGCATACAAAACATGTATATATTAGTTACTATATATACTTTTTTTTTTTTTTGAGACAAGGTCTCACTCTGTTGCCCAAGTTGTAGTGCAGGGGCACGATCATGGCTCACTGCAGCTTCAAACTCGCAGGCTCAAGCAATCCTCCCACCTTACAGCCTCTGAAATTGCTCGGGGCTACAAGCATGTGCCACCACACCCTGCAATTTTTGTATTCTGTAGAGATTGGGGTCTCATTTTGTTGCTCAGTCTGGTCTGAAACTCCTGAGCTCAAGTGAAGTAGATCTACCCACCTCAGCCTCCCAAAGTGCTGGGATTACAGGAGTGAGCCACCACGCCCAGCTAGCTAGTCACTATATATACTACTAAAATATATATAACAGCATTTTCTCTGATTTTGGAATGTTCGAGTACACTGTAATTTTCAAAATAACTAAATTCATAGTGATGCTCGGTGGTACCCTTATCCCCGGGAGGCCCTAAATAAAAATATAAGCTAACTAAAACAGTATGTTTACTATGCAAATGCGGCTTCCAGACAGTTTCCTCCAATGCCTCTGCCTTTCCACACTTAATTCCCTCTAGATAGAGTCTAGAGACATCATAAGTGTGTGACTGATTCCCATCTGAATGACATTATTAATTGTATATTTTTTGGGGCAAAGTTTCTATTTATTTCCTTATTTTCTTTTTTTGGAGATGGAGTCTCACTCTGTTGCCCAGGCTGGAGTGCAATGGAGTGATCTCAGCTTACTGCAACCTCCACCTCCTGGGTTCAAGCGATTCTCCTGCCTCAGCCTTCCAAGGAGTAGCTGGGACTCCAAGCGCCCGCCACCACATCTGGCTAATTTTTGTATTTTTAGTAGAGACGGGGGTTCCACCATACTGGCCAGGCTGGTCTCGAACTCCTGACCTTGTGATCCGCCTGCCTGGGCCTCCCAAAGTGCTGGGATTACAAGCATGAGCCACCCTGCTCGGCCTAGTTCCCTATTTTAATGCAAAAAGGTGTATATATTTATGTTGTAAAACAAGATGTTTTGATATATGTGTATACTGTGAAATACGTAAATCAAGTTAGTTAACTTATTCATTACCTCACATATATATCTTTTTTTTTTGAGACTACATCTTGCTCTTGCCCAGGCTGGAATACAGTGCAGTGGTGCAATTATGGCTCACTGCAACCTCAACCTCCCAGGCTCAAGCGATCCTCCCATCTCGGTCTCCCAAGTAGCTGGGACCACAGGTGTGCACCACTTGGCCTTTTTTTTTTTTTTTTTTAGACAGAGTCTTGCTCTGTCGCAGACTGGAGTGCAGTGGCGTAATCTCGGCCCACTGCAACCTCCACCTCCTGGGTTCAAGCGATTCTCCTGCCTCAGCCTCCCGAGTAGCTGGGTCCACACGCACGAGCCACCATGCCCAGCTAATTTTTTTTTGTATTTTTAGTAGAGACGGGGTTTCACCATGTTGGCCAGAATGATTTCGATCTCTTGACCTCGTGATCCTCCCACCTCGGCCTCCCAAAATGCTGGGACTACAGGCGTAGCCACCGTGCCTGCCCTTTTTTTTTTTTAGAGACAGTGTCTCACTATGTTGCCCTGCTGGTCTCGAATGCCTGATCTCAAACAATCCTCCCACCTCAGCCTCCCAGAGTGCTGGGTCTACAGGCATGAGCCACTGTGCCTAGCCTATTTATCCTGTTGTGTGTGTGTATGGTAAGAACATTTAAAGTCTACTTTTCTAGCAATTTTCTTTTCTTTTTCTTTCTTTTTTTTTTTTTTTGAGATGGAGTCTCACTTTGTTGCCCAGGCTGGA
>NW_026652278.1:105271711-105288050 GCF_009828535.3 Hylobates moloch | reverse complement strand
GCTGGTCTTGAACTCCTGAGCTCAGGCAATCCACCCACCTCAGCCTCCCAAAGTGCTGGGATTACAGGCGTGAGCCACCGTACCCGGCCAAATGTGTTTCCTTTTTAAGGCTGAAGAATATTCCACTGTATGTATATGCCACATTTCGTGTATCCATTCTTCTGACATTTGGCTTGCTTCTACTTTTGACTATAATGCTGCTATGAACATGAGTGGACAAATATCTCTTTGAGACCCTGTTTTCAATTGTGCTGTGTATATACCCAGAAGTATATTTATCCCTCTAGAAGTGGGATTGCTAGATCATAGAGCAATTCTATTTTTAATTTCTAAAGAACATTCATAATGTTTTCCACAGTGGCTAAACCATTATTTATTCCCATCAGTAGCACACAAGGGTTCCAGTTTCTCCATGTCCTTTCCAACACTTGTAATTTTCTGGGTTGTTTTGTTTTGTTTTGATAGTAGCCATTCTAATGGGTATGAGATGCTGTGTGTGTGTGTGTCTATATGTTTATATCTTTATTTTCTTCCTTTCTTTTACTAGAATGTAAACTCTATGAGGGCCAGGATTTTGTTTTTGTCACTGTTGCATTCCTAAAACTTTTAACCTGCCTGACACATATTAGGCATCCAAAATATATTTGTCAAATGAATCAATAATCTCACATTTTTAAGATTTTTCTGGCCGGGCATGGTGGCTCACGCCTTTAATCCCAGCACTTTGGGAGGCCGAGGGTGGTGGATCACCTGAGGTCAGGAGTTGAAGACCTAGCCAACATGGTGAGACCCTGTCTCTACAAAAAATACAAAAATTAGGCCGGGTTGGCCGGGCACGGTGGCTCACGCTTCTAATCCCAGCACTTTGGGAGGCCGAGGTGGGCGGATCACGAGGTCAGGAGATCGAGACCACGGTGAAACCCCGTCTCCACTAAAAATAACAAAAAAAATTAGCCGTAGTCCAGTCCCGAGAGTGAGGCAGAGAATGGGTAAGCGGTTGTTCCATGATCCAGCCTGGGGGGCCAGGCGCGGTGGCTCGCGCTTGTAATCCCAGCACTTTGGGAGGCCGAGGCGGGCGGATCACGAGGTCAGGAGTTCGAGACCACAGTGAAACCCCGTCTCTACTAAAAATACAAAAAAAATTAGCCGGGCGTGGTGGTGGGCCCCCGTAGTCCCAGCTACTCGGACAGGCTGAGGCAGGAGAATGGCATGAACCCGGGAGGCAGAGCTTGCAGTGAGCGGAGATCGCGCCACTGCACTCCAGCCTGGGTGACAGAGCGAGACTCCATCTCAAAAAATAAAAATAAAAAAATAATTTTAGATCCTAAAACATTGAAGGGAATCTGTTAGACATGCTCTGTATCATAATTCCTACAATAACTGTTCTCACATCTTTTCAGTTGGAGTACTAATGCTAATATACGAAAAATCTTTTTTTTTTTTTTGGAGACAGAGTGTCGCTGTGTCACCCAGGCTGGAGTGCAGTGGTGCGATCTCGGCTTACTGCAGCCTCTGCCTCCTGGGTTCAAATGATTCTCTTGCCTCAACCTTCAGAGTAGCTGGGACTACAGGCACATGTCACCATACCCGGTTAATTTTTGTTTTTTTTTTTTTTGTTTTTTTGAGACGGAGTCTCGCTCTGTCGCCCAGGCTGGAGTGCAGTGGCACGATCTCGGCTCACCGCAAGCTCCGCCTCCCGGGTTCACGCCATTCTCCTGCCTCAGCCTCTCCGAGTAGCTGGGACTACAGGCGCCCGCCACCACGCCTGGCTAAATTTTTTTGTATTTTTAGTAGAGACGGGGTTTCACTGTGGTCTCGAACTCCTGACCTCGTGATCCGCCCGCCTCGGCCTCCCAAAGTGCTGGGATTACAAGCGCGAGCCACCGCGCCCGGCCAGGGTCTAAAATTATAATCCTTGCCTTTACTGATATTTTAAAATGTAAACCCAGTATAATTTTAGTAATGTAATGCATATATCATATCAGCTAAAGAATAAATTCTGTCAAAGCACATTCTCATCAGTTGTCGAGAGCCATATTTGTTTGTTCCTGTGATCATCATCTAACTGTGACCTTTGTTGTTAGGTTCTAAAGAAATGCTCTTAGGTGGCAATGCTTTTGATCACCATAAAAACATTACCCAGGAAATTTATATCAAGTCGTTGAGGAGAGAGCTAATTAAAAAAAGATCTTGGCAAGGGCGGTGGCTCGTGCTTGTAATCCCAGTACTTTGGGAGGCCAAGGAGGGAGGATCACCTGAGGTCAGGAGTTTGAGACCAGCCTGGCCATGGTGAAATCCCATCTCTACTAAAAATACAAAAATTAGCCGGGCATGGTGGTGGTCACTTGTAATCCCAGCTACTCAGGAGGCTGAGGCAGGAGAATTGCTTGAACCCAGGAGGCAGAAGTTGCAGTGCACCGAGATCATGCCACTGCACTCCAGCCTGGGTGACAGACTGAGACTCCGTCCTGCCCACCCCTCTCCCCCCACACAAAAAAAATCTTGAGGAGCCAGGGGTGGTGGCTTGCATCCATAATCCTAGCTACTCAGGAGGCTGAAGTGGGAGGATCACTTGAAGCAAGGAGTTCAAAGAAAAGAACTTGAAAACTACTTTTCCTCCCTTCCACTGCAGTAATGAAACTAAACATAAGATTCAGTAAACAGGAGCAAGTAACCAGTAACTTAATTCCAGGTTCATGAGATCTATGATTCAATCTAGTTCCAGCTGTGTAGGTGTATCAGAAGTTGTTGACTGGCTACATATTTCTCTAATGTCTCCCAACCAAAACTTGGTTTCATTGGATGGCAATGATCCCAGCCTCAATACATGGCATTCTTTCCTTCATTTCTAGAGAAAATTTTTCTCTTTTTTTTAATTTTCCTTTTTCTTTTCTTGACACAGAGTCTCTGTCACCCAGGCTGGAGTGCAGTGGCATGATCATGGCTCACTGCAGCCTCAAACTCCTGGGCTCAAGTGATCCTCCTGCCTCAGCTTCCCAAGTAGATGGGACTACGGGCATGAGCCATCATACATGGTCTTTTCTAGGGGTAAGCACATGGCCTTTTCTAGGGGTAAGCACATGACCCAGTTCTAATAATTAGAAGAAAGGAAGTGTCTGCAAGATGGCTACTAAGAAAGATTTACCTCCCTCATAAGTAAGACCTTTTGCCACCACCTGCCACCTTCCTCCAACCTTGCTTTCTGCTTTGGACACCATTACATGAAGATGTGATTTTTGGAACTGTGGCAGCCATCTCATGACCAGAAGGGATGACACTGCTATCACCTGAAGATGGCAAAGTAGAAGGATCAGAGAAGGTTCAATCATCGATGACACTATTGAGCCACTGAGCCAACAATCCTGGGACTAACAACTTCTGGCCTCCTGTTAGGTAAACAGTGAATGCACTTATGATTTAAGCCACAGTTAGTGGAAACACCCTAAAGGTGTGTGTGTATGTCCATGTGAGCACTCGTGTATGGGGGTATGTGTGCCTGTGTGTGTTTTAGGCAGGATCTTGCATCAAAGAGCTGTGACTCTGGACCACAACTTTATCATTTCCAGAGAGAGTTAGTGAGACAAGGACATACTGTTAGGTGGTCCAAATTCATATGCTTTGGGGGCTAGAGGTAAGGATGAATTAAAAGAAAGTTGAAAATACAAACACAAGATAAATTGCAAACTATCTTGGCTGGAGCTGTCTCTGCCTGCCTTGAAACAATTTAGAACATAGCAAATGTGGACAGCTGTTTAGAAATGGCTCGAATAATGTGACTGCAGAGTCAAAAGCCTGTAGATGTTTAATACAGTTAATAAAATAAAACCTTTTATGAGGTTACATATTTTCCTATTAAATTTGAGAAGGATAACAAATGGAAGTCTGATAATAATGCTTGTGAGATATGCAAATTACCTCTCTGACGCTTGCATCTTTCCTCTAGAAGAAACTCACTTTTATTTATTTTTTTTTTTTGAGACGGAGTCTCGCTTTGTCGCCCAGGCTGGAGTGCAGTGGCGCAATCTCGGCTCACTGCAAGCTCCGCCTCCCGGGTTCACGCCATTCTCCTGCCTCAGCCTCTCCGAGTAGCTGGGACTACAGGCGCCCGCCACCACGCCCGGCTTATTTTTTGTATTTTTAGTAGAGACGGGGTTTCACCGTGGTCTCGATCTCCTGACCTCGTGATCCGCCCGCCTCGGCCTCCCAAAGTGCTGGGATTACAAGCGTGAGCCACCGCGCCCGGCCCAGAAACTCACTTTTAAAGAGTCCTCCAGATGCCATGAGTTTGGATTAGTGTGATCCCAGGTGACTCACTTACTCAAACAGTGAATTGCTTTTGATATCTTTTCTACCAATGCTTATGATGCCATTTTCATCACACCTGCATATGAGTTCCTAGCTAGACACAATAAATCCTGGCACTTTCATTTCAGGATTCACAATTTCATTATTACTTTCCCCTTTGAAAAGAGCAATAACTTTAGAATCATTTCCTTTAGTTTCTGCTTCTCCCACACTCCAAATTGAAAGCTCAGACCTTTTCCAGCCGTGTAGAGACAGTGCCTAAGTCTTCAGGGTAGCCAAACTCTTTTTTTTTTTTGAGATGAGGTCTCGCTTTGTCACCCAGGGTGGAGTGCAATGGTGCAATCTCAGCTCACTGCAGCCTCCACCTCCTGGGTTCAAACAATTTTCCTGCCTTAGCCTCCCAAGTAGCTAGGACTACAGGCACATGCCACCACATCTCACTAATTTTTTTGTATTTTTAGTAGAGACAGGGTTTCACTATGTTGGCTAGGCTGGTCTTGAACTCCTGACCTCCAGTGATCCACCTGCCTTGGCCTCCCAAAGTGCTGGGATTACAGGTGTGAGCTACCGTGCCTGGCTAGGGCAGCCAAACTTTTAATCAGCTCCAAGATTATAAAGGAGCCTCCATTATCTTTGTCACAATAGCAACCCTTCTTCCAACAAACACAAAGGAATCCTCCATCTCTCTCCCTCCCCTTCTTCAGCATCCTTCCTCTCTCCTACCTTTCATGTACACAACCCTGAGAGTAGCTGGCAAACATGGGCTTCTGAACCTTGGGGATTCAGGGATTCTATTTTCTCTGCAGCAAGAGAATAAAAGAAGCCAATAGATGCTGGTGGGGATGGAGTGGAGGATTTTCCTAAATACTGAGATCATTCCATAGTACTTTTCAAAAAAAACAACAGCTAGGCAAAACTTCTAAATCATGGAACTGTTATTCCCTTGATGGTCCTCTAATAGTCATGGCCAATGTAAGGTTTTTTTTAAATGCATAATAACTTTTCCATTTGCCAACACAATCTCTAGGCAAGAAATACTTGAGTTATACGTTACACAGTCAAGTGCTTTGAAATACCTTAATTAAGGCTGGGCGCGGTGGCTCACGCTTGTAATCCCAGCACTTTGGGAGGCCGAGGCGGACGGATCACGAGGTCGGGAGATCGAGACCATGGTGAAACCCCGTCTCTACTAAAAATACAAAAAATTAGCCGAGCATGGTGGCGGGCGCCTGTAGTCCCAGCTACTCGGAGAGGCTGAGGCAGGAGAATGGCGTGAACCCAGGAGGCGGAGCTTGCAGTGAGCCGAGATTGTGCCACTGCACTCCAGCCTGGGCCACAGAGCGAGACTCTGCTTCAAAAAAAAAAAAAAAAAGAAGAAATACCTTAATTATTAAAAGCACATTATAAAACCAAACTCTATGTTTTCCTTCTATCTAGTCCACACACGTAAGACTTTAATTTCAATTTTAAAAGATTAAATTATTCATTGAGCACCTGTTATATTTCAGGCAATATGACCGGCATTGTTCTACACTCAATACATCATAATGTAGCAATTAGGGAAATTTATAACTGATTCCATTAGGAAGTGACAGGATCAGATGTGTTAGTTGTATACAAGAGAGTTTGTAAATGGGAGAGACTGCAGAGAGTGAGACCAATTAGGACACTATTATAATATAGTCCCTATAAGACCCAATGTGGTCCTGAACTTGGACAGAAAAAGAAAGACTGGAGAAAAGATGGAGAGAGGAAAAGAAACCAAAAACAGCACTCGAGGGTAGACACCAAATAGTGAGACTTTTATAGACATGTTATGTTTGAAGGACCCACAAGACATAAAGGAAGAGATTTATGGAAGTCAGATGAAAGTACCAGGTCAACAGAGGGGTTTACACTAAAGATACTGTTGAGGAGACATCAGCATATGGTGGAAATGGAAGCTACAGGAGTGGATAAGTGGTCTGGGAAGAAATATAAATATGTGAGATGAAAATCAAAGAAGGAAAGTAGAACCCTGGTTGACATTAATGTTTAAAGAACAAGTGAAGGAAAAGGAAGTGATGGAGGAGAATGATAAAGAACACTAGTAGGAAAACCATGAATAAGTCATGATAATAAGTACAGCTCTTTAGGATCCAGCTGTTGACTAACTCACCAGTCTCATATCCTGCCACCTCCCCCAAAACTGTGCTCCAGCCATTCAGAACTTCTGATAACTCCCTAAAATGCCATATGCTTTCTACTTCCAAGCCTTTGCAATTCCTGTTTCCTCTGATATTCCCTTTCTATCTTAGTCAGGTTGCAAGCTCTTACTCTTCCTTCAAGCACCAGCTTCTCTTTGAGGCCTTTGCTGAAGTCCCCAAACAGAGGCCTCCACTGCTTTGAATTATACCTTCTTTTTTTTGAGACGGAGTCTCGCTCTGTCGCCCAGGCTGGAGTGCAATAGCGCGATCTCGGCTCACTGCAAGCTCCGCCCCCTGGGTTCACGCCATTCTCCTGCCTCAGCCTCCCGAGTATCTGGGACTACAGGCGCCCGCCACAACGCCCGGCTAATTTTTTATATATTTAATAGAGACGGGGTTTCACCGTGTTAGCCAGGATGGTCTCGATCTCCTGACCTCGTGATCCGCCCGCCTTGGCCTCCCAAAATGCTGGGATTACAGGATTGAGCCACCGTGCCCGGCCGAATTATACCTTCTTTATTGAAATCATCACATTCTATCTGCTTAGTTGGTTTTTCCACTGTACTATAGTTCCCTGAGTACTAAGTGTTTTCCCCTCTGTATTTGAGGTGTTTTCACCTCCGTACTTCTAGGCCCCAACATGATACCCGGCATGAGGAGATGGTATTACATGCACTGTTTAAGGACACAAGCTTTGATATCTAACACATGTGGATGTGAACCCCTTTCTCTACCATTTCCTTGACTGCATGATCTTCAGCAAACTACTAAGCCTGGTTTCTTTAAATTAGAGTGATTATTGTCCTATCTCATCAAATGGATGGGAGGATGAAATAATACATGTAAAGAATTTGTCACAGAGCTTGACACACACTCAAGCTCAGTTAGTATAAGCATCTTTATTTCAGATGTTGAATATATGAATGGTAATCTATAGTCCTAATGAGAAGAGCTTCAGGAAGGAGGAAATGGTCAACAGAATAAAAACCGCTGACCGGGTGCGGTGGCTCATGCGACCGGGTGCAGTGGCTCATGCCTGTAATCCCAGTACTTTGGGAGGCCGAGGAGGGCAGATCACCTGAGGTCAGGAGTTCAAGACCAGCCTGACCAACACGGAGAAACTCCGTCTCTACTAAAAATACAAAACTAGCCAGGCGTGGTGGCACATGCCTGTAATCCCAGCCACTTGGGAAGCTGGGGCAGATGAATCACTTGAACCTGGGAGGCTGAGGTTGCAGTGAGCCGAGATTGCACCATTGCATTCCAGCCTGGGCAACAAGAGTGAAACTCCGTCTCAAAAATAAAAATAAAAAATAAATAAAAACTGCTAAGAAGTAGGCCAGGCCCAGTGGCTCACGCCTATAATGCCAGCACTTTGGGAGGCCGAGGCAGGCAGATTACCTGAGGTCAGGAGTTCAAGACCAGCCTGGCCAACATGGTGAAACCATGTCTCTATGAAAAATAAAAACATTAGTTAACGTGGTGGTGGGTGCCTGTAATCCCAGCTACTCAGGAGGCTGAGGCAGGAAATTTGCTTGAACCTGGGAGGCAGAGGTTGCAGTGAGCTGAGATCACATCACTGCACTCCAGCTTGGGCGACAGAGCAAGACCCTGTCCGAAAAACAAAAAAAAATTAAGAAGTCTAATAGGATGAGGGCTATCCACTTACTAAATACTTAACTAAAGCATCCATGTCTCCCCATCAACTGGGTTTCTTTAACCTCACTGTCAAGCTCAGCCTTGCCCCAATCTCTATAACTAGTGAAGACAAAAGAATTGCAGAAAACAACAACACCTTCTAAACAGAGGAAAGTCCTAGAACAGGCAGGAGAGAATGTGATCAAGGTCAGGATAATTCTTCCTCTGAAACAGGAAGGAGGAAGGCAAGAATATGTGAAAATGCAAATGTTTAGAAGTGGATGTGTGTTCCTGGTTCTCTTTTATAACTGAAGAAGGTGTCTATAAGAGAGGCATTCATGCATAAAACATTTTGTACTGTCAGATGAAAGAACTAAGTCAGCTATATAATCATCCAAGTTTTTATCAGAAAGAGAGATAAGATTTTCTAAGTTGGCATACGAGGTCTCTTATCCAATTATCAGTCTGATTCAGTCAATAGCCCTGGTACTTTGTACATTTTAGCTTTTTATATTTATAAATATATATTTTCTTAAAGTGAATATTCATTGTTGTCTAAAAAACTGTCTAAGCACTTCTAGCAAAGCTATACAAATACTTGGTAACTATCTTGGATAGGTAATAGCACTAAAGCATATTGGCTTGTTAGATATTATGTTTAGCTTAGTGGTATAAATTCATAAAATAAATATTTTTCCTTATAAACTGGCATTATGAAGTGATTAGTCCTTATAATTTATATTAAATATGTCTATTACTCTGAAATCTACAAGCTCACACAATTTAAGGAATATCAAAATGCCATGTATCTATCATTTTCCTTCATGTTCATTATTATCTATCATTCATTACATTGGGCAGTCTCAGAAAGAGTTTATTTGATTTGCTCAATTCCAAAATGAACTAATGCAAAATAACCTTATGAAATTAAAGTGCAGACAGATAGCGGAAGAGAAATTCAGTATTCATAAAACTTGTAGGAAAATAGTTTAATAAGCGCATCTTTTAGGACAATCAGAAAAAAAAGGTCACACAAGCCCAATATATGTTAGATAATACACTGCAGGAAAATGACATGCTGCTTCTACATTTATTATGATAAGAGTAGAATAAAGGTTAATGGATTTGAAGAACCACATTTCCAAGAGTCTGGCTTTTAATACCAAGTGCCTGGCAAGATACCATTCGTTATCAAGGAAAACTGTTGAGACAAATAACTTGTATATTAGTCTAGTGAAATAAAGCATTTAAAAGAATGAAACTGTTTTTAGACCTGCTCAGGTAAAACAAAAGAATGTTTGCTTAATTTCATTAAAAGGAAAAATAGCCAGGCGCGGTGGCTCACGCCTGTAATCCCAGCACTTTGGGAGGCCGAGGCGGGCATATCACAAGGTCAGGAGATCGAGACCATCCTGGCTAACATAGTGAAACGCCGTCTCTACTAAAAATACAAAAAATTAGCCGGGCGAGGCGGCGGGTGCCTGTAGTCCCAGCTACTCGGGAGGCTGAGGTAGGAGAATGGCGTGAACCCCCGGGGGGCGGAGCCTGCAGTGAGCCGAGATCGCGCCACTGCACTCCAGCCTGGGCGACAGCGAGACCTTGTCTCAAAAAATAAATAAATAAATAAATAAATGGAAAAATAAATTCCAGATGTAGCACTTGACAATCACCCAGGTCTTCACGTTTCCTCCAATTTCTTCAGGCTATGCAATGCTATTCTCAAGGAGCATGACTGATTCTTCTTAGGCTTCTTGTTGGACTGCTCTTCCATCTCCAATTTTCTAAATTTGGGTATATCTTCAAGGGATCTGCTTCTGTCATATGTGATACAGAAGTGCCAATCTTCTGTTCAAAGGGTTCTGTTTTCAGCCCAAACCCTAATCAAGAAATGACCTGTGAATCTGTAACTTAAAATATCCTTCTCATCACCCACAGCTCACTAAGCAATGATCATGGCCAAATACACATATTCAAGACAGAAGACACTGGCTAGAGAGACATTTTTATCAGGCTAACTAACAGGTATGTAATGGAAGTTTTATCAGGCTAACAGGTATGTATGGAAGTTTTACACCGTAAAGCAAGAGAAGCAAACAAAACCCCCAAAATTAGATGAACAAACTTACTACTTTAAGTTAAATGTAATCACATTAGCAGCCAATAAGATTAATGTACAAATAATAATAATGGCCCTAAAACAAGGATGTTAGCAACCTCAGCGTAGATATTAAAGAGAAAGAACAATGTGGAATTCAGAATGTGATCAGGCTACATATGGAAGAAAGAAAATCCAGACAGGATTGAGACTTGCTAGTGAAGAGGCACAGAATTTCATACCCAAACCCCAGGGGATAGAACTAATAATATCAAAACCCCAGGGGATAGTATTAATAATTGCAGAGATCTGTTTAAATTCTTTGAATTCTTTGAATGTTATTTCCTACAAATTCCATTATTACTTTCATAAAGTCCTAAATTAAAGAACCTCTTCCAAGTATCGTCATAAAAAATATCTGGCAGCTGGGCATGGTGGCTCACGCCTGTAATCCCAACACTTTGGGAGGCCGATGCGGGTGGATCACCCAAGGTCAGGAATTCGAGATTAGCCTGGCCAAAATGGTAAAACCATGTCTCTACTAAAAATACAAAAATTAGCTGGGTGTGGTGGCGGGCATCTGTAATCCCAGCTACTTGGGAGGCTGAGGCAGGAGAATGGCATGAACCCAGGAGGCGGAGGTTGTAGTGAGCAGAGATCTCGGAATTGCACTCCAGCTTGGGCAACAAGAGTGAGACTCTGTCTCAAAAAAAAAAAAAACCTGGCTTAATATCTGGATACTAGTCAAGATTCTGTGCACAAATGAGCCAAACCAGTTAAGCAATATCCATCATAATATTATTTTTTTTTTCTGAGTGTTCTACAAATTACATTCACACAAAGTATCTTAACAGAACTATGATTTTAAATCTAGTACTGTTCAGCCTTTGAAATAAATTATTCCTTCAATTAAAAACCCTGCATGCAGTGACAGTTCCAGAAGTTTTATTTAGGAGGGACTTAATGGAGGCAATCTGATTGGAAGACAGAGATTCTAAGGGGGCATGGCATGCCGTGATCTGTCTAGAGGTTAAACATATATATATATATATATATATATATTTTTTTTTTTTTTTTTTTGAGATGTAGTCTCACACTGTTGCCCAGGATGGAGAGAAATGGCACGATCTCGGCTCACTGCAACCTCCACCTCCCGGGTTCAAACAATTCTCCTGCCTCAGCCTCCCAAGTAGCTGGGATTACAGGCACCCGCCACAATGCCCAGCTAATTTTTGTATTTTTAATAGAGACCAGGTTTCACCATGTTGGCCAGGCTGGTCTCGAACTGCTGACCTTGTGATTCGCCCACCTCGGTCTCCCAAAGTGCTGAGATTACAGGCGTGAGCCACTGCACCCGGCCCCAAAAATATTGTTTTTATTAAATTGTATATTATAGAACTGATGAAAATGGCAAATTTTTAAAAGTTGTATTTGGATTTTAAATAAGATTGTGAAAATATGACGTGCATGATTAGGTGATAATGATGACAATGACGACAATGACGATGATGATGATGATGATTTTATTTGGAAGTGGCTTTTATCTGGGATGGGAGGAAGGTGGCTAATGGTGCCAACACCTTTCAGGGGTATTCATTCTTTCTCTACAGAATAAAGAACAAATTCTTTAGTAAACTGAAGGCCATCCATGATATTATACCAAATATATTTTCTTTTTTATTTATTTTGAGACAGAATCTCACTTTGTCACCCAGGCTGTAGTGCAGTGGTACAGTCTCAATTCACTGCAAACTCTGCCTCCCAGGTCCAAGTGATTCTCTTGCCTCAGACTCCCGAGTACCTGGGATTACAGGTGCCTGCTGCCACACCTGGCTAATTTTTGCATTTTTAGTAGAGACAGGGTTTCACCATGTTGGCCAAGCTAGTCTCGAACTCCTGACCTCAGGTGATCCACACGCCTCTGCCTCCCAAAATGCTGGGATTACAGGTGTGAGCCACCATGCCCAGCCTACCAAATATTTTTTCAGTTTTATCTTTCACTAGTAACTCCTTGTCATTTACTCTTTAGTCCATTACTATTGATCACTAACCATTCTGCCTGCCCTCCAATATTTTCCCATCTGTCTGTGTCTCTTTATGCTGCTCCTTCTGGATCTGAAAAGCTCTTTATCCAATCTCTACCTATCAAAATTAAAGCCATTCTCCTATATCCCACTCAAATTTCAACTTTTTCATTAAACTTAATATGATTTCCTTCAACCAAAATAAACTTTTATCTGTCCTTCCACGGTATTTTATACACTACTATTGCCCTTATGATATTCCTTTTTGTTTTTGAGACAGAGTTTCTCTCTTCTTGTCCAGGCTGGAGTGCAATGGCTCGATCTCGGCTCACTGCAACCTCCGCCTCTCGGGTTCAAGCAATTCTCTGTCTTAGCCTCCTGAGTAGCTGGGGCTACAGGCGCCCACCACCATGCCCAGTTAATTTTTTTGTAATTTTAGTAGAGACAGGGTTTCACCACCGTGGCCAGGCTGGTCTTGAACTCCTGACCTTGTGATCCACCTGCCTCGGCCTCCCAAAGTGCTGGGATTACAGGCGTGAGCCACCGTGACTAGCCCATCATCTCCTATATGATTCTAAGATTCTTGAGAGTAGGGGTAGATCTAATGTCCTTAGAAAAAAATTTAAAATATTCTGAGTGCTTTTCAAATTAAACATAACTTATAGAGTTATAACTTTGCTTTTGAAAAATCTGAGGAATATGGCCGGGCGCGGTGGCTCATGCCTGTAATCCCAACACTTTGGGAGGCCAAGGCAGGTGGGTCACCTGAGGTCAGGAGTTCGAGACTAGCCTGGCCAACATGGTGAAACCCCGTCTTTACAAAATATAAAAAAATTAGCTGGGTGTGGCATCATGCACCTGTAATCCCAGCTACTCAGGAGCCTAGGGCAGGAGAATCACTTGAACCCAGGAGGTGGAGATTGCAGTGAGCTGAGATCGTGCCACTATATTCCAGCCTAGGTGACAGAGTGAGACCTTGCCTCAAAATAATAAATCAATGAAAAATCTGAAGAATGTATCTTTTAAAATTATTGCCAAGGGTTGGTTATATTCCAGGTGACATCTGAAATTATTAATTTGGTTTCTAATTTTAAGAGCTACCTTCTATAATGTAGAAATGAAATGTAAGGGAGGATTACATTATTAGTATGTCTTCCATCGAGTGATGATTAAAACTGAAAATGTAATTGGTAACTTCTCTCTTCATGTTTGAAATGCCATAAAGTTTCATGGATTAAAGAGCAAATTATTACTAATTAGGGCCTTGCCCAGGCTGCCACTTGTTTGCTAGGTAATTTTGAGCAAGTTACTTACACTCTTTGTGCATCCACTTAACAAATCTGAAATCTAAAATATGGATTATCTGCTTTCCAAGTTGCTACAGATATTAATCATTAAGTTACTGTCAAGAATTATAAAGAAGGAGGGAATCTGAAAAGTGAACAGAAATGGTACTTGTTGGGGGTGGGGTAGTTAAACTACTTCTTGGGTACTATGCTCACTACCAGGGTGCCAGGATCCTACTCCAAACCTCAGCATCATGCAATATTCCCGTGTAACAAATCTGCACATCTACTCCTTATGTTTAAAATAAAATTTGAAATTTTAAACGAAAACAAAAACAAAAAACAAATCATACGTGTTAATAACACCCTGAAGCTAAATAACCTAAAGTGAGCTAAGGAAAGAACAGAGTTAAATGAAGAAAAGTTTTCAACTGAGGTGTAATCCCAGCACTTTGGGAGGCCAAGGTTGGAGGACTGCTTGAGGATAGAAGTTCGAGGCCAGCCTGGTCAACATAGCAAGACCCTGTCTCTATATATAAAAAAGAAAATAATAATAATAATGGACCTGTGAGATGGAATTATGGCTATTGCCATTTAATACATTATAAAACTAAAGTTTGGTGAGATTATATAATTTACTCAGAGTTACTCAGATAGGAACTAGGGGGGCTGTGCAAGCCTCATTTCTGACTTCTGTGTCTAATCCTCAGGCAAATGGCTGTCCTTCCTTGTAGTGCTGTCCTTGGGGAAGGGAAGAGGCTGACATTTATTGTGCATTTATCATATAACAACAATAATTAAAGTTATTTAGTATAAACCAACTGCCAGGTATCAAGCAAAATGTATTTTGTACATTTTATTATTTATTTATTCATTTATTTATTTTGAGATGGTAGTCTCGCTCTGTTGCCCAGGCTGTAGTGCAGTGGGGCGATCTCGGCTCACTAAAACCTCCACCTCCCATAGCTGCAAAGAGAAAGTGTGGGCCCTATGTGAGCAAGTCCCCTGGTCTCATGCCCTCCTCATTCAGTAGGAAAAAGTGTGGTGGGAAGGAGCCCAGAGTGAGAAGTTCTAGAGCTTAGAGCTTGTGTCTAAGGGTGGTACTGTGTAACACTCTCCAAACTCAACGCACAGAGCCCGAGTACAAGGCGACTGAACAATCAAAAGGAAGGTAAACAGCAAAACTATAGCATTTGCATATAGTGATTTAAGAAGATTTAAGTAAGGAAATATTTCCTGTGAAATGTTTGTAACTAGTTCTTATCACATCTGTGTTACCTCCTGATCCAATGACAAAAATACTGTGCTAAGTCTTGTTTGATACCAGCTTATTTGTGTTAACCTAGTTCTCACTCTGTGGTAGATCATATTTTCAAAGGTGGCCAATATCCCTCCTACATGCTATTTTTACAATATGATGTTAATATCCATCCCTCCCATGGAATAGTGGGATGTACGCCCCCTACCACTGAATCTAGGTGAAGCCATGAGACTGCCTCACCAAGAGTACGACAAAAGAAACCTGTGATTTCTAAGGCTAGGTCTTTACTTCTGTCACAATTTCTTGGGACTTTTACTGTTGGAACCCAATCACCGCACTGCAAGGAAGCCAAGATCCACACAGAGAGGACTTATATAGGTGTTCTAGCCGACACCCTCAGGTAGTATTGGTCACCAGATGTGTGACTGAGCAAATCTTAGATGATTATTGCCCCAGTCATGGAGTCACTTCCAGCCTTCTAGTCACCCCAGCTGATTCCTCATATCCTCACCAAGCCCTACCCAATTGCAGATTAATGAGCAAAACACATGATTATTGTTGTTTGAAGCCACTATGTTTGATGGGGTTTGTTATGTAGTAATTGATAACTGAAACTATTTATATATCCTTGCAATAAAAGCTAGGTTTACAGGCTAGTGAACTCAAGGCTATACGTGTCACTAGAAACAGATAATTAGCTCCTTAAGATACCATAATCTACCCATATAATAACCCTTTATAAAAACATAAAATGCTAAACGTCTCCAAACCTTGTAGTGAATGAAGCTTAAAGTCCCTATTTATTTCTCATCTTATTGCTCATATTCAACGTAGCTGATTTAGAAATTTTTTTTTTTTTTTTTTTTTTTTTTTTGAGACGAAGTCTCGCTCTGTTGCCCAGGCTGGAGTGCAGTGGCGCAATCTCGGCTCACTGCAAGCTCCGCCTCCCGGGTTCATGCCATTCTCCTGCCTCAGCCTCTCCGAGTAGCTGGGACTACAGGCGCCCGCCACCACGCCCAGCTATTTTTTTGTATTTTCAGTAGAGACGGGGTTTCACCGTGGTCTCGATCTCCTGACCTCGTGATCCGTCCGCCTCAGCCTCCCAAAGTGCTGGGATTACAAGCGTGAGCCACTGCACCCGGCTAGAAATTGTTTTTTTAAAGCCTCTGGGAACTCTCTGTATTCATCAAGTAGGGTATGAGATGTGACATATTACTTTGTCTTTTTTCATTTGATTTTTTGATATAGTTTTATTGTATGCAGTTCACTTTCATAAACAGCCTTCCTTCTAGAAATGAGTACTTGTCTTGTAGCTTCATATGATGTTTAAATGGGAAATTGTATAAATAATGTTTTAAGGCTGGGTGCGGTGGCTCATGCCTGTAATCCCAGCACTTCGGGAGGCCAAGGTGGGTGGATTGCTCAAGGCCAGGAGTTCAAGATCAGCCTGGCCAACACGACAAAACCCCATCTCTACTAAAAATACAAAAATTAGCCGGGCATGGTGGTATGTGCCTCTGGTCCCAGCTACTTGGGAGGCTGAG
>NW_026652278.1:105243804-105266711 GCF_009828535.3 Hylobates moloch | reverse complement strand
TCCTGCCTCAGCCTCTCCGAGTAGCTGGGACTACAGGCGCCCGCCACTGCGCCCGGCTAATTTTTTGTATTTTTAGTAGAGACGGGGTTTCACCATGGTCTCGATCTCCTGACCTCGTGATCCGCCCGCCTCGGCCTCCCAAAGTGCTGGGATTACAAGCGTGAGCCACCGCGCCCGGCGACCCCAACTCTTAAGAGAAAAAAAAAGAAAGAATGAAAAATCCTTTAAAAATGTAAGCCTGGCCAGGCGCAGTGGCTCACACCTGTAATCCTAGCATTTTGGGAGGCTGAGGCAGAAGGATCACTTGAGCTGAGGAGTTTGAGACCAGCCTGGACAACACAGTGAAATATCACCTCTATTTATAATAAAAAATATATATATAAATTTAAGCATATATACATATACATATAACCTGTTCAAAAAGATTCTCCATTAACCCATTCATTCTCAGAAATATTTTTCTCAGGACCATCATAGAAACAGCAGAAATAATCGAGGAGCTCCCAGTGGAGGCAAAAGGTAACTGAAAGCTTTAGCCTCTCCTCTGAGCAACCATTATGCTGGAAAAATGTTCTTTTAGAGAACACAGAAGTGAAAATGGAATTCAAGCATTTTTTTTTTTTTTTTTTTTTTTTGAGATGGAGTCTTGCTCTGTCATCCAGGCTGGAGTGCAGTGGCGCAATCTCAGCTCACTGCAACCTCCACCTCCTGAGTCCAAGCTATTCTCCTGCCTCAGCCTCCCGGGTAGCTGGGATTGCAGGCGCCCGCCACCAAGCCCAGCTAATTTTTTTGTATTCATAGTAGAGATGAGGTTTCACCACTTTGGCCAGGCCAGTCTTGAACTCCCGACCTCGGGCAATCCGCTCGCTTCAGTCTCTCAAAGTGCTGAAATTACAGGCGTGAGTCACCTGGCCCGGCCCAAGCTATTCTCCTGATGGATTTGAGTAATGAAAATTACTTCAACTCTACTGTAAATACTATAGTTAAATCCAAGTAACTCAAAGCAGAACTCCATGAGAATAATTATAGATAGCTAGGAGTAACAGAGGAGTTCTTTAATAGTCACAAACCCTGAAAATTAGAAGAAGAAGACAGTAAATAACAGTGATTGCAAAGTAAGGCATCATTAAGACCACATTTTAAATCCCTAAGTTCCAATTTCCTAGCTATGAACTTGAGTATGTAGCTCAGTTCCTCTAAACCCACGTTTCCTTGTCTAGAAAATGGGAATAATATCTCCTTCACAGGATTGTTGTGAAAACTATGTCTCGCTCAACACCATGCTTGGCTCACTGTAAATATTTCAGTATTACCACATGGGAGGTCTCAACGTTTCCACAGCAAAGAATGAAGGAACACTAGTTTGGTGCCATAAATGATATGATACCAATACCCAGAGACCACGGGGAAGGATTGATGAAGAAACAAGAGAATGACACTGAAGTTTTCTGGCACCAATGATAGACCGTCTTACAGCTCTTCCAAGTCTCACAGCAATCAGTGCCGTGATAACACCCATCAGCGTTTGTCAGAAAGATGGTAAGGTCCAGATAGATGCTATCAATATATCTTTTCTTTTTTTCTTTTTTGAGACTGTTTTGCTCTGTCACCCAGGCTGGACGGCAGTGGCTCAATCTCAGCTCACCGCAACCTCCGCCTCCTGGGTTCAAGCAATTCTTCTGTCTCAACCTCCTATCTGGGATTACAGGTGCCCACCACCACACCCAGCTAATTTTTTATTTTTAGTAGAGGCCAGGTTTCACCATGTTGGCCAGGCTGGTCTCGAACTCCGGATCTCAGGTTTTACTCCCACCTCGGCCTCCCAAAGTGCTGGGATTACAGGCATGAGCCACCGTGCCCAGCCTTCAATATATCTTATACGTCATAATCTCAGTAAGTACTCATTTAGCTTTGATTTAAATTCTCTGGAAATGGCCATAAGAGTCATATGGGTCCTTTAATGTATATGACATATACAGACAAACTATTTAAAACTTCACTTGCCTAACAACCATTTCTTCATCTTTTCTTTTACAAAGTTAGAAAATGAATGAAGAATAAATATGGGCTGATGTCCACGAAATCTTTCTATTTTCATAACTAATTTCACTTACTAGTTGGAAAAAGCAGGTGAAACTTCTGTAACTTATTTATCCTGTATATAAAATACAGAAAAGATGCCCCTTTTCTTACAAGAAGAAGAAAAAAAGGGAAATACCTAATGCCTAAGAAGCCTGAAAAGATGGCACATTGATAAAGTTATCTCTCCCTTAGCAGAATGAACTTAAAGGTCATTTTTCCTTGTCCTTCTCATTTTTGGAAACCTAGATTTTAAGTACACTGTGTGAAGGTACTGGACCACTTTAGATATTTCACGCTACATCAGCATTTTCCAAAAGCTTTAAAAAAATTCTTTGTTCAGGTCGGGCGCGGTGGCTCACGCTTGTAATCCCAGCACTTTGAGAGGCCGAGGCGGGCGGATCACGAGGTCAGGAGATCGAGACCACGGTGAAACCCCGTCTCTACTAAAAATACAAAAAATTAGCTGGGCGTGGTGGCGGGTGCCTGTAGTCCCAGCTACTCTCGGAGAGGCTGAGGCAGGAGAATGGCGTGAACCTGGGAGGCGGAGCTTGCAGTGAGCCGAGATTGCGCCACTGCACTCCAGCCTGGGCGACAGAGCAAGACTCTGTCTCAAAAAAAAAAAAAAAAAATCTTTGTTCAAAATATGAAGTTGTAAAAAATAACATATATAGCTTGTGATATGTAATTCTAATAATATATGAAATAATTAATGAGAACAGAAATATAGCAAATAAATGCAAATGAATTCAATCCTACAGTGACATTTTAGGTACATACAAATTAGGTATTATTTAGGCTCATTATTAGAGGAGTGATCAAAACAAAAAGTTGATAAATAACTATTTTGTCTAAATAACGTGGAAAGGACCCTATAAGTAATTCAAATTTTAAATAGTTTGATGCTTCAAATACCTACACCTGCTAATGGGTAGGGTTTTTGTCCTCTTCATTTCATTATCTTTAGAATATGAAACGTTACCTTATGCTGAATAAATGTCTGTCGAATAAATGAATCCCCACACAGCATAGTTTCATTGAAATTAGTAGTTAAATATACTAATTTGCCAGCTATATTTATATTCACCAAAAGCTTTTCTAAAATATTTTAATTTCTAAATTTCCATTATATAATTAATAGTATGACCAATAGATTTGTTGCAAAAATCCACATTAAAATCTTTACTCCTTTGGACTTCTGTGCTTTTCTCAATTACACTTTTTCTGAATTTTTACATGGTTCAGAAAGAGTAAAACAATTCCAATTTTAATTTAATTCCAATTCAATCCAGAATTGATTTGAAAAAGAATTATTAATGAACATGGAAAAATATGTCCAGGAAACAGTGACACAGTTAAAATACAATGTGAATGGGGCCTAAAACATTTCACCACTTAGTAGAACAACACGGTTATCCCTTCCGTTTTTCTATTTCTAATTTGCTCAAAATCACTTTCAGGCAAATGGTGATTCTGCAGCCAGAGGTTGTCAGTACTTCTGTTCCACCTGACTGGATGAATCAGGTAGACAGGAAGGACCAATAATTCCAGCAACCTATTTCTACATCCTATGCAAATTAATGCACCAATCACTAAAACAGTGCTACTGTAAGGTCATATAAACGAAAGCCTGAACAGAGGACACCAGTCAATAACTTGAATGTTGCAGCACTATGTCATTTTACACAGCTTTTAATTATAAGCTTCTCTAAATAGGGTGTCTAGTCTGCAAAATAACAATGACCTTCCATGCACATTTTTTCTATAACTATTTCATATGTATTATTTGCTAGATCAATAAAAGTGCTTTACAGAATAAGATTTCATAGAAATGTTTGAGTGCACATATCCTGTTTATTAATAAATTAACAAATTTCACTTCCTCAATGTTTATATATGTGTGCATACATATATATTTAGCCAAATATAAAAATAATTTTTTGCTTAAAATATTATTTATATTGCAAATAACAATAATTTCACCTTCATTCTTGAATGCATAACTATCACAAATACAGATTTAATGATATCTGCTATCACAATTCTTCCAGAAAATAATAAAAAAAGAATAGCTCCAAGTGCAATAAAAAATGCATTGTCATAAAATTAGAGTCCTAGATCCTATAAGGATTTAAAACTCTAACAATTTCTTTGGGACGCAGATTGCCACAAAAACTGTACACACTACTTTTTAGTCATTGCATTAAAAAATGCCCATAAACAAAGGTTGTCCCTAATATAACACTACCTACACATATTAAAATTCAAACGTGGCAAAGACCTTCTTAGGCATCAATCAGTTCTACTGTCATGTTTTCATTAATCTGGAGTCTCTTTTATTTTTCAAAATTTCCACCCTACCAGGGAGAAAGACCATTCTGTTGGGCATTATTTTCCTGCACAGATAGTATTCATCAACCAATTTTAGCCCTATTTCTAAATAGGAATCAATTCTCTTCGGTAAAGAGGTTTCCTATTTGCAGTCAATGGATCATATTCTCACACTCATACACTACCATGAACACAGCAAGTGCACAATCGCTACTACTGTGATAACCTAAAGTGCTAGTGCTATAGTTCCTGGCAATGGTAGCCGGGGGGAAAAAATCTAGATACCAAATCACAGATCACAACCAGATGGAGTACTCCCTTGTTTTAATATTACCATACAAACAGAAAACGGAGCTTATTCAAACAGTCAAAGAAACGTGCATTCCTCCTTGCAGTGCTGGGGAAAGCTGTTTGTGTCTCTATAGACGTGGAGAGAACAGGAACACATGTTTTCTGTACTACATAGCTAATGCAGGATACAGGGCTGCAGTTGTTGGGTGAAGCTTTGCCCGAAAGTTGAGAAATGGTGAGTAACGTCTAGATGAGGTTCCTGCTCTCCTATGGGTGGAAGTAAATGCTTCCAGCAATCCTTCTCAAGGTCCTCGGGGAGTTTGGGTCTGGGGTACCTTTCCCCCAGGGGCACCCTGGTTTCTTCTAACGGTATAGCTCTGCAGTGGGTCATGTGACAGCTGGGTGTGTGCCTCTGTGCGGGGTGGGAGGGATGAGTTTGCGGGGTGCGTGTGTGTGAGTGTGCGTGCGTTCAGAAGTTACACGTCTGGTTTTGGAAGACGTGTATTTTTCTAGGGCTGTCTGCGTGTGTGTCTGTATGTGTGTCTGTGTGTGAAGTGCGACTGAGAAAAGAGGTTTAGAGAATGGTCCTGGGCCAGGCGATGTAGCCAAGTCGGCTCGTGTCGGCCCCGCTCCTTGGGGAGCCGCTGCATTGGGGTTGAGGTCCCCGCCCTTGGGGGACGCAAGGACAATGGGGTGCCGGCGCCCCTCCCGCACTTTGTGCACCCACCTGACGAATCCGCGGCGGGTTCGGAGGGGTGGAGGCCCCGCCTTCCGGGGCCGGGGAGGTGGGAGAAGCCATCTTCCTGCGGCTCCGGGTTTCTTCCTCCTGTCACGCCCGGGTCTCCCGCGTCTCCTCGGTCTCCTCCGCGTAGGGCCTGCGGCCCGCGCCCGCCCGGAGTCTCCGCAGCCGCCGCGCCCCGCGGACCCGCCCCGGCTCCTGCGCCGCAGAGTAGAAGGGGCGGCTGTGCCCTCTGCTCGCCCAGCCGAAGTCCCTTCCTGCGCCACCTACATCCCGGCCGGCGGACTCGCGGCCGCGGCGGGCCGGGGTCGGACGCGACCTTGGCCGCGGGCTGGGCAGGCAGCTGCCCCTTCCCAGCGCCGCGCCCGGCGCGTGTGGTCTGAAAGTGCGAGCTGCCGGGCTTATTCTAGCGGCGGCGCCGGGAGAAAGAAGGCTGCTTCCCTAGCCGCTGCCGCTATCGCCAGGAGAGCGATGAGCTCATGGACAGCTCCCAGAAATATGTCTATATGCACCACTGACTGCCGGAGTTCGGGAGGTGGGTGGGGAGAAGGAGGCTCCTCCGCGGGCGCTCCCGCATCACTGGCGGACGTTCCCTCGGGAGGCCCCTGGCTGTTGGGGCGCGTCCAGCTCTTCCCTGCCCATCTCCACACTCACTCTCGGCTCTTTTCATTCATGCTATACACACATTTCCTATCCGCACTCTCTCTCCGCTGGCGTTGTGCTAAGGCACCCACACACCCACCCACCTCTAGCCTCCACTCGCACACATTCTTTGTTCTGCCAACTACTCCCTATTGATAAGGGGGAATTCATTTACGGAGTGAATGTGGCGTGAAATGCCACCGGGACCTCAACCCCTGTCGGATGTGGGCTGATGGATGAAGTGTCCCAAACGGTGTGTCCTTCACGCTTTGGGCGTTTCCCCCTCTCTCGAGATCCAGCCTCTTCCCTTCCCACCTTCTTCACTGTGAGAAAGCATCTTCCAGCTACCGTCCAGGGTAGGGACTTGGCCCCATCCCTGACCAAGGCAGAGAGCACCTCTTTTGTAGCTCTGTGAAGAACTTAAAAGACGGACCATGTTTTGCAGACCTTTGCGCAAGAGCTATGGCAGGAGTCATAAATCCCGCACAGGGGCCGACTTTCTTTGCCTCACTGTTTCCCAGGGGTATAGAGCTTCCATGGACATGCAAACCACCTTCCAAACCTGATTACTGTCTTTCTTCATTGGCTCAGCTGTCCTATTGAGGTGGAATTATGGCTTTTTACAGATAAAATGACGTTCCTGAGATTGTTCCCTTTCTTAGGCATCATCAATTTCCCTTTCTTATAGATTTCCGTAGAAATATACACCTACCTTCAAAAACAAAGCAAAACTTTCCTTTACCGCAGCCTCCCTTCCCTCAATTAGTGTTCCAGTTCTGTACATCTCCTTTCAGGAAGAGCCTTTACAAAGTTTCAGTATCTCCTGTTCCTCTCTTCACGTTCTCTGTTGAACGTAGTCCATTCAGGCTTTCCTCCACCTACGTGACCAAACTTTCTCCTGGCAAGGTTCCCAATGACCTCCATGCTGCGAAATCTAATGATCAATTCTCAGTCCTCTTTTGGCTTGACCTCCAAATGTTAAAGAGAGAGAGAAAAGATAAAGAGAAAAGAAAAAAAAAAAAAAAAGAAAGAAAGCTGCCGGGCGCGGTGGCTCACGCCTGTAATCCCAGCACTTTGGGAGGCCGAGGCGGGCGGATCACAAGGTCAGGAGATCGAGACCATCCTGGCTAACTATGGTGAAACCTCGTCTCTACTAAAAATATAAAAAATTAGCCTGGTATGGTGGCGGGTGCCTGTAGTCCCAGCTACTCAGGAGGCTGAGGCAGGAGAATGGCGTGAAGCCGGGAGGCAGAGGTTGCAGTGAGCCGAGATTGCGCCACTGCACTCTAGCCTGGGCGACAGAACGAGACTCCGTCTCAAAAAAAAAAAAAGAAAGAAAACTAGCTCCCAGGCACGGTGGCTCACGCCTGTAATCCCAGCACTTTGGGAGGCTGAGGCAGGAGGATCAACCGAGGTCGGGAGTTCGAGACCAGCCTGACCAACATGGAGAAACCCCATCTCTACTAAAAATACAAAATTAGCCAGGTGTGGTGGTGCATGCCTGTAATCCCAGCTACTCGGGAGGCTGAGGCAGGAGAATCGCTTTTTTTTTTTTTTTGAGACGGAGTTTCACTCTTGTTGCCCAGGCTGAAGTGCAATGGCTTGATATCGGCTTACCTCAATCTCCGCGTCCTGGGTTCAAGTGGTTCTCCTTCCTCAGCCTCCAGAGTAGCTGGGATTACAGGCATGTGCCACCACATCTACCTAATTTTGTATTTTTAGTGGAAATGGGGTTTCTCCATGTTGGTCAGGCTGGTCTCGAACTCCTGACCTCAGGTGATCCACCTGCCTCGGCCTCCCAAAGTGCTGGGCTTACAGGCATGAGACACTGCTCCTGGCTTAATTTTTGTATTTTTAATGGAGACGAGGTTTCACCATATTGGCCAGGCTGGTCTCAGACTCCTGACCTTGTGATCCTCCCGCCTCAGCCTCCCAAAGTGCTGGGATTACAGGTGTGAGCCGCCATGCCCGGCTAAAAGTATAATCTCTGCAAGCATTCCTCCAAGTCTCCCAATGTGACAATTTTTATTGGGACAGTGTAGCTTGATGGTTAAGATGGTGAACTGACATCGATAACTAGCACTGAGATGCTATCTACTTAACATTTCTAAAGGCCGGGCGTGGTGGCTCATACCTGTAATCCCAGCACTTTGGGAGGCCAAGGCCGGTGGATCACAAGGTCAAGAGATCGAGACCATCCTGGCCAACATGGTGAAACCCTGCCTCTTCTAAAAATACAAAAATTAGCTGGGCGTGGTGGCTCGTGCCTGTAATCTCAGCTACTCAGGAGGTTGAGGCAGGAGAATCGCTCAAACCCCGGCAGGCGAAGGTTGCAGTGAGCCGGGATTACACCACTGCACTCCAGCCTGGCAACAGAGTGAGACATTGTCTAAAAAAAAAAAAAAAAAATTCTATACTTTAGTTTCCTTACCTGTGAAAGGGCAATAATATTACTTACTTTGTAGGATAGTTGCGAATAGCAAATGAGATAATGTACATAGACATTGAAAATGCTCAATGTAGGCCGGGCGCGGTGGCTCACGCCTGTAATCCCAGCACTTCGGGAGGCTGAGGCGGGTGGATCACGAGTTCAGGAGATTGAGGCCATCCTGGCCAACATGGTGAAATCCTGTCTCTACTAAAAATACAAAAATTAGCCAGGCGTGGTGGCACATGCCTGTAATCCCAGCTACTAGGGAGGCTGAGGCAGGAGAATCACTTGAACCTGGGAGTCGGAGGTTGCAGTGAGCCAAGATCATGCCATTGCACTCCAGCCTGGCAACAGAGTGAGACTCCGTCTGAAAAAAAAAAAAAAGAAAAGAAAATGCTCAATGTAAATACTCAATACTGTAGTCATTACTACATTATTATGTAATATTATGTAATGATATATTACATAGATATTATGTAATGATATATTACATAGATATTATGTAATGATATCTACCTAAAAACAGGAGACTGAAGATAAAGGTGGTTAAAAAAGAAAACCTTTATATCATATCAGAAAATCAAGAAAAACTTAGTGAGGCAAGTAAGTACTGATAATACTGCTACGGCTCCTGAGTGCTCTGTATCATAAGTGGGCACACAGAAATCTAAATTTATGGTCTTCAATCTCTCGTGTCCTGGGGTACATAATCCAAACTAATGAAAAAATGAACATAAGAATAACATTTTAAATAGATACATAATAGGTTGATATAGAGACAGATGTTGAGATTGATAGATATGGGTAGAGATATAATGCAATATTATAGGTAGGAAAGTATTTTCTTTTTTCTTTCTTTCTTTTCTGTTTTTTTTTTTTTTTTCCAGTAAGTGTCTCACTGCGTCACCCAGGCTGGAGTGCAGTGGCAAGATCTAGGCTCACTGCAGCCTCGACTTGCTGGACTCAAGCGATTCTCTTGTCTCAGTCCCCCAAGAAGCTGGGACCACAAGCACACACCACCATGCCCAGCTAATTTTTGTATTTTTTGTAAAGATGGGGTTTTGCCATGTTGCCCAGGCTGGTCTCAAACTCTTGGGCTCAAGCCATCCGCCCACCCTGGCCTCCCAAAGTGCTAGGATTACAGGCATGAGCCACTATGCCTGGCCAGTATTTCAATTTTTACTTTGACAGTTCTGGAGGCCAGAAGTCCAAGATCAAGGTAACAATAGGGTTGGTTCCTTCTGAGGACTTTGAGGGAGAATCTGTTCTATGCTTTTTCCTTAGCTTCTGGTGGTTTGCTGGAAAACTTTGGCACTCCTTGGCTTGTTGAGGTATGACTCAAGTCTCAGTCTCACTTGTTGCTTGCCACAACAGTGAAGAGTGCTCCAGGAAAGGCATCATTTGGGTTTACCAGGAAACTATGCAAAATGGAGACTACTGTAGTGGTCTCTGAAGCCCTCTTGGGTGGTGGCTGTTTATCTTCCAATAGCCCTCCTTCTCTCTCAGACCCTGGGATGAGCTTCATCTTTGCTTATGACTGATACGTCTAGACTCTTGTCCCTACCTCTTCACCTAAAAAATCCAGCTGCTTTGAAAATCATATTAGACCACCGCAACTTCTCTTTGTTACAGACATTTACATTTCCTGAAGACCTTAAAAATCTTACTTTCTTTTTCTTCAGCAATATCCTTGTCATAATTCTTGTTGATTTTTTAAAAATCGACATAGGCCGGGTGCAATGGCTCACACCTGCAATCTCAGCACTTTGGGAGGCCAAGGCGGGTGAATGATTTGATGTCAGGAGTTCGAGACCAGCCCAGCCAACACGGTAAAACCCCGTCTCAAATAAAAATACAAAAATTAGCCTGGCATGGTGATGCATGCCTGTAATCTTAGCTACTCGAGACGCTGAGGCAGGAGAATGGCTTGAGCCCCGGAGGTGGAGGTTGCAGTGAGCCAAGATTATGCTGCTGCACTCCAGCCTGGGTGAGAGCATGAGACTCCATCTTAAAAATAAAATAAAATAAAATAAAATACATCCACATAGACAATTAGACATTGCCCCTGTTAACCTGCAATGACTTGACCTCCACCCCACCCCAGATGTCCACTGTCTACTCCCATGTTCATACCCTAGGGTTTTTCATTATTGATATTTGTCCCCTCTCTATGACCACACTATCAAGCATTCCATTCTCTGGTCATCACTTTCTTTCTTTCCAACTGACTTCCTATACTACCCTATCTCCAGTAATGCTGTAATCCCACTAAAACCTCCAACCCTGCAGCCCTACTATCTTCACACTATCCCTATTCCATTGCACGTCCCCATCCTCCTCCTAACTCAATTTGGATTCCATGAACCACTATTATATTATTACAACCACTGCCTTGTATGTACTTCAACTTGCCTCTTTCTCCCTCTGCCATACTCACCTGGCAAAATGAAATCTCAATTATATCCCTTTTTCCATCTACTCTAAGCCTGCACCCATGCAATGTATACCTGGAGAAAAATGCTGAGAGGTCTCAGTGCTGCTGGACATTAATTTCAAGTGGGCCCTTGGCGTGTGGTAATCCTTCATATTTCCTTAATAAATTCATTCTCCCACTTTCCAAGACAATCATTAACACATTAACAACTCTCTCCTCAAACTTCCAATGCTGCCCCTGAATTTTTTTTTTTTTTTTTTTTTTTGAGACAGGGTCTCACTCTGTTGCCCAGATTGAAGTGCAGTGGAGCAATCTAGACTCACTGCAGCCTCCACCTCCTGGGTTCAAGTAATTCCCATGACTCAGCCTCTGGAGTAGCTGGGATCTCAGGTGCATGTGACCATGCCTGGCTAATTTTTGTATTTTTAGTAGAGATGGGGTTTCACCATGTTGGCCAGGCTGGTCTTGAACTCCTGACCTCAAGCAGTCGACCTGCCTCGGCCTCCCAAAGTGCTAGGATTATAGGTGTGAGCCACCACTCCTGGCCTGGATTCTTCATTCTCAACTGATGACCTTGTTATTTCACCAAGAAAACAGAGGGAATGAAAAGAGAGCTTCCACATAGTTTCATCACCATTATATTCATCTGCCCATATGCTGAATGATGCCTTTTATCTTCTTACCATGAATGAATTGTGCATGCTCTTATGAGAGGCCAAGCCCTCCACTTGGGCACTTGATCAGATCTCCTCAAATTTACTTGTGAACATTATTCTTGTAAGTACTCTCCCTCTTCTCTCTCCCTCTGGCTCCCACTTTCCCCTGTATCATCTATTTTCCCTCTCTACTGGCTCATTCCCATAAACATACATCCCTGTCCCTCTGTAATTCTATGCTTCTGCTCCACGTGTAGAAAACTTTTTCTGAAATGTTGTCTGTACTTGCTATTTCTGCCTTAAATCCACTCTTCAGGTTCCCTCCTTACCATTTCACCAAAACTATTCTTGTCAGGGTTGCCACTCACATCCATGTTGTCATATACTTTGGTCTATTTTGTTTTGGATTTTTTTTTATTTGTATAAATTTATGAGGGTACACGTGCAATTTTGTTACATGCAAACATTGCATAATGATCAATTCAGGACTGTGAGGGTATCCGTCACCCAAATAACGTATATTGTACCCATTAAATAACTTATCATCCTCCAGCCCCCTCCCACCCCCTCGCCCTTCAAAATCTCCATTGTCTACCATTCTACTTTCTACGTTTATGTATACACAATTTTTTTTTTTTTTGAGACGGAGTCTCGCTCTGTCGCCCAGGCTGGAGTGCAGTGGCGCGATCTCGGCTCACTGCAAGCTCCGCCTCCCGGGTTCACGCCATTCTCCTGCCTCAGCCTCTCCGAGTAGCTGGGACTACAGGCGCCCGCCACCACGCCCGGCTAATTTTTTGTATTTTTAGTAGAGACGGGGTTTCACCGTGGTCTCGATCTCCTGACCTCGTGATCCGCCCGCCTCGGCCTCCCAAAGTGCTGGGATTACAAGCGTGAGCCACCGTGCCTGGCATGTATACACATTTTTAAGCACCCACTTATGGGTGGGAACATGCAATACTTGTCTTTCTGTGTCTGGCTTGTTTCACTTAACATAATGACCTCCAGTTCCGTCTTTGTTGCTTTGGTCAATTTTGGTCAGTTCTTGTCTGAGTTATCTTCAAAAAAATTTATTTGACATATATTTCTTCACTTGACTTCCAGGACTCCACACACTGTCTTGGTTTTCCTTCTGCCTCATGGGCTGCTTTTTTAAAATCCATAATCCCAGCCCTTGGACCCCTTTTCTCTGTCTATGCTCACTCCACAGCTAATCCCACACATTCCCATTATTTTTTTGTTTGTTTGTCTGTTTTGTTTTGTTTTGTTTTTTGAGATGGAGTTTCGCTCTTATTGCCCAGGCTGGAGTGCAATGGCGCAATCTCAGTTCACCGCAACCTCGCCTCCCAGGTTCAAGCTATTCTCCTGCCTCGGCCTCGCTAGTAGCTGGGATTACAGGCATGTGCCACCATGCCCGGCTAATTTTGCATTTTTAGTAGAAACAGGTTTTCTCCATGTTGGTCAGGCTGGTCTTGAACTCCCGACCTCAGGTGATCCACTCTCCCTCGGCCCCCCAAAGTGCTTGGATTACAGGCGTGAGCCACCGCGCCCAGCCATTCCCATGATCTTAAATAGCATCTATAGCTGACAACTCCCAAATCAGATGTCTGGCCCTGCAGCTTCCCCTTTTGCCAACTGGCTGCTCTCCATCTCCACCTAGATATCTGGGAATCTGGGAAGCATCTCAGACTAAGCATGTATAAAGCTATGTACTACTCCTCTAGCAGCCTTCTCCATCCCAATAAATAGCAACTGCATCCTTCCAGGTGCTCACCCCAAAACTTTGGAGTCATCCTTGACTACTCTCTCTCATACACACATCCAGTCTGTTAGAAAATTCTGTCGGCCAAGTCTTCAAAGTATGCCCAGAACCTATTTCCCAGTCATACCACCACTGCTTAGAAAAGTCCAAGCCACCAGTCCCCTCTTTCTTGGATTATTGTAATAGTCACCTATAACTCTAACACCTATTCTTAGCAGGTCATTCAAAATTATCTTTAAATATAAACCCAATCATTTAATATCTCTCCCTAAAATCCTCTAATGGGACGGACACAGTGGCTTACATCTGTAATCCCAGTACTTTGGAGGCTGAGGTAGGTAGATTACTTGAGGCCAGGAGTTCAAGACTAGCCTGGGCAACATGATAAAACCTCATCTCTCCAAAAAATACGAAAATTGTCTGGGCGCAGCGGCTCGCACCTGTAATCCCAGCACTTTGGGAGGCCAAGGTGGGCGGATCACAAGGTCAAGAGTTCGAGATAAGCCTGGCCAATATGGTGAAACTCCGTCTACTAAAAATACAAAAATTGGGCCAGGAACAATGGCTCACGCCTGTAGTCTCAGCACTTTGGGAGGCCGAGGCGGACAGATCACGAGATCTCTACTAAAAATACAAAGAATTAGCTGGGTGTGGTGACAGGAGCCTGTAATCTCAGCTACTCAGGAGGCTGAGGTGGGAGAATCACTTGAACCTGGGACGTGGAGGTTGCAGTGAGCCTATATCTCACCACTGCACTCCAGCCCAGGTGACAGTGCAAGACTGTCTCAAACAAACAAACAAACAAACAAAAAACAACAACAACAACAAAAATTAGCCGGGCATAGTGGCAAGCACCTGTAGTCCCAGCTACTCAGGAGGCTGAGGCAAGAGAATCGCTTGAACCCAGGAAGCAGAGGTTGCAGTGAGCCGAGATCGCACCACTGCACTCCAGCCTGGGTGACAGAGTGAGACTCCGTCTAAAAACAAAACAAAACAAAACAAAAAACAAAAATTAGCCAGGCGTGTGGCACACACCTGTCGTCCCAGCTACTTGGGAGGCTGGGGTGGGAGGATCACTTGAACAGGTGAGATCAAGGCTGCAGTGAGCTGAGATCGTGCCACTGCACTTCACGCTGAGTGACAGTGCCTAAAATATGAGAGATTTAAAATGCAATGCAACCCTTCTCTGTCATCTATCCTACCTGTGTGTCCATCTACACAAATTCTCTAAACCTGCTCCATCCTCTTCGTTCCTAGCCTAGATGGAGATTCTTACCATCAACCAAATGACTCAAGCTAGAAACTTTAGTGTCATCCTAGACCTCTCTACATCTCTCAGGTTCTATAATGACTCACCACACCCAGTGAATTCTAATATGGTAATCTCCTGCTTCTTTTTTTTCTGTATCCTTGGCTTTAGTCGAGGCTTTCAGCCACTCTTTCAGGGTTTTGTTGTAGTTTCTTAATAATGACCCCAGAATTCTTCCTATCCTGGAAGACCCAGCATAATTTCAGCCAAAGTAACTTTCTTTTTAAAAACTCTCCTGTTTAAACAGCTCTGATGGCTTTCTATTGCTTCAGGATAAAATCTGCATCCCTTTGCTTTGAAATAAAGGCACTTCTAAATATTGATATACTTTTTGCATTAGGGAAGATATTCCTAAGACTGACAGTTATTTAAAAATTTAAAAGGCCGGGTGCAGTGGCTCATGCCTGTAATCCCAGCACTTTAGGGGGCCGAGGCGGGTGGATCACCTGAGGTCGGGAGTTCGAGACCAGCCTGACCTACATGGAAAAATCCCGTCTCTACTAAAAATACAAAATTAGCCAGGCGTGGTGGTGCATGCCTGTAATCCCAGTTACTCAGGAGGCTGAGGCAGGAGAATCGCTTGAACCCAGGAGGCAGAGGATGCGGTGAGCCAAGATTGCGCCGTTGCACTCCAGCCTGGGCAAGAAGAGTGAAACTCTGTCTCAAATAATAATAATACAAAAATTAGCCAGGCATAGTGGCGGGCGCCTGTAATCCCAGCTACTCAGAAGGCTGAGGCAGGAGAATCACTTGAACCCAGGAGGCGGAGGTTGCAGTGAGCCAAGACCTTGCTATTGCAGTCCAGCCTGGGCGACAGAGTGAGACTCTGTCTCACACACACAAAAAAAAAATTAAAAAGAGTCTGGGCATAGGGACTCAAGCCTGTAGTCGTAACATTGTGAGAGTCTGAGGCGGGAGCATCACTTGAGGCCATGAGTTTGAGACTGCCCTAGGCAACACAGTGAGACCTGACCTCTATTAAACATAAAAAAAAATTAGCGCCGGGCGCGGTGGCTCACGCTTGTAATCCCAGCACTTTGGGAGGCCGAGGCGGGCGGATCACGAGGTCAGGAGATCAAGACCACGGTGAAACCCCGTCTCTACTAAAAATACAAAAAATTAGCCGGGCGTGGTGGCGGGCGCCTGTAGTCCCAGCTACTCGGAGAGGCTGAGGCAGGAGAATGGCGTGAACCCGGGAGGCGGAGCTTGCAGTGAGCCGAGATTGCGCCACTGCACTCTAGCCTGGGCGACAGAGCGAGACTCCGTCTCAGAAAAAAAAAAAAAAAAAATTAGCTAGTGGGGTAAAGTGGCTCACACCTGTAATCCAGCACTTTGGCAGGCCGATGAGGGCCAATCACCTGGGGTCAGCAATTCGAGACCAGCCTGACCAATATAGTGAAACCCTGTCTGTACTAAAAATACAAAAAAATTAGCCAGGTGTGGTGGCAGCCGCCTGTAATTCCAGCTACTCGGGAGGCTGAGGCAGGACCTGAACCTGGGAGGTGGAAGTTGCAATGAGCTGAAATCGTGCCATTGCACTCCAGCCTGGGTGACAGGAAGGATACTCCGTCTCAAAAAAACAATTAGCTGAGTGTGGTGGTGCTTGCCTCCTGCTCCTAGCTACTCAGGAGGCTAAGACTGAAGGATCGCTTGAGCCCAGAAGGTTGAGGCTGCAATGAGCTACGATTGCACCACTGCACTCTAGCCTCAGCAACAAAACCAGACCCTGTCTCAAAAAAGCAAACAAAAAAAAAAAGCCGGGTGTGGTGGCTCATGACTGTAATCCCAGCATTTTGGGAGGCCGAGGCGGGTGAATCACCTGAGGTCAGGAGTTGGAGACCAGCCTGGCCAACATGGCGAAACCTCGTCTTTACTAAAAATACAAAAATTATCCGGGCTTGGTGGCACCCGACTATAATCCCAGCTACTTGGAGGGCTGAGACAGGAGAATCACGTGAACCCAGGAGATGAAGGCCGTGAAGACCTGAGATGCTGCCACTGCACTCCAGCCTCTGAGACAGGATGAGACTCTGTCTCAATAAATAAATAAATTAAAATAAATTTTACGGTTATAAGTAAAATAATCTTTCAGCATTTCTTCTTTTTTTTTGAGACAGAGTTTTGCTCTTTTTGCCCGGGCTGGAGTGCCATGGCGCATTCTTGGTTCACTGCAACCTCTACCTCACCATGTTGACCAGGCACGCCTACATGGAAAAAAAAAAAAAAAAAAAAGATTTTCATTGTAGCACTGGTTATAATAGATAAAACATAAATAAACAATAACAACCTGGAAATCAGCTAAATATTCTAAAAGAGAGGATTGAGTACATACATTATGAAGCTTCCACATATTGAGATGTTTTATAGAATGTTATTCAGCCATTCAAATAATATTTTAAGCAAATATTACTGGATCCATTGTCTGTATAATAAAATTGTTTCAAGCTATTAGTTGCCCCCACCCAAGCCCCACTTTGATGACATTTCCAATCTTTTCCATAACTGGCCTTTTGAGCTGGTTTCCTTCTGCTGTTCTTTCATGCTGTGTTCCTGCCATTCTCCCTCCTTAGAAGACAGTCTTGCCTGTGACTCTGGCCTTACATATCCTGGGTTCCATCTGCCTAGAACACCTTCACCTGTCTTCTTCACCTGACTAGCATCTGTGCAAAATTGAAAGGGGTAATAAATCTCTTTAAAAAAAAAACTGATTTTTTTTTATTTTTTATTTGTTTATTTATTTTTGAGATGGAGTCTTGCTTTTGTCGCCCAGGCTGGAGTGCAATGGCACAATCTTGGCTCACTGCAACCTCTGCCTCCTGGGATCAAGCAGTTCTCCTGCCTCAGCCTCCCGAGTAGCTGGGATTACAGGAACCCACCACCATGCCTGGCTAATTTTTGTATTTTTAGTAGAGACGGGGTTTCGCCATGTCGGCCAGGCTGGTCTCAAACTCCTGACCTCGTGATCTGCCTGCCTCGACCTCCCAAAGTGCTGGGATTACAGGCATGAGCCACTGCGCCCAGCTGGGTAATAAATCTCTAAAGAGAATTGGGCCCACTCCCAAAAAAAACATTTCAAATCAATATAAATAAGGTCCAAAACAATCTTAATACTAATCAACTAAAAGGGTAGGAGTTTCAGCTACACAGAACAAATCAATAGTCTGAAATTTAGATATTCTAGCTTAAATGGATCTTGAACCAAGTTTTATTCATATTAAATGTAGACTGATTGTCAGGTGGCTGATGTTCAAGGCTTTTCACATTAAGACTCCATCCTTCCTTTCCAACTTTATTTCCTGTCTCTTCTCTACATAAACCTTTCTTCAGCTGAATCAGTCTACTCAGTCTTAAATAAAATCCCAAATTTATTCTATCTTCTGCCAAAGCACGATTGGATTTTCCTGTACTTTTGCTATTACCTCATCCTAGGATAATTTACTGTCTATAGCAACTAAATGATATACATAATACTTGTATATTACTTATATAATATATATGTAGTACTTATATAATACATATAATACTTATGCTATATTGTATAGTTATTATTATTTTTATTTTATATATTTTTTTGAGATGGAGTCTTGCTCTGTCACTAGGCTGGAGTGCAGTGGCACGATCTTGGCTCACTGCAACCTCCACCTCCTAGATTCAAGTGATTCTCCTGCCCCAGCCTCCCAAGCAGCTGGGACTACAGGCACACACCCCCACGCCCAGCTAATTTTTGTATTTTTAGTAGAGATGGGGTTTCACCATGTTGGCCAGGATGGTCTTGATCTCTTGACCTTGTGATCCGCCTGCCTCAGCCTCCCAAAGTGCTGGGATTACAGGTGTGAGCCACCGCGCCCGATCTATTGTTATTATTTTTTGAGATGAAGTTTTGTACTTGTTGCCCAAGCTAGAGTGCAATGACACGATCTCGGCTCACTACAACCTCCGCCTCCTGGGTTCAAGTGATTCTCCTGCCTCTGCCTCCCTCGTATTTGGGATTATAGGCACCCACTACCATGCCTGGCTAATTTTTATATCTTTACGAGAGACGGGTTTTCTCCATGTTGATCAGGCTGGCCTCGAACTCCTGACCTCAGGTGATCCCCCACCTCTGCCTCCCAAAATGCTGGGATTACAGACGTGAGCCACCGCTCCTGGCCTATTGTATAGTTATTTATCTTTTATGCGTATGCCCTATTTCCCAGTAGCTATGTTATTAACATCTTCAAGTCGGGGTGGTATCATATGCTTACTTATAACCTTAGCACATGTTCTATGAATATAGGCATTAAATAAATGATAATTATTTATGATTTGAGGAAATCACAAATGGAAACAGCACTAGAACTGGGCATTTTTTTTAACATAAGCACTTTAAAAAGAATTATTTTTCTCCTTTTTCAGTCTTTTTTGGCTTTTTCAAACTAACAGAGTTTATAGAGCAGCCAAATTTGGAAGAACACATTGGTCTTTAGGTGACCACATGTTGCTACCTTATTGCCTGAAGTTGTTGCAGACATTTTCTACCCTCATATTTACAAGTATGTCCCAATGTTTTACAAAATTTTATTAAAATTTTAGATTGCTATTAAGCTAGAAATTTTTGTAGAATTTTAATTATAAAGGTAGTACATGCTCATGGTAAATAGCATACAAACATTACGGAATTACATATAAAATGGGCTGTGCCCAGTGGCTCACACCTGTAATCCCAGCACTTTGGGAGGCTGAGGAAGGCAGGTAGCTTGAGCCCAGAATTTCAAGACCAGTCTGGGCAACATGGCAAAATCCCATCCCTACTAAAAATACAAAAATTAGCTGGGTGTGGTGCATGCCTGCAGTCCTAGCTATTCGGGAGGCTGAGGTGGGAGGATCACCTGAGCTCAGGGAGATCGAGGCTTCAGTGAGCCCTGATCATGCCCCTGCACTTCGGCCTGGGCAACAGAGTAAGACCCTGTCTCAAAAAGAAAAAAAAGAAAGAAAGAAAGAATTACACATAAAGTGAAAAATAAGTGTCCTTCACTCCCTATTCCTGTAGTCCCATGCCCTAGAGGTAACTACTGTAAACTGCTTCTTTTTTATCCTTTCAAATGTATTTGCACATGTATTTGCAAAGACAAGTGTATTTTGGGGATTATATTATACATGCTACTTGACAAGGTCCTTTGTTTTAACTTTACAATATAGCATGTTTCCATATCAGTAAATCAACTTCATTTTTATAATATTTGATACCCTACAAAAACCTTACATAACAAATATATAATAATTAAAATATTATATGAAACATAGTGGCTCACACCTGTAATCTCTCAGCACTTTGGGAGGCCAAACCTGGAGGATCACTTTAGCTCAGGAGTTTGAGATGATCCTGGGCAACATAGCAAAACCCTGTCTCTACAAAAAAATTTTAAAAATTAGCCAGGCATGGTGTCGTACCACTGTGGTCTCAGCTATTCAGGAGGCCGAGGTGAAAGAATCACTTGAGCCCAGGAGATGGAAGCTGCAGTGAGCCATGATTGCACCATTGCACTTCAGCCTGGGCAACAGAAAGAGACCCTGTCTCAAACAAAAACAAAAACAAGAACAGAAAGTAACAACAACAAAAAAATTATATGATGATGCAATATTGATATAAAGAAACTATGGGTTCCTGACATTTTTTATTGAGTTGAGGTTTTTATTGAGGCAATTGTAGATTTACATGCAGTAGTAAGAAATAACACAGCAAGATCCCTTGCACACTTTGCCTAGTTATCCCCATGTTAACATTTTACAAAGCTATAGTGTAATACCATAACCAGGATATTTACGTTATCAATCCACTAGTTTTATTCATATTTTTCCAGTGTTACTTATACTCATTTGTCCCCGCTTGCAAGTGTGTGTGTACTAAGTTCTATACAATTTTATCACCTTTGTAGATTCGTGTATCCACCTACCACAGGCAAGTTATTAAATAGTTTCAACACCTGGAGGACCTCATGTGTTGCCCTTTTATAAACACTTCTTCTCAAACCCTGGCATCCACTTTGTCCATCATTTCTAAAATGTTATCATTTCAGAGCTGCTATATAGGTGGATGCCAACATGATCCCCATGGAGCTACCATAGCTAACGGTGCCTACGCCACCAGGAGCGTCTGACATGGGCACGGCCAAGGCTAACCACTGGGCATGGCTGCTGGTGCTCAGATTCCTGTTTGGGTGCAGTGTCCTTAAGATCCTACTCCCATCCTTCTGTTTTATGTCCAGGGTGCAGCGCAAAGATGCAGAGCAGGAGTCGCAGATGAAAGCAGAGATCCAGGATATGAAGCAAGAGTTATCCGCAGTCAATATGATGGTCAAGTTTGCCAGATCCGCCAGGCTGGAAAGAAAGATCAACAAGATGACGAATAAGCTCAAAACTCATGTGAAAGCACAGACAGCTCAATCAGGAATGATAAAATGGGTTATAAGTGTTGCTTTCTACAAATTGCCAGGTGCCATGATCAGGCTATAAGGCAGTCTTGTGGGGTTATCCATTACTTGATAGGGTCTCGTTCTGTTGCCCAGGCTGGAGTGCAGTGGGCCATGTAGGCTCACTGTAGCCTCTGCCACCCAGGTTCAAGTGACCCTCCCACTTCAGCCTCACAAGTAGCTGGCACTAAAGGTGCTTGCCACCATACCCGGATAATTTTCGTATTTTTTGTAAAAACAGGGTCTCGCCATGTTGCCCAGACTGGTCGCGTTTTCTTCCTCTGTTTAAAATGGCATTTGTTGGACAAGCATTTGTATAGTACTATCTACTTAACTTGAAGCTGTTAATTTTTCATTACAATGTTTTGTAAATTTCTTCATGAGGCCATAATGCATTGTTTTGTGCTCACATTTTGTATTGTATTTAAAGCATTCAAATGAAATGTATTTTATGTAAGCATTTAATATTTATGCTCTGTTGAATGGAAAGAGGTAAAAAACAAATTTAGGAAGCCGATTAAATTAATCTGAACTGAAACCTGTTTGGCCCATAAAGCATAACTCTGCGAAACCTATTTTTTATATACTTTTTTCTAATTAAAATTTTTGCAAATGCTTGTGTGACTTTCTTCCCTACAGCCACTTATTTGCTATGAGGAATCTGTAACTGACAAGTGTTGCAGAGGGTTTGCCCGTTAACTGAGTAACCATAGCACAATAAAGCTAAATTCTATCACTAGTTTATAAAAGATTGTATTCGTATTTTTGTATTCCCTCATGATTGAATAAGTAGCTCGTTATTATTTTGGCTAAGTGCTGCAGTCCTTTAGTTTATTGTCATGCTGTAGACCACCAGAGTGGATTTCAGGTTCCACTTATTCAAGCTCACAGATACCACAGGCTTAGTCAGCACCAAATTTAGTTTCCAGAAAGGACACTGGACAGGGAACACAGCAGCAGCGCCATGGAGGACCTGGCACCAGTTTCCTGTGTCTCATCACCACATAGGATACATTTCGGCCACAAAGGATGAGAAGCCAAACTAAGGTGACTACAGCAGCATACGGAAGCTGCAGTGTCTCTGGTCCCTTAGATAAAACTTAGCACTTGGAGGACACATGCCTAACTCCATTTATTTATTTATTTATTTATTTATTTAATTTATTTATTTTGGAGACAGAGTCTCGCTCTGTCACCCAGGCTGGTGTGCAGTGGCACAGTCTTGGCTCACTGCAACCTCTGCCTCCCGGGTTCAATTGATTTTCCTGCCTCAGCCTCTCCAGTAGCTGGGATTACACCCACACACCACCATGCCCAGCTAATTTTTGTATCTTTAGTAGAGATGGGGTTTAACCATGTTGGCCAGGATGGTCTCAAACTCCTGACCTCGAGTGATCCACTCGCTTCAGTCTCCCAAAGTGCTGAGATTACAGGCGTGAGCTACCGCTCCCGGCCCATTTTTAGTTAGCTGTTGTTTAGTGGTTAAACAACAAACAATTGGCAGCCAGGTACAGCATGCCCAGGGCCAGCTTTGCATCACTGATCAGTATGAAGTATTCCTGACAAGACCCTTATCTCCTAATCACATATCTCTTCAGTTGTTACCAAAAGAATTTTGACAAATCTCACTGAGACTAGAGAAAAAGATTTATAATTCACAGCTGTTCACTGTTTCCAAATACATTAATAGTCTGTGAAGATTAAGTAGGAAGTTTAAATAAAGAAAACTTAAATGTCTTTTATGTTTCATATCATTGTGTTTTTTTGAAAATTGCATTTAGGCCGGG
>NW_026652278.1:105185923-105238833 GCF_009828535.3 Hylobates moloch | reverse complement strand
TTTTTTGAGGCAGAGTCTTGCTCCATTGTCCAGGCTGGAGTGCTATGGCGCGATCTCAGCTCACTGCAACCTCTGCCTCCTGGGTTCAAACAATTCTCCTGCCTTAGCCTCCCAAGTAGCTGAGATTGCAGGTACCCACCACCATGCCCAGCTAATTTTTTTTTTTTGTATTTTTAGTAGAGACAGGGTTTCACTATGTTGGCCAGGCTTGTCTTGAACTCCTGACCTCAGGTGACCCACCCACCTTGGCCTCCCAAAGTGCTGGGATGACAGGCGTGAGCCACTGCACCTGGCCCAAGATATTTTTATATTAATTATTGTAGGCGGGTTGTGGTGGCTCATGCCTGTAATCCCAGCACTTTGGGAGGACAAGGCAGGCAGATTTCCTGAGGTCAGGAGTTGGAGACCAGCTTGGCCAACATGATAAAATCTCGTCTCTACTACAAATACAAAAATTAGCTGGACGTGGTGGTGCGTGCCTATAATCCCAGCTACTTGGGAGGCTGAGGCAGGAGAATTGCTTGAACCCGGGAGGCAGAGGTTGCAGTGAGTCGAGATCACGCCATTGCACTCCAGCCCGAGTGACAGTGCGAAACTCTGACTCAAAAAAAAAAAAAAAAAAAAAAAGAAAGAACTATTCCTACATACAATGATTTTTTGTTTGTTTGTTTGTTTTTTGAGATGGAGTCTCACTCTGCCACCCAGGCCAGGCTGGAGTGCAGTAGCAGGACCTCAGCTCACTGCAATCTCTGCCTCCTGGGTTCAAGCAATTCTCCTGCCTCAGCCTCCTGAGTAGCTGGGATTACAGGCACCCGTCGCCATGCCCAGCTACTTTTTTGTATTTTTAGTAGAGACGGGGTTTCACCACGTTGGCCAGGCTGTTCTCAAACTCCTGACTTCGTGATCCGCCCTCGTTGGCCTCCCAAAGTGCTGGGATTACAGGCGCACTCGACCGTATGTAGGAACATTTCTAAGATGTATTAGAACCTCTCTGCCTTCTAAAAAACACCAGGACCATTTGGCCCTACTAAATGACACTTTACTAATGTTCTTTGGAGGGCTTGAGTTTTCCTTTAAAATTTTTGTTTCCTTCCGTGCTGACAGGAAATCACTTGTTGCTTAGTTGTCATTGATATGCCGCCTGAAGCAGCTGATTTTCCTCTAACACCATTCTGATCTGTTACAAGGTTGGAAGCCACATCATGAGAACTGCTGTAACTTCATGCAAAATGCAAACCAATAGATTCAGAATGAGGCCCTGAAGATTCTTATGAGATTGGTCTTGTCCAAACACTTGGGGGTTGATTAAAGAAAAACAATTTTTTTTTTTTTAAAGAGAATAGTCTTGAATCTAGGGCACCGAACTTTATGACAACTATTTTTCCTACTCAGAATACTTCCTTACTTCCTGATTCTTTGGGCTCTTGACAAATGTGGCATTAATATATAAAATGTAGTACCATTTTAAAAACTAGAGTCCACAAAAGGCTAGGCCTTACAGTGGCTCATGCCTGTAATCCCAGCATTTTGGGAGACCAAGGTGCAAGAATGTCTTGAACCCAGGATTTCAAGACCAACCTGGGTGATGTAGCAAGACGTTATCTCTACTAAACATTAAAAACAAAAACAAGCAAACAAAATACACTAGCCAGGCGTGGTGGTGCATGCCTGTGGTCCTAGCTACTCCAGAGGCTGAAGCAGGAGGATCTCTTGAACAGGGGAGTTTGAGGTTGCAGTGAGCTATGATCACACCAGTGCATTCAAGCCTGGGTGACAAAGCAAGACCTTGTCTCAAAAATAATAATAAATAAATAAAATCCACAAAAAGAGGAATTAATATTTGGACATATACCTATATAGGAAATAGTGATAAGATATGGTATTGTGAAAAGACACATTTTAAATTCTATTTGATTTAAATATCTGGCACAATCTATCGTACTTTTTAGTAAGTGAAAATAACATGAGCTTGGGAAACAGATGAACCCAGGTCCAAAATTTTGTTCGTCCATTTGGGTAACCTTTGTGTAACTTAGCTATTTTCCCTTCATTTTCATCTATAGAATCCCCAACCTGAAAAATGGAGATAAAAACACTTTTTTTCTTTCTTTTTTTTTGAGATGGAGTCTCTCTGTCGCCCAGGCTAGAGTACAGTGGTGCAATCTCGGCTCACTGTAACCTCCACCTCCTGGGTTCAAGTGATTCTCCTGCATCAGCCTCCCGAGTAGCTGGGATTACAGGCGCACACCACCATGCCCAGCCAATTTTTGTATTTTTAGTAGAGACAGCGTTTCACCATATTAGCCAGGATGGTCTCGAACTCCTGACCTCGTGGTCCACCAGACTTGGCCTCCCAAAGTGCTGGGATTACAAGTATGAGCCACTACACCCGGCCCAAAAACACTTTTTTTTTTTTTTTTTTTTTTGAGACGGAGTCTCGCTCCGTCGCCCAGGCTGGAGTGCAGTGGCGCGATCTCGGCTCACTGCAAGCTCCGCCTCCCGGGTTCACGCCATTCTCCTGCCTCAGCCTCTCCGAGTAGCTGGGACTACAGGCGCCCGCCACCACGCCTGGCTAATTTTTTTGTATTTTTAGTAGAGACGGGGTTTCACCGTGGTCTCGATCTCCTGACCTCGTGATCCGCCCGCCTCGGCCTCCCAAAGTGCTGGGATTACAAGCGTGAGCCACTGCGCCCGGCCCAAAAACACTTTTTTTACTGAATTGTTTGCAAATAGATTAAGATAGTAATTTAAGAGCAGTTGCTTATTTGGCACTTTCTATTGCAGAAATGAGCTAAAATAAGATAGGGTTATATATCAGTCATTAAAGATATAACACTAACCGTCTCAACAAAATCATTAATGTTTTACTGGGCAAATCTTGTGATCTTTTTCAATTGTGTGCTATCAGTGCCCCTGTGATCTTTGCTCACCCGTGATTACAGCTTTGTTCACCTGTGATTACAGCTTTGCTCACCTGTGATTACAGCTTTGCTCATCCTCCTGTCATGAGATCTCCTCTACTCTGAGTGGCAACAAACTCTTCCCTAGACCATCAGGTCACTCTTGCAGAGGGTCTTGGGTTATCTTCCTGTGTGAAGCAAGCTAAGGAAATGATGTGAGATGGTTCCCAGCCTCTGACCACTGAGCTCCTCCAGCCACTAACAACGTTTTGCTTTTTATTTTATTTTTATTTATTTATTTTTTTGAGATGGAGTCTCGTTCTGTTGCCCAGGCTGGAGTGCAGTGGTGCAATGTCACCTCACTCCAACCTCTGCCTCAAGGGTTCAAGCAATTCTCCTGCCTCAGCCTCCCGAGTAGCTGGGGTTACAGGCATGTGCCACTGCAGATAATGTTTTGCATTTTCAGTAGAGACGGGGTTTCACCATGCTGGCCAAGCTGGTCTCGAACTCTTGACCTCAGATGATCCATCCACCTTGGCCTCCCAAAATGCTGGGATTACAAGCGTGAGACACCATGCCCAGACAACAACATTTTACTTTTAAAATTCTGAGTGTGTCGTAAGCACTTTGTTGTATCCATTAACAAACTCAATCATATGAGACAGATAATTGATTTATTATATATATATATATATACACACATATATATATATATTTTTTTTTTAAGAGATGGGGACTCCCTCTGTCATCCAGATTGGACTACAGTGACATGATAGATCATAGCTCACTGCAGCCTTGAACCCCTGGGTTGAAGCGATCCTCCTGCCTCAGCTTCCCCAGTAGCTGAGACTACACGTGTGTGCCACTGCACCCAGCTGACAGATACTATTATTACACATACTTAACAGATAAGAAAACTGAGGCAGAAGTTTGAGTCTGTACTGTCCAATGTCATATCCATTAGCTCATGTAACAATTGAGCTCTTGAAACGTGGCTTGTTTGGGCCAGGCGTGGTGGCTCACACCTGTAATCTCAGCACTTTGGGAGGCTAAGGAGGGTGGATCACTTGAGGTCAGGAGTTCAAGAGCAGCCTGGCCAACACGGTGAAACCCTGTCTCTACTAAAAAAGCACAAAAATTAGCCAGGTATGGTGGCAGGTGTCTCTAATCCCAGCTACTCAGGAGGCTGAGGCACAAGAATCACTTGAACCTGGGAGGCAGAGGTTGCAGTGAGCTGAGATCTTACCACTGAGATCGTACCACTGCACTCCAGCCTGGGTGATGAAGTGAGACTCTGTCTCAAAAAAAAAAAAAAAAAAAAAAAGGCGGCTTGTCGGAATTGTGATCTAAGTGTAAAGCACACACTAGATTTCAAAGACTTTAAACTATCTCATTAACATTGGTTTACATTAATTATATGTTGAAATATTTTGGATATATTGGCTTAGGTGAAATACATTATTAAAATTAATTTCACCTGTTACTTTTCATGTTCTTTAATCTGGTTACTAGAAAATTTTAAATTAGCGAGGTGCAGTGGCTCACACCTGTAATCCCAGCACTTTGGGAGGCCGAGGCGGGTGGATCACGAGGTCAGGAGATCGAGACCATCCTGGCTAACACGGTGAAACACCGTCTCTACTAAAAATGCAAAAATTAGCCAGGTGTGGTGGCGGGCACCTGTAGTCCCAGCTACCCAGGAGGCTGAGGCAGGAGAATGGTGTGAACCCGGGAGGTGGAGCTTGCAGTGAGCCGAGATTGCGCCATTGCACTCCAGCCTGGGCGACACAGCGAGACTCCGTCTCAAATAAAAAAGAAAAGAAAATTTTAAATTAGGCCAGGCGTGGTGGCTCATGCCTGTAATCCCAGCACTTTGGGAGGCCGAGGTGGGTGGATCACCTGAGGTTGGGAGTTCGAGACCAGCCTGACCAACATGGTGAAAACCCATCTCTACTAAAAATACAAAATTAGCCGGGTGTGGTGGCACATGCCTGTAATCCCAGCTACTTGGGAGGCTGAAGCAGGAGAATCGACTGAACCCAGGAGGCAGAGGTTGCAGTGAGCCGAGATCATGCCATTGCACTCTAACCTGAGCAACAAGAGCAAAACTCCACCTCAAGAAAAAAAAAGAAAAATTTAAATTACTTATATGTCTCACATTATGCTTCTATGGGACAGAGCTGGTTTAAGCAAGTTGCCCAAGGTCAACCTGCTAGTGTCAGCGGCAGAATTGGGACCAGGTGGTCTTGAAATATCGGCATTATAAATTAATGTTAACCATATATTAAAATATTTTAGTAATGCAATTAACATATTCATAAGTTAGTATGCAAGGTACATTATGGTAATTTCTATACCAGATGTCTGGTAATTCTCATAGTACAGCTAGGCTTAACACATTATTTTAAAACAATTGGACATTTTGGAACCTTTCAGCTTTCAAAGTTGAGGTTAAGAAGGAAATGAAGGGCCAGGCGCGGTGGCTCAAGCCTGTAATCCCAGCACTTTGGGAGGCCGAGGCGGGCGGATCACTAGGTCAGGAGATCGAGACCATCCTGGCTAACACGGTGAAACCCCGTCTCTACTAAAAATACAAAAAATTAGCTGGGCATGTTGGCGGGTGCCTGTAGTCCCAGCTACTCGGGAGGCTGAGGCAGGAGCATGGCGTGAACCCAGGAGGTGGAGGTTGCGGTGAGCTGAGATCGCGCCACTGCACTCCAGCCTTAGGGACAGAGAAAGACTCCGTCTCAAAAAAAAAAAAAAAAGAAGGAAATGAAGATAGGATGTCCTTATTACAATCTTTGAGATAATTTAGAGAGGAGAACATATCATTAATCTTTTGACATTATTTGTGTCCTAGTTTTCTTTTTTTTTCTTTTTCTTTTTCTTTTTTTTTTTTTTTGAGACAGAGTTTCACTCTTGTTGCCCAGGCTCAAGTTCAATGGCTCGATCTCAGCTCACCTCAACCTCTGCTTCCTGGGTTCAAGCGCTTCTCCTGCCTCAGCCTCCCAAGTAGCTGGGATTACAGGTGCATGCCACCATGCCCGGCTAATTTTGTATTTTTAGTAGAGAAGGGGTTTCTCCATGTTGGTCAGGCTGGTCTCGAACTCCCAACCTCAGGTGATCCACCCACTTTGGCTTCCCAAAGCGCTGGGATTACAGGTGTGAGCCACCGCGCCTGGCCTGTGTCTTAGTTTTCAAAAAATTACTTTTATAAGGAATTAATCTTATGTGTCACAGAGAAAAAAAAAAAGGAAAAGCTCTTGTTTTAATAGAACTTATATTCTGGCCATTGGGTATGAGACAACATAGATGTTAAACAAATAAATATACATCATATCAGGTGGTTATAAGGGCTATGAAGAAAAACAAAGCAGAGTAAGAGGACTGAGAATAACAGGGGAGTGAACAGGGGAAATGGTGCTATTTTTAATAGGAGAATCTAAGAAGTCCTCTCTGATATGCTGACATTTGCCCAGGACCTAAATGAAGTGATGGAGCAAGCCTTGCAGTTATTTTGGGGAAGAGCATTCCAGGCAGAGGACAAGCAGGTGCAAAGAACCTAAGACAAGAACAAAAAGCTAATGTAATGGGAGTGCTGTGATCGAGTAGAAGATAAGGTCAGAGGATATGGGGTGGGGGTGGATACACAGGCCTGATGGTCCCCTAGAAGGACTTTAGACTTCCTTTTGCTTGACACTGAAAGTCACTGGGGGTTTTAGGAGAGAGGAGTGATTAAGTTCTGTCATACTCTGCCTGCTTTATTGAGAACAGGTTGTAGGGGTCAGGAATAGAAGTAGCAGTGCCAGTTAAGATGCTATTGCAATGGTCCAGTTGAGCAAGCATGGTAGCTTAGACTATAACGATACCAGTGTTCAAGGTGAGAGAGGTCAGATTTGTGTTGTTTATGAAGGTAAGGCTGACAAAATCTGAAAATGGATTGGATGTGAGGCATGGGGAAAAGATAACCAAGTTGCCTGAATGCACATGACTATCTTATTTCATTTGTTCATTTGTTCATTCATCCTTTCAGATATTTATTTATCAAGTATTTCTGCATGCTAGCAGAATGCCAGTAAATGTGGTACATGCTGGGATGATAACAGCAGAGAAATCTTTCAGTTTAGTGGATTTTAGAAGCATATATTTCTTTTTTTTTTTTTTTTTTTTTTTTTTTTTTTTTTTTTTTTTTTTTTTTTTTTTTTTTTTTTGAGACGGAGTCTTGCTCTGTCTCCCGGACTGGAGTGCAGTGGCGCGATCTCGGCTCACTGCAAGCTCTGCCTCCCGGGTTCACGCCATTCTCCTGCCTCAGCCTCCCGAGTAGCTGGGACTACAGGCGCCCACCACCACACCCGGCTAATTTTTTTGTATTTTTTTTTAGTAGAGATGGGATTTCACCGTGGTCTCGATCTCCTGACCTCGTGATCCACCCGCCTAGGCCTCCCAAAGTGCTGGGATTACAAGTGTGAGCCACCGCACCCGGCCTAGAAGCATTTATTTCAAGAACATTTTTTTCTGATTGTACTAGTCACTGAAGATATTTTTAAGAGAAAAATAAAATGTGAAGAAAAAATCTCCACCAAGGTATTACAATCTTGAAATATTTATTTATTTATTTATTTATTTATTTATTTATTTATTTATTTATTTTTCTGACAGGGTCTCACTCTGTCACCCAGGCTGGTGTGCGGTGGCACCATCACAGCTCACCGCAGCCTTGACCTCCCAGGCTCAGGTGATCCCCCCACCTCAGCCTCCTGAGTAGCTGGGATTACAGGTGTGCACCAGCACACTCAGATAATTTTTGTATTTTTTGTAAAGATGGATTTTTGCCATGTTGGCCAGGCTGATCTCGAACTCCTGGGCTCAAGTGATCCGCCTGCTCAGCCTAGTCTACTGGGATTACAGACGTGAGCCACCACACCCAGCCAAAATCTTGAAATTTTAACATATATTCATTTCACTTTGAAATTCTTAACATATTATTTCTTTTGATTTATAATTTATGTATTATCTAAGATATATGTAACATAATATAATTGGAATCATACTTTACATTCAGTTTTGCACCTGATATTTTTATCCCTCAATATGGTTCTCTTAACATGTCATTTAAATTTTTTTTTTCTTTTTTTGAGATGGAGTCTTGCTCTGTCGCCCAGGCTAATTTTTGTATTTTTTTTCTTTAGAGTCGGGGTGTCACCGTGTTAGCCAGGATGGTCTCAATCTCCTGACCTCGTGATCCGCCTGCCTCAGCCTCCCAAAGTGCTGGGATTATAGGCGTGAGCCACCGCACCCGGCCTTTTTTTTTTCTCGAGATGGAGTTTTCACTCTTGTTGCCCAAGCTGGAGTGCAATGGCACAATCTTGGCTCACTGCAACCTCCGCTTCCCGGGTTCAAATGATTCTCCTGCCTCAGCCTCCAGAGTAGCTGGGATTACAGGCATGTGCCACCACACCTGGCTACTTTTGTATTTTTAGTAGAGATGGGGTTTCTCCATGTTGATCAGGCTGGTCTTGAACTCCCGACTTCAGGTGATCCACCCACTTCAGCCTCCCAAACTGCTAGGATTACTGACGTGAGCCACCACACCCAGCCAACTAATTTTGTATTTTTAGTAGAGACGGGGTTTAACCATTTTGGTTAGGCTGGTCTCGAACTCCTGAACTCAGGTGATCCACCCACCTTGGCCTCCCAAAGTGCTGGGATTACAGACGTGAGCCACCACCCCCGGCCTCATTTTACTTTTTTTTTTTTTTTTTTGAGATGGAGTCTCGCTCTGTCGCCCAGGCTGGAGTGCAGTGGCGCAATCACGGCTCACTGCAAGCTCCGCCTCCCGGGTTCACGCCATTCTCCTGCCTCAGCCTCTCCGAGTAGCTGGGACTACAGGCACCCGCCACCACGCCTGGCTAATTTTTTTTTTGTATTTTTAGTAGAGACGGGGTTTCACCGTGGTCTGGATCTCCTGACCTCGTGATCCGCCCGCCTCGGCCTCCCAAAGTGCTGGGATTACAAGCGTGAGCCACCACGCCCGGCCAACCTGATTTTACTTCTAAGGTAACACAAATCTTTTAAAAATCATAGGAATACAGAAAGATAAAAATTGGAAAAACTGTTTACTCAGTCCCACCACTCAATCACAGTCACTGCTAAACTCCTGGTGGATCTCGTTCCAGTAATTTTTTAATGCTCAGATTCTTTTTATTTTTTTAAAAAACTTACTTGCATTTCTGCTATAAATACAATTTTGTATCCTGACTTATTCACTTAACCTTTCTCCCCATAAAGTTTTCATGAACATGCCTTTTTTTTTTTTTTTTTTGAGACGGAGTCTTTCTCTGTCCCCCAGGCTGGAGTGCAGTGGCGCGATCTCGGCTCACCGCAACCTCCACCTCCTGGGTTCACGCCATTCTCCTGCCTCAGCCTCCCGAGTAGCTGGGAATACAGGCGCCCGCCAACACGCCCGGCTAATTTTTTGTGTTTTTAGTAGAGACGGGGTTTCACCGTGTTAGCCAGGATGGTCTCAATCTCCTGACCTCGTGATCCGCCCGCCTCAGCCTCCCAAAGTGCTGGGATTACAGGCTTGAGCCACCGCGCCCGGCTGAACATGCCTTTTTGATGACTATAAAAATTCTATGGAATAAATGAATAGATGAAGAAATGAAAGAAATCCTCAGCTGTAAAAGAACGATGCAGATGGTGATAATGGTACCTTTCTTGGCAGTCAATTTAAGGATCAGTAGTGGAGTGTTTAGCACAGCATCTAGCACATTGTATGTACAATAGATGAGAGCCAGTTTTACTAACTCTCTTACCTAATTTCTTTCATCTGTTCATTTATTCATTTTCTGTGGAATTTACTTGGATATTAATATGATCTATCTTTGACTATTGTTGGCCCATCCATCACAGAGTTTAATTAAGTTGATCTGTCAAGCTAAGTGGATGTCTTACTCTTCCCTTAGCACTCCATGAAGTTCACTGCACAGACTTTCCCAAAGAGCTAAGGTGGGTTTACAGAAGCCTCCATGCCAGATCCTCTATAGATTTTCCTTAACTACTCACCTATTGTTTTGAGCATCTGTAATAGTATCTTGGTGCTGCATCTGTCCTAACAGTCTTTCCAACTTGTTGGCTTTTCACCTTAAATATTGGTAAGTAATCATTTATGCATATTTTAAAATTAAAAATAATCTTTCATAATTATAAAAATGCAACATCTGTTTACTTAAGAATGTTATAAATAGGCTGGGCGCAGTGGCTCATGCCTGTAATCCCAGCACTTTGGGAGGCTGAGGCAGGGAGACCACCTGAGGTCGGGAGTTCAAGTCCAGCATGACCAACATGGAGAAACCCTGTCTCTACCAAAAATATAAAATTAGCTGGGCGTGGTGGCGCATGCCTGTAATCCCAGCTATTCGGGAGGCTGAGGCAGGAGAATCACCTGAACGTGGGAGGCGGAAGTTGTGGGGAGCTGAGATTGTGCCATTGCACTCCAGCCTGGGCAACAAGAGCGAGACTCTATCTCAAAAAAAAAATCCAAGCAACAACACTACTCCTAGTATATACCATTTTATGTCCTTTTTTTCTATGTACATGTATGAATATATGTCCCTTGAACTTCTCCTGTACTTGTCCGTGTTGCTTCTCATAAAAAAATGAAGAAAACCCAAATTTTTCATTTTGGAAAAAAACAAATGCGGCATCTTTGAACTAAAGTTTCATATCTTTGTGATGTTTTTCTCAGGGGTGTTTAGGAAGCCTTACCTATTCAGTTTAGGGGACAGAAAACAAAGTGAGGGAAGGTTGATGCTGGATGTAAAAGGAAGTGGATAAAGAAAGTCAAGGTTAAAGGGGAAGGGCAGGTTTCAGAAGCACATGTGTCTTCTTACTGGGTCCTCAGCTGCTGTTGCTTCTCATCTTGCATCTGGACCCCTGCCCAATACCAAGTGCCTGCCCTTTACCTCCCTCCTCCATCCTGCCCTTGAGACCCACATTAAGACATGCTAAGGCCCAACTCCCACTCTTCCGTACTAACCCTACAATAAAAATGCCCAAGACATTCTAGCTAGTGCTGATTTCTTAGGGTTGCTAGTAATCAGTATTGCCTTAGGGAGCTTTCTTGTGTTTGGGCAACATTTTTGCCTCAATAAAAGATCAAAGAGATCTCTTGCCATAGTAATACACAATTTAAATGGTTTAATTATGTTTAACATTCCACAGAACAATGAAACTAAATATAGACTTTGTGCTTGATACTGGTATTCTATTTTTTTTTCCTTAGTGATTCTTGCTGTGATCTATTTTTTTTTAATGTTCCCATTTGTGCTGGTAAAACATGGGCTTTAATGTCAGATAAACTTGAAATCTTACACCTAACTTCACTTAACTTCATTAGTTGTGGGAACTTCATCAAACAATTTTACTTCTCTAAACTTCAATTTCCTTAGGCAAAATGGGGCTAACAATACCTAACTCCAATTGTAAAAGTTAAATGAAATAATATATTCCAAAGGATTAATACGGTGCCAGGGAGATAGTTTTTTAAGCCCTTGTTTCTTATCAGGCCTAGAATGCTGTCTCATGGGTATTTGTTGCAAGTGAATTAAATAGATAAGCACATAATAAACATGAGTTCAATTCTTTGCCAGCATAGATATCTGAGAATTTTTGCAAGGGAGAGAGAACACTCCCTGGTCTTTCAACACAGAAAAATGGTGCACAGTGCTGTCATTCACTTACACATATCCCAGGTTATGGAGTCTACTTGAGTGCATGGCAAAGAAAAAAAAAGGACTGAGAATTTCAAAGAATGACCAGTAGAACCCAGACCCAGGAATTTTCCAGCATGCTGCCATAGAGCCAGCATGATTGAATTGACAGCAAAGTTATATCAGACTTTGCATTAGTCATCAGTGTCAGAGACTCTCAATATAAATCTTGGTTCCAGCAAAGAATTTAGAAAGGGAAAAATTGCCCTCATCCTAGAAGGAGCTTAAGATCCAGGAGAAGGAATCCATGCACATAGCATTGAATGCATATGAAGTGCTAAGGTTGGTCAGCATTTTTTTAAATTGTGATTTAGCAATGATAGTTTCCTCTTTAATGATGAGTTTACAGTAAGAATAATATTTCTGGAACAGTGCAATCTAAAACTTTTTCTTATTTTACCTCTTGTCACTAAAGAGTAGCTTAACTCCCACATCACCAGCAAAATTCAGGGCACTGCCTGGCTGCTCTTGTCTGTAGGCAGGGGAAGAGAGAAAGTGAGGTGATTTCAGGAGGAAGACATCCCTACCAAAACGTATCTTCCTATCTCTGAAATTATGTTTCAGAATCTCCTTGTAAAATGTTTATCACAGAGCCTGCACATATTAATTGTTCAATATAAGATGGCTGTTTCTATTACCATTATATTACACATAATAATATATATATAGTCATTATTTTATCTCTACAACTTTGCAGTCCTGGAAAAGACCATACCTTAAGTTGTTTTAGACCATGTCATTCTGCTCAAAACCTTCCAATGTTTTCTTATCTCCCTCAGAATCAAAATAAAATTTTTTTACAGTGAGCCCCAAGGCCCTATATCATTTGACCTCCAGCACTCTGGCCTCATCTCCTACCCCCGACTCCCTTGTTCATGCCATACCATCTATGTTGAACTCCTTATTGCATCTCAGCAAAGAAGGCACACTCACACCTCAGGGCCTTTGCACTTGCTATCCTTGGGCCTGAAAGTCTTCCCTCAAACCCTACTACAAATAGCTCCCTGTCTCACCTCCTTCAGGTCTTTGCTCAAATGCTGTCTTCTAACCAAGACCACTCCAGGTTGACTACACTTGCAATATCACACACACCATCCCTTTGAACTCCCTATTACCTTTTTTGTTGCTGTTGTTGTTTTTGTTGTTTTTTGAGACAGAGTCTTGCCCTGTGGCCCAGGCTGGAGTGCAGTGGCACAATCTCGGCTCACTGCAACCTCTACCTCCCGGGTTCAAGCCATTCTCCTGGCTCAGCCTCCCGAGTAGCTGGCATTACAGGCATGCACCACCATACCCGGCTTTTTTTTTTTTTTTTTTTGTATTTTTAGTAAAGGTGGGTTTCACCATGTTTGCCAGGCTGGTCTCGAACTCCTGACCTCAGGTGATCCATCCAACTCGGCCTCCCAAAGTGCCGGGATTACAGGCATGAGCCATCGTGCCCAGTCCCCTATTACCCTTTGTACTAGTCGGGGCTCTCTTAGAAGGACAGAACTAATAGGAGATACAGGAGTTTATTAAGTATTAACTTACACTATCACAAGATCCCAGTATTAACCATCACACCCTTCCTCTTTTTATTTTTCTCCATAGTCTGTATTATCATCTGATATAATCAATACGTATATATGTATTCATCTATTTATTGCTATCTCCCGACACTAAAGTAAAAGCTCAGTGAGGGTAGATCTATTATTTTGTTACTGATGCTTGGTCCCTAATAGTTGCAAGTTAAATATTGGCTGAATGAATGAATGATACCTCTTTCTTGTAATGGAAGATTTCGGAAAGTATTTTAATAAAAATACAACCATGTGGGGGATATAAGAATCAGGGTGACACCACCCAAGGAGGTAAAGGGGTCAGAATAGAGAAGTCCTAGAGGTCTGAAGACAAATTTGTCTATTTGATCATTTTGTAGAGAGCTAACCCTCTTCACTGGGTCAGCAACAATACCGCATTAATTTTGGCAATTGAAGAAAACCTAAACCTCATCTCAGGAATTCTATTGCTTTTTAAAAACCCATTTGTGGCCAGTTCTCATTCATGTTAATAGATCTCTCCTTTTCCTTTAAGGGCAGCAAAGCCAAAAAAAGTTACTTCAAGGGCCCAGAAAGGAACAACTAGCTAAATATAGACACATCATACTGTATGAAATAAAGACTGTGTAAGTCTGCCAAAATAAGATCCCATCAATGAGGAACATATTATGTTGTTCCTGGTTTCAACCTTGACATAGGAAAGTTTAAGAAACAGATTTGTAATTCTCTATTGCTTATGTAATAATTAGAAATCTTAAATGATCTGGTATTTGGACTGTCCTTTCAAAGAGCAACCTGGATATTTAAAGGCAGGGACTGGGACTACGTGACTCCAGACAAAAATATACTGTATCATACTGGAAGCTATGTATGCCTTCCCAGCTGCCGCAAGAACATTTGTCATGTGGTGACAGCATTCTTCTCACTTCTGATAGCTCACATACTCTCAAACTAGTATGCATGCCCTTGGCTATAGTTTCTGTGTCTTTGTGAAGTCAGTTTTCAAGAACCTTTGAGGACAGAACAACATAAGCAAGGTCTTAAGTCTCCTCTTACTTTTTCAGACCACTGCAAAGTTAAGGATAAAATCAGTAGAGATTATATGTCAATGATAGGTAGTTTGAGGCTAGAGGTATGATGAAACCAAACACTTCAGGTGTGTGCAGAGTCTCACAATGCTAGGATTAAACATTAGCTTTTGATAGTAAGTAAAGCAGTCATCAAAAAATTGTTCTGGGGACGGGCGCGGTGGCTCAAGCCTGTAATCCCAGCACTTTGGGAGGCCGAGGTGGGCGGATCACGAGGTCAGGAGATTGAGACCATCCTGGCTAACACGGTGAAACCCCATCTTTACTAAAAACATAAAAAAATCAGCCGGGCGTGGTGGCAGGCGCCTGTAGTCCCAGCTACTCAGGAGGCTGAGGCAGGAGAATGGCATGAACCCGGCAGTGAGCCCAGATCGCGCCACTGCAATCCAGCCTGGGTAACAGAGTGAGACTCCGTCTCAAAAAAAAAAAAAAAAAAAAAAAAACGCTCTGGAAAACTTTATTTTATTTATTCTATTTTATTTTTGAGACAGAGTCTTGCTCTGTCACCAAGGCTGAAGTGCAATGGTGCTATCTCGGCTCACTGCAACCTCCACCTCCCGGGTTCCAGCGATTCTCGTGCTTCAGCCTCCCGAGTAGTTGGGACTACAGGCGCCTACCACTATGCCTGGCTAATTTTTGTATTTTTGGTAGAGACGGGGTTTTGCCGTGTTGGTCAGGCGGGTCTCGAACTTCTGACCTCAGGTGATCCACCTGCCTCGGCCTCCCAAAGTGCTGGAATCACAGGTGTGAGCCACCACGCCCAGTTCTGGAAAACTTTTAATTATAGCTCTCTCTTGGTGTAGATAAGTTAGACAGGAAGTAATTCTATTTTACAAGATGATGATATTTTTACATAGAAGCTGTAGAGGAAGAAAAATTAAGTGTAAACAGAGGGGAGGTACATTGGAGGCAGCCAATATTAGCTCACAAGGGAATACCATGTGGGGCTTAAGCAAGAAGAAGCCAAATGATATGCAATAATTTGTTCCACATAGCATCAGAGAAACACTAGAGCAGCGATCCTCAAAGTGTGTCAGCATCACCTGGGAACCTATTAGAGATGGGAATGCTCAGTTCCAACCCAGACCTATTGAATCAGAAACTCCTGGGATGCAGCCAACAGGCTTAACAAGCCCTCCAGGTCATTCCGATGCATGCTAAAATTTGAAAACCATTGAACTAGTGTATTCTATGCCTTAGTGCAGTGGTTCTCCAGCATTAAAGAGTATTAGAATAATCGCCTGGTAATGGATATACCTCTGATGCTGCGTACAGAATAGGTGCTTTAGAGCCAGGCACAGTGGCTCATGCCTATAATCCCAGCAATTTGGGAGGCTGAGGTGGGAGGATAACTTGAGCCCAGGAGTTCCAGACCAGCCTGGGTGACATAGTGAGACCCCTTCTCTACAAAAAACTAAAAAATTAGCCAGGCATGGTGGCACATGCCTGTGTACTCCCAGCTACTCCGGAGGCTGAAGTAAGAGAATTGCTTGAGCCTGGGAGGTTGAAGCTGCAGTGAGCTGTGATTGCACCACTGCACTCCAGCCTGGGTGACAGACCAAGACCTTGTCTCAAAAAAAAAAAAAAAAAAAAGAATACATGCTTCATCAATTCTTGTGGACTTGTGGAAGAAGGGAAGGGAGAGGGAAGAAATATACTCCTATATATATATGCCAAAGAACCAGAACTCACAATTTTTGTCACTCATCTCTTAGGTTTTCTTTTTCTTTTCTTTTTTTTTTTTTTTGAGATGGAGTTTTGCTCTTGTTGCTCAGACTGGAGTGCAATGGCGTGATCTCGGCTCACCGCAACCTCCACCTCCCAGGTTCAAGTGATTCTCCTGCGTCAGCCTTCCCAAGTAGCTGGGATTATAGGCATGCGCCACCAAGCCCAGCTAATTTTGTATTTTTAGTAGAGATGGGGTTTCTCCGTGTGGGTCAGGCTGGTCTTGAACTCCGGACCTCAGGTGATCCGCCCACCTCGGCCTCCCAAAGTGCTGGGATTACAGGTGTGAGCCAATGCGCCCGGCTTTAGGTTTTCATTTTTATTATATTCCAACAAATTTACAGGATAAAAGTCATCTTCATCTCTAGTACAATTTACATTGTACAAAGTAAATGTACACAATAGATTTTTTACTGAGTTGAAATCAGTGTATATGTACTATTTTGTGATATTTGATATTTTTATTTTGTGTTTATTTTTTATTTATGCTTTATCTTTATAAATGATTGGAGGCTTTTGCTTTTTTTCACTTGGCTTATGTACACATTTCCATGTATCAGTTTATCTATATGCTTGTCGTTTTGTTTTTTTTTGTTTTTTGTTTTTTTTTTTTTCAGACAGGGTCTCACTCTGTTACCCACGCTGGAGTTCAGTGGCGAGATCTTGGTTTACTGCAGCCTCTACCTGCCAGGCTCAAGCAATCCTCCCACCTGAGCTTCTGGAATAGCTGGGACTACAGACATGCACCACCATGCCTGGCTAATTTTTGTATTTTTGTAGAGACGAGGTTTCACCAATGTTGCCCAGTCTGGTCTCAAACTTTTAGACTCAAGTGATTGGCCTGCCTCGACCTCCCAAAGTGCTGGGATGACATGCATGAGCCACTGCTGGTCATTTTTCTGCTTTACTATTTTTCTGTATGTTTCTTTTTCAATGGCTTATTAAACAACTAAATTCTGATTTTTATGACAAGCAGTGGTAATAACATCTGAATCTTCTCTTGAAGACAGCATTGAGTGCCATTATGTGCTAAGTTCAGCTCAGATAACAAAGAAACAAAGGATCAGTCCCAGTTCTGTTAGAGACAATAGTCACTTGAAGAAATTAACAAGGACCACATTAAGAAGCACCACAGAGCTTAAGTGATTAGAGAATAGGAAGTCAAGAAGTGGTCAGAAAGGGATGTCTCCCTGAAGAAAATTAAATTTTGGATCGACACTGGGAGGAAGTGATGGATACAGATTGGCAGAGAGTAGGAAAGACATTTCAAGTTTTTCTTTCTTTTTCTTTCTCCTTTTCTTTTCTTTTTTTTTTTTTTGAGACAGAATCTTGCTCTGTTGCCCAGGCTGGAGTGCAGTGGCGTGATCTCGGCTCACTGCAACCTCCACTTCCCAGGTTCAAGCGGTTCTCCTGTCTCAGCCTCCTGAGTAGCTGGGATTACAGGCATGCGCCACCATGCCTGGCTAGTTTTTGTATTTTTAGTAGAGACGGGGTTTCAATTTCACCATATTGGCCAGGCTTGTCTCAAACTCCTGACCTCAGGTGATCTGCCCACCTTGGCTTCCCAAAGTGCTGGATTACATATGTAAGCCCACCACACTGGGCCCCATTTCAGGTCTTTCTAAGGGCCTAAAGAAAGGAACTAGTGCCAGGCTCAGTGGCTCACGCCTGTAATCCCAGCACTTTGGGAGACCGAGGCAGGTGGATCACAAGGTCAGGAGTTTGAGACCAGGCTGGCCAATATGGTGAAACCCTGTCTCTACTAAAAATACAAAAATTAGCTGGGCGTGGTGGCAGATGCCTGTAGTCCCAGTTACTCAGGAGGCTGAGGCAGGAGAATTGCTTGAACCTGAGAGGCAGAGGTTGCAGTGAGAAGAGATCATGCTACTGCACTCCAGCCTGGGCGACCGAGTGAGACTCTGTCTCAAAAAAAAAAAAAAAAAAAGAAACTAGCTAGTCATGTGCTGTGTGCTATCTGCCAATTAATTTGGCCTAAGAAGAAGGTCATGTTAGCGAATAACAAAAAATGAGGTTAGAGAGTTGACAGCAAGCACAGAACCCTAAGCCTAGAGATATGGCAACCAGTACACAGGGAAATAATATATTCACAAATGAGGAAGTGATGTGATAAAAACTACAGCATCGTATGAAAAAAACAAAAACAAAAACAAAAGCTGACACCCCAAATTAACATGGCTATAAGAAGTAAAATCCATGGGTTTAATTTATTGGCAGTAGAAGCTATTTAAAGCAAGACTTTTTGTAAATAAGATACATGATAATTATTTACACTATTTTTTTTTTTTTTTTTTTGAGACAGAGACTTGCTCTGTTGCCCAGGCTGGAATGCAGTGGCACGATCTTGGCTCACTGCAACCTCCACCTCTTGGGTTCAAGTGATTCTCCTGCCTCAGCCTGTGATGAATTTAATTTAATTTTTTTTCTTTTTTCTTTTTTTTTTTTTGAGACACAGTCTCGCTCTGTCACCCAGGCTGGAGTGCAGTGGCGCAATCTCGGCTCACTGCAAGCTCTGCCTCCTAGGTTCACGCCATTCTCCTGCCTCAGCCTCCTGAGTACCTGGGACTACAGGCGCCCGCCACCATGCCCGGCTAATTTTTTATATTTTTAGTAGAGACGGGGTTTCACCGTGTTAGCCAGGAGGGGGGTCTCAATCTCATGACCTCGTGATCCACCCGCCTCGACCTCCCAAAGTGCTGGGATTACAAGCGTGAGCCACTGCACCTGGCTATTTTATTTTATTTTATTTTTTATTTTTATTTATTTATTTTTTTTGAGATGGAGTCTCACTCTGTCGCCCAGGCTGGAGTGCAGTGGCGCGATCTTGGCTCACTGCAAACTCTGCCTCCCGGGTTCACGCCATTCTCCTGCCTCAGCCTCCCGGGTAGCTGGGACTACAGGCGCCTGCCACCACGCCCGACTATTTTTTTTTTGTATTTTTAGTAGAGACGGGGTTTCACTGTGTTATCCAGGATGGTCTTGATCTCCTGACCTCGTGATCCGTCCGCCTCAGCCTCCCAAAGTGCTGGGATTACAGGCATGAGCCACCGTGCCCGGCCCTATTTTTTTTTTTTTTTTGTAGAGTCTGAGTTTCACCATGTTGGCCAGGCTGGTCTCGAACTCCTGACCTCAGACAATCCTCCTGCCTCGGCCTCCCAAAGTGCTGGGATTACAGGCATGAACCACCGCGCCCAGCCTATTTATTTATTTATTTATTTTTTGTTTTTTGAGATGGAGTCTCACCTTGTTGCCCAGGCTGGAGTGTAATGGCACGATCTCAGCTCATTGCAGCCTCCACCTCCCGGATTTAAGCGATTCTCCTGCCTCAGGCTCCCAAGTAGCTGGGATTACAGGTGCTTACCACCACGCCCAGCTAATTTTTTGTATCTTTAGTAGAGATGGGGTTTCACCATGTCGGCCAGGCTGGTCTCGAACTCCTAACCTCGTGATCCGCCCCCCTCTTGGCCTTCCAAAGTGTTGGGATTACAGGCGTGAGCCACCACGCCTGGCCTACAATAATTATTTACACTATTATATCTTTCTTCTGTTGTCTGTGTACAAATGTGCTTTAGCAACTCTCTGCCCTTTTTACCCCAGCATCACAGTGTAAAATAATTCTTTTTCTTTCTTTCTTTTTTTTTTTGAGACAGAGTCTCTCTCTGTAGCCCAAACTGGAGTGCAGTGGTGCAATCTCGGCTCAATGCAACCTCTGCCTCCGGGGCTCAAGAGATTATTGTGCCTCAGCCTCCCGAGTAGTTGAGACTACAGTTGTGCACCACTAGGCCCAGCTAATTTTTTGTATTTTAGTAGAGACCGGGTTTCACCATGTTGCCCAGGGTGGTCTCAGACTCCAGAGCTCACACGATCCACCCACCTGGGCCTCCCAAAGTGCCTGGCCGAGTGTAAAATCATTCTAAGGTAAGTTATTTCTGCTAGAAAATAGCCCTTGACACATCAAATTCTTTTTTGCTAGGCAGGATGGAGTGCAATGGTGGGACAGCTCACTGCAGCCTTGATTTATTGGGCTCAGGTGATTCTCCCACCTTAGCCTCCTGGGTAGCTGGGACTACAGGCACATGCCACCATGCCCAGCTAATTTTTGTATTTTTTGGATTTTTTAGTAGAGATGGGGTTTCACCATGTTTCCAAGGCTGGTCTCAAACTCCTCCGCTCAAGCAATTCACCCGCCTGGGCCTCCCAAAGTGCTGTGGATTACAAGTGTAAACCACTGGGCTCAGCCAACACACCAAATTATTATTATTATTATTATTATTATTATTATTATTATTTTGACATGGAGTCTCACTCTGTCACCCAGGCTAGAGTGCCATGGCGTGATCTCAGCTCACTGCAACTCCACCTCCCAGGTTCAAGAGATTCTGTCTCTCAGGTAGCTGGAATTACAGGTGCATGCTACCACGCCCGGTTAATTTTTATATTTTTAGTAGAGACAGGGTTTCACCATGTTGGCCAGGCTGGCCTTGAACTCCTGATCTCAAATGATCTACCTGCCTAGGCCTCCCAAAGTACTGGGATTACAGGCCTGAACCACCACGTGCAGCTGACTCACGAATTTATTTTTCTTTCCTTTTTTTTTTTTTTTGAGACGGAGTTTCTGTCGCCCAGGCTGGAGTACAATGGCACGATCTTGGCTCACTGCAACCTCTGCCTCCCGGGTTCAAGTGATTCTTCTGCCTCAGCCTCCTAAGTAGCTGGGATAACAGCCGTGTGCCACCATGCCAGGCTAATTTTTGTATTTTCAGTAGAGACAAAGTTTCACCATAGTGGTCAGGCTGGTCTCAAACTCCTGTCCTCGTGATCCACCTGCCTCAGCCTCCCAAAGTGCTGGGGTTACAGGCATGAGGCACCATGCCCAGCTGACACACCAATTTCTATCATGCAAAGTAATTTAGATTTTCTTGAACAAATCATAACACTGTATTTCTGTATTACATTTCTTGTGTTTTTTTTTTTTTGAGACGGAGTCTTGCTCTGTCACCCAGGCTGGAGTGCAGTGGTGCAATCTCGGCTCACTGCAAGCTCCGCCTCCCGGATTCACGCCATTCTCCTGCCTCAGCCTCTCCGAGTAGCTGGGACTACAGGCGCCCGCCACCACGCCCGGCTAATTTTTTGTATTTTTTTTTAAGTAGAGACGGGGTTTCACCGTGGTCTCGATCTCCTGACCTCGTGATCCGCCCGCCTCGGCCTCCCAAAGTGCTGGGATTACAAGCGTGAGCCACCGCGCCCGGCCTTCTGTATTACATTTCTGAATCCACTACACTAGCACTGACCTGTAATGGCAGTACCACTTAACCCTAGTCAAACCAGGGAAGTCCGTGCTTGCTGTATTTTTTGCATCTGCTGTCAACTTCATTTAAGGCAACTGTATCTAATTTCACTTTTCATTTTCTTTAATTGGGACAGTAATAAAGCTCAATACAGCTTTAAAAATTTTTAATATTTTAAATATGCCAAAGATATCAAATAAAAGAGGAAATGTGATGCTATACTTTCCAGCACTGAGCTCTCTTTTTTCTTTTTCCTTTTTTTTTTTTTTGAGACAGAGTCTTGCTCTGTCGCCCAGGCTGGAGTGCAGTGGCATGATCTCAGCTCACTGCAAGCTCAGCCTCCCAGGTTCACACCATTCTCCTGCCTCAGCCTCCCGAGTACCTGGGACTACAGGCACCCGCCACCATGCCCAGCTAATTTTTTGTATTTTTGGTAAAGACGGGGTTTCACCGTGTTAGCCAGGATGGTCTCGATCTCCTGACCTCGTGATCCACCCGCCTCGGCTTCCCAAAGTGCTGGGATTACAGGCGTGAGCCACTGTGCCTGGCCTATTTTTTCTTTTTAATTTTAATATTCCACATGCATAAAAATCCATCTAGCCGGGCGCGGTGGCTCAAGCCTGTAATCCCAGCACTTTGGGAGGCCAAGGCGGGCGGATCACGAGGTCAGGAGATCGAGACCATCCTGGCTAACACGGTGAAACCCCGTCTCTACTAAAAATACAAAAAAATTAGCCGGGCGTGTTGGCAGGCGCCTGTAGTCCCAGCTACTCGGAGAGGCTGAGGCAGGAGAATGGCGTGAACCCGGGAGGCAGAGCTTGCAGTGAGCCGAGATGCGCCACTGCACTCCAGCCTGGGCGACAGAGCGAGACTCCGTCTAAAAAAAAAAAAAAAAAATCCATCTATACTGAGCTATAATTTTTCACTCTGGGATCCATATGATTCTGGGCTATCATGGTGAATTTAAATCAAGAGCAGAGTTAATGGATAGCAAATCAGTGCAGGAATTTTGCCAAGGCTTGATAGCCTAGGAAGTAATGATTTCAGAGTGAAATCTTTCAAAACCTGTCAAGAACTGTAAGAGCTAAGAAGAGCAATGTATTGAAAAGCAGAGCCCATGGATTTACTTCAAAATGTTTAAGAGTCGGCACTAACTTTTTGGCCAAAACTCTTTAAGTATTGGGAAATGAGGACAGGTTTGGGGGAGTAAGTAACTGGGATGCTGAGAAAGGAAAGATAAGGATAAAAACCAAAGAAAGTCACTAGGTAGGTTCCTCCCTAGTGGATGCATATGACTCTTGTATTTTCCTCTCTGTTCTCGTTATTCCAATTCCTCTTGTGGCCCTGTAAGCCCATCAACTGGAGTCACAAGATAAATAGATATGTTCGTTTACCATAATCCCAACACTTTGGAAGGGCAAGGCCGGAGGATTGCTTGAGCGCAGGAGCTTGAGACCAATCTGGGCAACATAGGGAGACCTTGACTCTTAAAAAAAAAAAAATTATCTGAGTGTAGTTGCATGCATCTATAGTCCCAGCTACACAGGAGGCTGAGGTGGGAGGACTTGAACCTAGGAGACTGAGGCTGCAATGAGCTATGATGGCACCACTGCACTACAGCCTGGGCAACAGAGCAAGACCATGTCTCAAAAAAAAAAAAAAAAGCAAAACCTTACAGCTAGGAAAACAGAGAGGGAGAAAAGGAAGAAAAGAAGTGAAGAAAAGGAAGGAGGGGGAGGGGAGGAGAAGAGAGTATGATAGTTATTTATTAATTTTTATTTATTTAATTGTTTTTAGAGACAGGGTCTTGCTCTGTCACACAGGTTAGAGTACAGTGGAGCGATCATAGCTCACTGCATCCTCAGATTCCTGCTGCCTCAGCCTCCTGGGGAGGTGGGACTATAGGCACACAAAACCATACCCAGCTAATTTTTTAATATTTAATTTTGTAGACATGAGGTTTCACTCTGTTGCTCAGTCTTTATTTTATTTATTTATTTATTTTTATTTTTATTTTTATTTTGAGATGGAGTCTTGCTGTGTCGCCCAGGCTGGAGTGCAGTGGCGCAATCTCGGCTCACTGCAAGCTCCGCCTCCCGGGTTCACGCCATTCTCCTGCCTCAGCCTCTCCGAGTAGCTGGGACTACAGGCACCCGCCACCACGCCCGGCTAATTTTTTTGTATTTTTAGTAGAGAGGGGGTTTCACCGTGGTCTGGATCTCCTGACCTCGTGATCTGCCCTCCTCGGCCTCCCAAAGTGCTGGGATTACAAGCGTGAGCCACTGCGCCCGGCTGCGACTCCTCAGTTTTCTTTTTTCCTTTTTTTTTTTTTTTTTTTGAGATGCTATCTTGCTGTGTCACCCAGGCTAGAGTGCAGTGGCACCATCTCGGCTCACTGCAAACTCCGCCTGCCGGGTTGAAGCGTTTCTCCTGCCTCAGCCTCTCTAGTAGCTGGGACTACAGGCATGCATCACCACACCTGGCCAATTTTGTATTTTAAGTAGACATGGTTTCACCATGTTGGTCAGGCTGGTCTCGAACTCCTGACCTCAGGTGATCTGTCCGCCTCAGCCTCCCAAAGTGCTGGGATTACAGGTGTGAGCCACTGCGCCTGGTCAACTCCTGATTTTTCACATTCTTCTCTGAGAGTGAACATCAAAGTAGATTTGAGTGTGATGTAGGGTTTAAAGATTCACATTTTTCCTTTGAAATGATATGCATATTATTGTCCAACTAAAGGAATATGGACCATTCTAATAATGGTGGGAAAATTGGCTCTGTTTGGGTTTAAAGAATACATTTTTCCAGCGAGGCATATTTTCTCAGGATAAATTTGACTATTTGGTGTTTCTCCTTGTTGCTGGCTTCAGCACCTAACTCTGACATCTGGGATTAGTCTGTTTGTTACACTTGTCCTGTGACTTTGGGCAAGAGAACTGAACAGCTCTAAGTCTCTCCCTTCCTTCCTTCCTTCCTTCCTTCCTTCCTTCCTTCCTTCCTTCCTTCCTTCCTTCCTTCCTTCCTTCCTTCCTTCCTTCCTTCCTTCCTTTTTTTTTGAGACAGCATCTTACCCTGTCACCCAGGCTGCAGTACAGTGGTGTAATTACGGCTCACTGCAGCCTCAAACTCCCTTGGCTCAGGTGAGCCTCCCACCTCAGCCTTCCAAGTAGCAAGTAGCTGGGACTACAGGCGTGTGCCACCACGCCCGGCTAATTTTTATGCGTTTTTGTAGAGACGGGATCTCACCATGTTGCCCAGGCTGGTCTCGAGCCCCTGGGCTCAAGTGATCCTCCCATCTTGGCCTTGTAAAGTGCTGGGTAAACAGGCATGAGTCACCATGCCCAGCCTGTTTCTCATCTGTAACAAGAAGGAATATTTATTAGATGATGCTCATGTGTCTTTCTTGCGCATGAAAGTTTTGATTCTATGATTATTCCTAGTGCAGTCCTCCCTTTCCAGAAAGAATCTGAACTTTTGGAAATATCAATAGAACTATTTAACCTAGGGCTGGGCACAGTGGCTCACACCTGTAATCCCAGCAGTTTGGGAGGCCGAGGTGGGCAGATCACCTGAGGTCAGGAGTTTGAGACCAGCCTAGCCAACATGGCAAAACCCCGTCTCTACTAAAAATACAAAAATTAGGTGGGCGCATTGGCAGGTGCCTGTAATCCCAGCTTCTAGGGAGGCTGAGGCAGTAGAATCCCTTGAACCCAGGAGGCGGAAGTTGCAGTGAACCAAGATCATACCACTGCACTCCAGCCTGGGTGACAGAGAAAGATCCTTTCTCAAAAAAAAAAAAAAAAAAAAAGTTTAAGCTAGTTTGCCCATCCTCAGTTTCTCCAACTTCAAGAGAGAGGAGAGATTTTTATTTCCTATTTAAGTCACAACAGTAAGCATAAAGGATGACAATTATTTAATATTGTGATTCAATATTATAGATATTAAAGTAGTTTTCTAAATTGACTTTTGATGTAGATTTGAGACTATTGAGTTTTGTTTTTCTCCTTTTCCTTTATTGGTTCTTAATGGAAACTGTTTTTGTTTGTTTGTTTTATTCTATTTTTGTTTTTGTTTTTTTGAGATAGGATCTCACTCTGTCACCTAGGCTGGAGTGCAGTGGCACAATCTCAGCTCACTGCAACCTTCGTCTCCCAGGATCAAACAATCTTCCTGCCTCAGCCTTCCAAGTAGCTAGGACTATAGGCCCACGCCAACATGTCTGGCTAATTTTTGAAATTTTTGTAGAGATGGGTTTTGACCATGTTGCCCAGGCTGGTCTTGAACTCCTGAGCTAAAGCAATCCGCCTACCTTAGCCTCTGAAAGTGCTGGGGTTACAAATGTGAGCCACCCCAGCTGGCTTCTCATCTTTTAAAAAAATTTATTTTTGTTTTTATTTCTTTTGAGACAGGATCAATCAAGCTCTGTTGCCCAGGCTGGAGTGCAGTGGGTATTCGCAGATGTGATCATTGAGGACTACAGCATCAAACTTGTGGTCTCAACCATTTCTCCTGACTCAGCATCCACAGTACCTGGGCCTACAGGCACGTACCAGCACTCTCGGCTTCAATTTTCATTGTTATAGCAATGAACATTTATAAAGCACTTGCTACGTGCCAGATATTGTACTAAGCACATCGCACCTGTTAACTAAGTTAATTTTCTGCACACTCTGTAAAACTAGACGTTATCCAAATCTCTATATTAAAAAATAGCTGAGGTGTCGGCTGGGCACAGTGGCTCACGCCTGTAATCCCAGCACTTTGGGAGGCCGAGGAGGGCAGATCATGAGGTCAGGAATATGAGACCAGCCTGTCCAATATGGTGAAACCCCGTCTCTACTAAAAATACAAAAAATTAGTCAGGCGTGGTGGCAGGTGCCTGTAGTCCCAGCTACTCGGGATGCTGAGGCAGGAGAATGGCGTGAACCCAGGAGGTGGAGCTTGCAGTGAGCAGAGATTGCACCACTGCACTCCAGGCTGGGTGACAGAGTGAGATTCCATCTCAAAAAAAAAAAAAAAAAGAAAAATTAAAATAAGGCTGGGTGTGATGGCTCACACCTGTAATCCTAGCACTTTGGGAGGCCGAGGTAGGTATATCACCTGAGCCCAGGAATTTCAAACCAGCCTGGGCAACATGGCAAAACCCATCTCTACAAAAAATTAGCTGGTCATGGCGGCAGTGGCACCTGAAATCCTAGCTATTCAGGAGGCTGAGGCAGGAGGACCACTTGAGCCCAGGAGGTTGAGGCTGCAGTGAGGTGTGATTGTACCCCTATACTCCAGCCTGAGTGACAGAGCGAGAACCTGTCTCAAAAAAAAAAAAAAAAAGCCAAGTAATAATAGATTAATTAGTAAATTATGATGGATACCTATAATGGCATACTAAACAGCTATTAAAAATAACCCAGCCTGACTGGGTGTCATAAAGGCCATAATCCCAGCACTCTGGTTTTTTTTTTTTTTTTTTTTTGAGACAGAGTTTCGCTCATGTTGCCCAGGCTGGAGTGCAATTGTGCAATCTCGGCTCACCACAACCTCCGACTCCTGAGTTCAAGTGATTCTCCTGCCTCAGCCTCCCAAGTAGCTGGGATTACAGACATGTGCCACCACGCCCAGCTAATTTTGTATTTTTAGTAGAGATAGTTTCACCATGTTGGTCATGCTGATGTCGAACTCCTGACCTCAGGTGATCCGCCTGCCTGGGCCTCCCAAAGTGCTGGGCTTACAGGCTTGAGCCACGTCGCCCCGCCAATCCCAGCACTCTTGAATGCCAAGGTGAGAGGATAGGTTAAGGCCAGGAGTTCAAGACCAGTCTGGGCAACAAAGCAAGAGCCCATCTCTACAAATAATAATAGTAATCATCATCATCATCCAGCCTGGGCAACATAGGGATAGCCTCTCTGCCAAAAAATTTTAAAAATTAGCCTGGCATGGTGCATTTGGGCCTGTAAGTCCTAGCTACTTGGGACGCTGAAGTGGGAAGACCACTTGAGCCCAGGAAGTCGAAGCTGCAGTGAGCTATGATCATGCCACTGCACTCCAGCATGGGTGACAGAGAGAGGCCCTGTCTCAAAAACAAAATCAAAACCAAAAAAGAATGCTATTTTAGAGAGAGACATAGGTGCAGTGGACTAGCAGTTGAGTGATTACCATCTACCAAGAGTGTATGAGATGGTAGATATTATCTCTGTTCTACAGATTAAAAACCTGACTTCGAGGGGATAGAGAATGCTTTTTGAAAGAAAAATTTTTACAAAGGAAGTTATAAAACTGTAATAGTATGTATAGAATTTTGATGTCTTTTTTTTGTTCTTATGTTTTTTCTAGTTTTTTCCACAATAAATTTTTGTTGAGTGATTGAAATGATAGGGAAAGTAATTTCTAACTAGAATTTTCAGGTCATTGTATTTTTATACTTTTGTCAGTACTTGAGATAATTTAAAAGTATATTTTCATTTCTTCATTCAGCCTTTTTTTCCTTACTATTTATCAAACTTTGTGGCTTTTTTTTTTTAAACTAGAGAGGGCAAATAGAGTTGGTTTCCTTAGTAATGGTAGCTAAAGCTCCCAAACATTCTTTTCTGTTTTTTTTTTTCATTCCTTTCTCTTAAAACTGTTTGGATTTCCTGAGTAATAGATATGCATACTAATTACCAGTCCAATTTTATTTTAAGGGCTTGAAAATGATGACTGCAAAAATGGACTGATTCTAAGCTAAAACGAACAATTTTAGTGGGTTGCCAGTTCCTCCTAGAATTTTCATACACTTTTTCAACAGTGCACCTTAAGTTCAAGGGCCAACGTCCTATTGTGTGGTTGTCAACAAAGGCTTTCATATGAAACATGAAGATTGTATTTGAAAGATTCTTCAACTTTCCATTTGTCTACTTAAAATACATTAAATAAAATAATGTATTTTTATTAAAATATACAAACAGGACGCAAATACTAAATTAAAAAAAAGTTTCCATCTTTGCTTCAGTTCTTCATCAAAGCAACCACTGTTATAAACTTGGACATCCTATGTGGTAAAAAGAAAAAAAAAAAAGGACCACTGTTCATTTCCTATATTATTCTAAAATGTGTTTAACGTATATAACAGCACATATATGATATATGCTTCTTAAAAGGAGATATATTCTCCTTAATATGTTTACCTAGATGGGCTAATATCATATGTACTGAATTGGAACATCTTTTTTCCACTTCTTTTTTTTTTTTTTTTTTTTAAGATGGAGTTTCGTTCTTTTGCCCAGGCTAAAGTTCAGTGGCAAGATCTCAGCTCACTGCAACCTCGCCTCCCGGGTTCAAGTGATTCTTCTGCCTCTGCCTCCTGAGTAGCTGGGATTATAGGCACCCACCACCATGCCTGGCTAATTTTTCTATTTTTAGTAAAGACGGGGTTTCACCATGTTGACCAGGCTGGTCTCAAACTCCTGACCTCAGGTGATCCGTCCGCCTCAGCCTCCCAAAAGTGCTAGGATTACAGGCATGAGCCATGGCACCCAGCCTCCACTTCAATCATAACCACTGCTGGGTATTGTATTTCATTGTATAACTATACCATCATGTAAATAGTCTTTTTTTGATGGATTTTTTGTTTTTTTTTCTTTTAGGAACAATCTTGTAATGAGCAAACCAATGACACCAAAGATCATCTAAATGTATGATTCTTTTCACATAAAGCACAAATCGGATACAACTAATCCATTCTGTTGAGTTCTCCCCTGGGAAGTGACTGAAGGAGGGGTTGCTGATAATCTGTTTCTTCATGGGGTTTTTTTAGGCGGAGTTTCACTCTTGTTGCCCAGGCTGGAAGTGCAACGGCACGATCTCAGCTCACTGCAACCTCTGCCTCCTGAGTTCAAGCAACTCTCTTGCCTCAGCCTCCTAAGGAGCTGGGATTATAGGCATGCACCACCACGCTGGCTAATTTTTTGTATTTTTAGTAGAGATGGGGTTTCACCATGTTGGCCAGGCTGGTCTCAAACTCCTGACCCCAGGTGATCCACCCACCTCAGCCTCCCAAACTGCCGGGATTAATTACTGGTGTGAGCCACCATGCCTGGCCATTTGTGGGTTTTTTGTTTTTTTTTTAAAGACAGACTCTCACTATATTGCCCAGGGTGGTCTTGAACTCCTGGGCTCAAGCAATCCTCCTGCCTCAGCCTCCTGAGGATACTACAGGAATGTGCCACCATGCCTGGCCATCACATTTTTCTGATCAGTTCCAAGGCTGATACAATTTTAGTTTGTTTTTCAGAGAGAGTGAGTCTCACTCTGTGATCCAGCCTGGAGTACAGTGGAACCATCATAGCTCACTGCAGCCTCCAACTACTAGACTAACCAATCCTTCAGTCTCAGCCTCCCAAGTAGCTAGGACTACAGACATGTGTCACCACATCTGGGTTTTTTTTTTTTTTTTTGAGATGGAGTCTTGCTCTGTCACCCAGGCTGGAGTGCAGTGGCACGATCTCAGCTCACTGAAACCTCCACCTTCTGGGTTCAAGCGATTCTCCTACTTCAGCCTCCCTAGTGGCTGGGACTACAGGCACGTGCCACCATGCCTGGCTAATTTTTTGTATTTTTAGTAGAGACAGGGTTTCACTGTGTTAGCCAGGATGATCTCGATCTCCTGACCTCGTGATCCACCTGCCTCAGCCTCCCAAAGTGCTGGGACTACAGGCGTGAGCCTCCGCATCCCGCCTGCCTGGTTAATTTTTTAAATAAGAGACCGGGTCTTCCTGTGTTGCCCAGGCTTGTCTCAAACTCCTGGCATCAAGCAATTCTCCTGCCTCTGCATCCTGAGTAGCTGGGACTACAGGAATGTGCCAACTTGCCCAGCTAATAATGTGTTTCCTTTTTTCCCCCGACATGCATCTTTGGCTTGAAGTAATCTGTTTAAGTGCAGTTACCCAGGTACATTCCTTTTGTAAAATTTCATAGATCTTTGGCACACTTTTTGTACAGTTTTTGGTATATATGATTTACTTCAATGAGAAGTTAAAAAGATAAGTTGTCAATGCAATAGCTTTTTGTAGGACTTAATTAAATGTTATGAAACATAAAGTGAGGACCAGGCGTGGTGGCTCACGCTTGTAATCCCAGCACTTTGGGAGGCCGAGGAGGGTGGATCACGAGGTCAAGAGTTCAAACCCAGCCTGGCCAAGATGGTGAAACCCCATCTCCACTAAAAATACAAAAATTAGCCAGGAGTGGCGGCATGCGCCTGTAGTCCCAGCTACGCGGGAGGCTGAGGCAAGGAATTGCTTGAACCCAGGAGGTGGAGGTTGCAGTGAGCCAAGATCATGCCACTGCACTCCAGCCTGGAGGCTGTCTCAAAAAAAAAAAAAAAAGAGAAAGAAAGAATGAATAGGGTTTCTCCTCCCTTGCATTTTTTCTTCCTAGGACTTGTCACTTTCTAACAAACTGTGTAATTTACTTATTTTTGTTTACTGTATCTGCTGCTGGAATATAAACTCCATGAATGAGGGATCTTTGTTTTGTTCAATGTTTCTCAAGTGTTACGATGTCCAAACACAGATATTCAATAAATATTTGTTGAATGATAGTTTTAAAAACTGCGAATGGGAAGATTTCTGAAATTTTACTTGGTAACATCTCCATGTTGCCATAAGACATTCCTCACTGACATCAATTGAATTCTTGAAACCTTAATTTACTCCTGATATTCTGGATCTACTGGAGCATTTTTAGTTATAATCCTCATAATAGGACTCAGCAACTATTTATACATCTTCCTTCTCCTCCATGAAAATGCATTTGCTAGCTTTCCTTCATGGAAAGAAAAACTTCATGGAGCGGGTGAGTGGGAACTTGCCATGGCACTAACTAACTTTGTAGCAATTAGCTGTCACTCCAACCAGCGAGATGGCCAATCTCCTTAAATATCTGGCTCACAGAAGTGAACAGATCCTGATTGTAGCCTCCCCACAATCATGGAAAGGGGTGGCCAAATAAGACCCTCAATTTTGGATAAAGCTGACAGATCCAGGATTTGGTTTGTAGCCCAATGAAATTAACTCCATGGCTGTCCAGAGTATTTCCTTGAGATTTTGATAAGACATTAAGATGCCAGTCCTGTATGGACCCAGTAAGTTCAATTCTGGGAAGGCTTTAAATGTTTCACTCCTGTGATTTTCCTGAATAAAATAAGAGCTCAGTTCTGCCTAAGGTTGATTCCTCTATTTTTTCCCTCTTGTGCTCATAGCACCTAGTACATTTTATTTTGTCTAACCAAAACAAAACATTTAACTTGATTTATGAAAAAGCTCAATTCTTTTAAAAATTTAACATTTTAATTAGAACCAATCCCTATGGTCTATTGTTCAATGGAAGCTCAGATAGGTAAAGTGGAATGAATAGAATGAAATATTAAACATGTCTGTATAAATCAACATGAAAAGGTATTGAAGGTATTGCAAGTTACAAACTAAGTACAGTGGAGAGTTCAGTGTTAAACATTTCTCTAAACTTTATATTCATGTAGTGTTATTTTTGCAATTATGTTTTGTTTTTACAATATAAAAACAAAATCAACACATTTCCAAATAATGTTCAAAACACATTTATTTACTAAATCACCTGACATTGACATCTAAGATAATTTCAACAAATAAAATGTTTAAGAAAAAATTGTGGTATACATCATATTTGTCTCTAGAAAAAAGTCTTATTTACAAGCTGAGGAACAAAGATATTTCTTTTAATTAAAAACACATTAATTATGCAGTGCTACCATAATAAAAGTGAATATCCCAAGAACAGCTCAAGTATCTTGTGAAGTATTAAGAGGTGAACTTTTTTTTTTTTTTTTCAATCATATTCAGAAAATCTTATGTGTTTACTCGCTTGTTGAGTCTTTGCCAGTCGAATCTTTTCAGCTTTGGTGATTAACTAAAGAGAAATAAATCAGAAATTAAAATGTATCGGATACTCAAAACACACACACACACATACACACACACACACACACAACTATGACTAGAAAAAATTTCACAGCTATCAGCTTGAATGGAAATTTTTTAAAAACAGCGAGAAGATGACAAATGAGATAATTATGCTCAGGTCAAATCAATTACAGATCACATCTGTTATTAAGGCTATTTACTATTTCCTATTTCTTACACCCTTACATAAATTGTTGAATATTTTTAAGGAAGGCAAATGAAATTACACAGAATAAAAAAGAAAGCTGTTTAAAATGTCTAAAATATTCCAAAAGCTTCCTTGATAAAAAAAACTAAAAATATTAAACTTTGGAGTAAACGCAAATCTTTTTCTCTAAAAAATATAGATTCTAATGAGTATTCATTTAAATAGTTTTAGTGTTTGGTACCATATGGCCATTGGAAGGAATTCACTTTTAGATTAAACTAAAAACCTATTATTCATCATTGAGGTGAATTAAAATCCAAAGATGTTTAGAACTCTATCATACCCATGTTGCTGTTCACAAATTTTATAAATTCTGCCTTTACCTGCTATCAGTAATTTATACAGAAAAGAATTCAAATGTTTTAAAAGCCAAAGAGAAATAAGCTTCATTCTGTCTCTAGTAGCTGTTATCTATTTTTTACCAGTGTGTTCAAAATGATAGGGCATACTACAAAGATTTAGGCTAGCAAAATGAGTAGGAGACATCCCTTTTGGCAGACCTTTCCTTCATCTTCTTGATCTTTTGTGAGACATCACTAATTTAATTTACTTGTGTTTAATATATTATTTTAGTTTAGTTTTTTTTGAGACAGAGTCTTGCTCTGTTGCCCAGGCTGTAGTGCAGTGGCGCCATCTTGGCTCACTGCAACCTCCACCTCCTAGGTTCAAGCGATTCTCTTGCCTCAGCCTCCCGAATAGCTGGGATTACATATGCGTGCCAGCTGGCTGATTTTTGTATTTTTAGTACAGACAGGGTTTCAACATGTTGGCCAGGCTGGTCTCCAACTCCTGACCTCAAGTGATGCACCAGCCTCAGCCTCCTAAAGTGCTGGGATTATAGGCATGAGCCACTGTGCCTGGCCCCGTAACGTGAATATTAAGAGCCAGAATTTTTTTACTTTTACTCAATTATGGGCCAAATACAATACTGTTGTAGAAATATTGGGCTGTCAGGTCAGTAAGGTATTTATGTAACCTTTTGGCAGATTCACTGATGTTCTACTAGTTGTTTTTCTAAGCAATTTCCATTAATTACTAAGATGCGCCTAGTACTCCAACTACACTGGTCTTCTAGTCCCTAACAGCATTCCCTTCCAGTCTCTGCATTTTCTTTGCTTCTGCCTGAAAAGCTATACTTCTAAACTTTACTGGGGGCTTACTCACTCACTTCCCTAAGGGTCTTGGCTGTAACATAACTTTTGCAGAAGAGTTTTCCAGACAACCTCAGCTGTTACAATGCTCTTCTGCAATACACTGTTTTATTTTTCTGTCTAGCACTGGTCATCACCTAAACTGTATCGTTTATCTGTTAACTTCATGAAAGTAGAGGACTTTGTGATTCATGGCTTTACCCCAGGTTCCAAGAATGGTGGCTAACACAAGGCACTCAAAAATCATTGGCTGAATTAACTAGCAAACAAGTTGGCGAAACTAATTATGGTCTACTCCTTTTTTCCAACAAGCTTTGCACAGTACTTACTTTGTGTGTTAACCTCCGTTTCATTTCACAACAAGAGTCAACTTGCTACTTCCATAGCTACTTAACAAATTGTGTTAACGACAATCCTGACGTCATAACCGAGTTGTGTTCCAACTCAATTTAAAAAACTTCCTAGTCAAAGATGAGCTCTAAATTTTTAAAATGAAAAATAAATGATTTATTCCTACTTTTAAAAATATATAAAATCTAAATGAAATTTCACACCAATTAGAAGGGTATTACTTAACAAAGTGACTTCACTTCAGTTACCAGTTCTGGATGAGTGATTTTAACATTTGAATAATCTCAAACAGGCTTTGAAATTAACACCTCATATCCCTGAAAGAATCCTTGGAAAGCACAGGAGGCTTCCCCACCACAGCAAGTTCAGTCTTTCAAGGAAACAAAATTCACACCTCCCCACCAATCACGATAAATTCTGGGCAATGGTAGAAGGTTGATGAAAAACACTTGTTTTTTAAGTTATTATTATTTTTTTTTGTATAAATATGACCCCAAATCAACAAGCTTAGATTACAGGAAGTGAGACTTTTAAAGTGCTCACCTAACAAAAAAGAAGTTCATCTTTTTCATTTTTCTTACACTTTTATAATATACATTTCTAAATTTTGATGACTATAGTTAATATTAGGTATTATGTACCCTACTTTGTTCCAGGCACTTTTAAAATGTACTAACCTTTACATGTATAATAATTTGTTTTAAAACTTTTTAAGAGACAGGGTCTTGCTATGTTGCCTAAGCTGGAAAGCAGTGGCTATTCCCAGGTGTGATTCCACTACTGATCAGACCAGTATCATTTTAAGTGACAGAAAAATAAAATTACTGAAAGAGGGGCTTGCTTTAAATTATTTAAGCTTGTTTATATTACCTACTATCTTAGAGAAAGAGGAATAAAGCTTATCGTTGCTATAGGAAACACTATGCATAAAGTCTCTCCATCTTATCTACGGAGCCTCCTATCTTTATAAACTACATTCTAAATACATTGTGTTTTTACCATGAAGATAATCTTTCTATAATCATTTATCACCAAACTACAAGACATAGCAGCCAGAAATCGAGACTGTTAAAGTATATCACTGGTTAAAAAGAAAAAATCTAAATTAAAATTATGTATCCTTGTGAGAAAAATAATTCAATTTCACACATTTTGAAATCTAGAGAAATGACTTTTCCCTCCCAACCTAAAACATAGTATATATACTCAGTAAATCTTCATTAGGTAATAGCAAAACTATGATCATTTTATGACTACCTAGTACTGACTTTGGCATTAAACATTCAAGGAAAGTTTAGTCTAAAAAAACAAAAATGAATCAATTACCTTTTCAGTACCTCTTTTCTTTTCCCGAGGCTGATTAAGTTTTGCCTGTCTATCAACCAAAATCTTCTGCCAATACCTTTGTTCGTGATCACCTTAAAAACAAACAAAAACTCTGATGGATGAAAAGAAGAACATATCTGAAAAACCATATTCAAGGCATTACATTCTCAATAGTAGAACTAGGACAGTTTTTGAATATATTTAATGCTACTTTATACATATTACACAATAGAAAAAAAATTATTAGTTTCGCCAGGTGCAGTGACTCAAACCTCTAATCCCAGCACTTTGGGAGGGCGAAGAGGGAGGATCACCAGAGGTCAGCCTGGCCAACATGGCAAAGCCCTGTCTCTACTAAAAACATAAAAATTGCCTGGTGCAGTGGCTCATGTCTGTAATCCCAGCACTTTGGGGGGCCAAGGCAGGCAGATCATGTGAGGTTCGGGGTTCGAGACAAGACCAGCCTGACCAACATGGAGAAACCCTGTCTCTACTAAAAATACAAAATTAGCTGGGTATGGTGGCACATGCCTGTAATCCCAGCTAACCTGGGAGGCTGAGGCAGGAGAATCACTTGAACCCGGGAGGCAGAAATTGCAGTGAGCCGAGATCGCACCACTGCACTCCAGCCTGGGCAACAAGAGCGAAACTCTGTCTCAAAAAATAAAATAAAAATATAAAAATTAGCCAGGCGTGTTAACACACACCTGTAATCCCAGCTACTTGGGAGGCTGAGGCAGGAGAATTGCTTGAAACTGGGAGGTGGAGGTTGCGGTGAGCTGAGATCACACTGCTGCACTCCAGCCTAAGTGACAGAGCAAGACCAAAAAAACCCACAAAAAAACAAAAAAACTAGTTTCATTAGCCAAACTCAGAAAATATATTACCCACAATAAGGATGGCAACAAAAAAAAAAAGGAAACTTCTATGAAGTTTTACCAGAAAGGATCTCGAGTTTCCAGCAGTGTTTCTTGTTAATTTCTGTATATGCATTTATTACTGCTTGAGCATCTTCAGGAGTTTTAAATCTAGCATGGCATTCTGTATCCCCTTCTAGCAAATCGACATAAAGAACTTCTGAGATTGCTGCCAAAGTATCCTGCATTGGGGTTAAGTAGAAAGACACATAAAATTTAAAAAGTTTCACAATAATTGTAAAACTATTCCAATGGTTATGCCAGAACATATTATGTAAATAAAGCATTTTGCAGACTAATGAGGAGCAAATATCCTATATCAAACATTTCCTGTAAAGCATGTTCTTAAAAATAGATTTGAATAATATCAACTCTAGTAATTTATTTTCGTTTATTTTCTTGAAATCACATCGTTAAAATCTGCACTAGAATGGGAATATTCTATAAGGACAACAGATTTGTAGAGCAGAAAGCAGAAATAGTGTCCCTCAACCCCCAAATCAGGAAGCGTTCATATCTGGGAGTAGTATAAGGAATAAAATTAAAAAAAAAAAAAAAAAAAAGGCTTAAGGGAGGTTTGTTTTTACTCACCTGTAGAAAATCACTGTGACTTTAAAATATGTGTACAAATCATTCAACTTTTAATAACAACTCATGAAAAACAGTTTAACCAAACCTAAAATACTACTAGGTTTCCACACTGTTCAAGAGCTCTTACTTTCTGAAAAAAATACCTAAGTAACCTCTTCTAAACAAGTTGTGGTCACCCAGCAAGGAAAAGTTTTACCTACACTGCCTGCTGTGAGGGCAAATTAACCAGATTCCTGCATTCTTAATCACCTTTTTTTTTTTTCACAGCAGGTTTTACAGAGTATACAATGCATTTATGCAGGAATGTTACACTAATTCCTAATTCATCAACTTCCATTCATAAAGCTAAAGAAGTAACTGGAGATTCCTAAATGGGGGGGAAAAAAATCTTATTTATCTTGCCTCCTTTTCGTTTTGACCTAAAATTTCAAGACATAACTAATTTAGATTACTTTCAGATGTTGAATTTTTAGATGTTTGAATTATGGAAAGAATTGAGCAATACCTGGAAGTATTATTTCATCATAGAATAAGAAAAGTTTATCGGTTAATAATAAAAAATATACAATAAAATCCGTGAGTTTCTAGAAGCCAGGGACTAGATCTTAACTCACCCCAACATTCTGCAAACTATCACAAAACAGGCATTTAGTAACTGTTTGCCAAATTAAAAAAACTGCAGACTTACACTTGCTAGTCTTTCCCACTTCTTTACCTAGTTAATTAGTACCAAATTTAGATATAAAGCAAGTAAAAAATTCAGTATTGTTGAAATTTGAATGTATTCAGTAGTAGTAATGAGTTTTATAACTGACTTTTGAGCATATTCAATTACTACAACTCAAAAGATATATACTAAATATCCATTATAATGTCAGGCTAATCTCTTGATTTAAAACCCTTAGAATTTAAAACCCATAGAATGACAAATTAGCCTGGTAATCACATGGGCAAGTCACAGACAGCTGTAACCACCAACACAGCTCAGTTTTTGTTTCAGCAAAATGTAAGTAACTACTAACTGGATTAATGCAGGGATTGATTTTATGATTTTGATGATCATAAATGATAAATTTGTAATTGATATAGTTACCATTTAAATAACAAGTTATTTAATGAGTTGATTAGAAATAACTCTGAGCAATTTTTGTATTAAATGTTTTGCGATCTGATTAATTAGAGCAGTATTTATATCCTTCAATTTTCAGCCGTCTCCTGAAATGCAAGCTGGTAATAGCAATTTGGATTTGGCCAAATCCTTCACCAACATTGCAGAGAATCAAGATTTGTTTCTTAGTGACAGCTATAGGATTGTAGGACAGTATTTCAGATAAGGAGGGCTTACAGATAAACAAACCACCACCTCAAAGGTATTCAAGTTAAAACCTGACTGATGAGTCCATGTAAAACCAAAACAACATACTAACTGATGATGAATGTCAGTATAGAAAATACTTAAAACATGTGGTATGTTACAGAGCATTTCACACTTTTTAAAAAGAAAAGGATTCACTTAAATAGGTGACAGGCAGGGTAAGGGTAAATAAAATATGGTACTCTCACATAAAAGTATATAATTTCCCTAATAGAAAGTATCGCTTACCAGTGTGGTATAAAAGGCTATAGAAGATAGACTGTATAAAGCAAAAAAACTATAAGCCTGTATGTACAGCAATTTGTAGCATAAATTATATAGAACTATGGGTTTTTTGGCACATGCGTGCAAAATTTTAATAGGTTTTCAAAAATATTCTATAATTTTCTATAATTAAAATTTTAAAGATAATCAGCACATAGGTAATACAAAAAAAATCAGTGCCAATAAAAATAAGCAAAAGTTACAATTTTCCTACAGAGAAGGATGTTTAAACTGTGCTTACTATAAAATTGATTCAGTGAGGAATTTCAGCCTCTAGATTTTGCTTCAAAATTAAACCTAAGAGTTACCATGGAATTAAAACTGTACAGTAGTTTACCATAGAGATACAAATTCTAACTTAATTTATCTTCCATATGCAAAACATTTTCACACAGGGAAATAATAATAAGAGAAGAAAGGAACAAATACCCTAGGGGCTCAAAATCATTACCCGGACTTGTTTCCTGCCAGGTAGAGGCTCTGTGCTAATGATCTTCACAATCACTCCACTCAGGAACTGTGGTCCTGTTGCATTAACTTTCTCCTGGGTGCGACAGTCTTCCCTGTTGGCTGTTGATTAGAAAAGGAAAAAGACCAGGACTAAATCTCTTACACTTAACAACAATTTAATACTTAGGAGGACTACCTTAGAATAATTCCTGAGGCAGATTTAAATACTTTAAAATGTATTTAATTTTAAAATAAACAATTAAAGGTTATATGTCATACCGCTTATTTCAAAATATCATGAATAAAATTCAGAAAGTTTTATTATTCTACATGCAAATTGTTACTGCTAGAAGAGCATTCGTAAAGCCTTTAAATTTGCCCCTTCTCCCTGAACAAAGGAACAGCAAATTTTTACTCAATAAAGTTAAAAAAAAGTTAAAAGATACTGTGTTTTAAATACATTATTATTCAAACGTGAACATTTATTTTTACAAGAAATGAGAATTTAAAATGTATCCTAATTTTGAATTTATAGGAATTTTGCTTTAACTTGTTCCTGCTTGTGGTGCATACTACAGAATGAAATTAACAGGTGAGAGACTACAGTCTTCATTCCTACAAACTTGCTCAGTCTACAAACTCTGCACTCATGTTCTTAATAATGAAAACTAGAGAAAACTCAGGTTATTTAAAAAATTGTTTTAAATATTCTTATCAAGAGTAAATAACATCTGGATAACTTCACAAATCAAGAATTGTTTTAATAATGAAATAGAATAACCAAGTTTTTTAAAATTAATCTTATAACAACTCAGAGATAGCATTTTCATATATAAGTACATTATAATGTTGTCAAAACTATCAGTGATCTTTACTTTTTTCATTTTTCATTCCAGTGTTTTGAGGTACTCCACTGTCTGTTTCCATTTCTGACTCTGATTTTATTTGGGATATTGTTTTTTTTAAAGAAGCCATACTAGCTTTTTGTAGCGCTAAATACTCTTTTTTCAAATCCATCCATTCGCTCCTACAAGGAAAGAAATGGTGATAACAGATGACTAAACATAAAAAGTAAATATGGAAATATCTAAATATATACATTCACAATGACTTGGAGCAACTCCTCCACCCAACTTTCCTGTTTCTTTAAACACATATTCAAAATATTTCCTAGGTTCTAAAGACATTTAGTAAATAAGCTAAGGGAGTTCCTCTTCCCCCAATATTCAGATTAAATGTTTTAAGATTTCCAATGAAATTTTTGAGTGTCTGAAGTATCTTAATTTATAAAAGTAAAATTTTAGCATTAATTCCTTAACTAGTAACATTTACTAAATTAGTCATCTCTGTGGGAAAAGTGCGAGATTAAAGATTTGTTAAACTGCTTCCAATTTGAGAGATAACATTCCTTAGTATTTACTTGAATCAAAAAGAATTTCTAAGTAGAAGAAAACACCCCGTGGAAGCAATCTATTTATTTACATACTTTAACATGTAGATGCTTCTTCAAACAGAGTTCCTCCAGATAGAAACACAATGCCTTTCTTGGCTCAGTGGGAGCACTCATTGTTACCCTAATCTATGCCATCAAACAAGCAGATAGGAGATTTTCTTTCTTTTTTTTTTTAAAGAGGAAGATATCTTGTGGTAATGGTTTTAGCTGTTAACATTGACATCTGTATACTTCAAAAAAAAAAAAAAAAAAAAAGATCCAGACCCACCCAGGATCATACATTCCCTGAGAGCTGATACATTAAAATAACAAAAGGCCCTTGTAATGATTCTCTGAGATAAAAAGGCAAAAGGAATTCAGGAGTTAAGAATAGTATAAATAGAAGTGGCTGAAGTCCCTGCCTTTTACCCTTCTGGAGGAGAACAGGAATCTTTGGGAACTAGTTCAGGAAGGTAAAGAAATTTTTTTCTTCAAAAGGTATGCCATTTTGTTTTCTTTCTCCTCAGTCTGACTACTCTCAAGTCCAAAGAAGTTGTATGTGGGTGGGCTCCCTTCAACTTTAACATGGAAGTGCTTTCTGTGACTTCAAAAGAAGTAAGTGCTTCCATGTTTTAGTAGGAGTGAATCCAACTTACTACTCCCAAATATAGAATACGCTAACCTCATTCTCTTTTGAAGGGATCCCCTTTGCTTTAACATGGGGGTACCTGCTGTGTGAAACAAAAGTAAGTGCTTCCATGTTTCAGTGGAGGTGTCTCCAAGCCACCACACCTTTTGTTACAAAATTTTTTTGTTATAGTGTTTTAAGGTTACTAAGCTTGTTAGAGGTTAAAGGATTCTAAGTTTTTCCAAGACTGGGCTCCCCACCACTTAAACGTGGATGTACTTGCTTTGAAACTAAAGAAGTAAGTGCTTCCATGTTTTGGTGATGGTAAGTCTTCCTTTTACGTTTTTATTATTTTTTTGTTGGAAAAGGACTTCATTGTATTGACCGTATCTCGTATACTTAAGCTTCATTTTGTGTTTTTAAATCTGTTAAGGGGCCCCCTCTACTTTAACATGGAGGCATTTGCTGTGACATGACAAAAATAAGTGCTTCCATGTTTGAGTGTGGTGGTTCCTACTTAATCAGCAATTGCGTTAACGCCCACACTGCAGTTCTTGGCTACAGACCATTACTGTTGCTAATATGCAACTCTGTTGAATATAAATTGGAATTGCACTTTAGCAATGGTGATGGATTGTTAAGCCAATGACAGAATTTAAGCCACAGACTTACTTTGATAGTACTCTTAATGGTATAACTTCTTCTCCCATTTTATGTCTCTCTTTATGTTTTTTCTTATGTTTCCTTTTTGTTTTCAAGAGAGAGCTATCTTTTAGATCTCCAGTATCCTTTTCCTCTTCAGTAGAGATTTCTATATCTTGAAATAAATAAAAAAGCACTCCGTTAAGACATGGGGCTGTGAAATGGGTGAAACAGAAGCTTAACTTAATCTAATTAAAACCTTATAGTTTTACCCCTATTTTCCTTGGAAGCTTCGGAAGCTTCCTTAATGATGTCTTTCTGAATAATTTTCTTTACTTTTGATCGGGGAGCTAGGGATTCTGCATCTTCAGAGCTGCTTCTCTTCCTCTTCCCTGATCTGACTTCAGGTAAGCTAGATGCTTCAACTCTGTCCCGTTTTTTCTTTTTCTTTGAGGACTGCTTTTGGGGTTCAGCAGACTCAATGTCAGAGCCCTCAGATGTGGGTCTGGATCTTTTCATTTTACTGACGCTGGTGTTGCTTGTGTCCATGTTTTCTTCTTTGGCTTGGACATTGTCTTCCTTTTTCATTCGGCCTTTCTTCTTCTTTTTCTTTTTCTTCTCTTCTGTAAAAGTGCCATCATTAGTTCATCTTACTTCAACTACATCTATTTAAATATTGAAAAATACTCACCCACAACTCTTAAGGCTGGAATGGGCTTATTTTTCACTGTTTTAGGAAATATGCCAGGTTTTCTTGGTGCTTCTTCTGGTGGGTTGTTAAGAAACTGAAATGATTGCGAAAAGTTTTTATATATTTATATATTTTAATACTTGTATTTTCTTTTCTTCTTTTTTTTTTTTTTTTTTTTAGGATCTGGACCTACCTCAATTGCTTTTGCTGCTTGTTCTTTTGTTTCAAATTCCACAAATGCAAATCCCTTTGGATCTCCAGTAGACTTATAATGTGGTATACTTATATAAACAACATTGCCACATTTCCCAAAGACTCTTTCAATCCAGCTGTGATTAACATTTTTAGGAAGTAACTCCTATTATAAATTAAACGCAATATTAGAGTTTTTCACAATGTCAATAAATTTTTAACTTATATTGTTTCTGTGCCAGTTTCTGACTGGGGATCCGGGTTCTTAAGCTTACCACATACACTGTGCGTTCATCCTCATCCTTTGGTCTTTCCCCCAGAGGCTTTTTCCTCCGGATTCTGGTGCCTTCCAAATCAAGCTTTAAAATAGTATATTACATTAATAAAACTAATATTATTTATAATTGTAAACTATAATCATATAATAATCATTACGTTAACATTCTTTATAATTATAAACTATAAATATAAACAGTAGTTATTCTTAATTCTTACCTCTACAACAGCTGAACTTCTCAATGCTCTGGCAATTAACTTCCCATCAGTAGTCAATTTTTTCATTTTGTTAAAAGACACAAGTAGTGATATATCAACATCTAAAGAAAACGAAAAAGTTAATATGTTAGTGTATCAGCAGAATCAATTCAATTTGGTACAATTTAACCTGCCCCTCTGGCTTGGTGGCTCATGCCTGTAATCCTAGTACTTTGGGAGGCCAAGGCTGGTGGATGGGGGAGTTCAAGACCAGCCTGGCCAACATGGTGAAACCCCATCTCTACTAAAAATACAAAAAATTAGCTGGGTGTAGTGGCGCACGCCTGTAATCCCAGCTACTCGAGGCTGAGGTAGGAGAATCGCTTGAACCCAGGAGGCAGAGGTTGCAGTGAGCTGAGATCACTCTAGCCTGGCAGACAGAGTGAGACTCAAATGAACAAAAAAAAAATTGTGTGAGGGTCTAAATGGCATTGCATATTTGGCGACCTAAAATGACACATTTTAGTGTATGTAACTGCAGATTAAGATCTGAACACAAATTATTACTTAGCAATACCCAGACATTCAAAGAGGATGTCTGGATCCCATCCAATTAGAAACAAGCACATGGTTGGCTATTTGAAATTTAGCAACTGGGGATGGTGGCTCAATGCCTCTTATCTCAATAATTTAGATGTGAAGGTAAATCTCTTGAGCTCAGGAGTTCAAGACCAGCCTGGGCAACATGGTGGGACCCCATATCTCTTAAAAACGCCAGAAAAAAAAGCTGGCCTGCTGATGCTTGCCTGTGTTCTCAGCTATTAGGGAGGCTGATGGAGGATCGCTTGGGTGGGGCTGAGGGGGTGGAGGTGGGGGCAGAAGTTGGAGTGAGGGGACATGGAGCCAGTGCATTCTTGCCTAGGGAAAAAAGATAGACCTTGCCACAAAAAATAACATTGAGCTAGGTGAAATGCCTTCTTGTATGAACTAAAGTATAGCACTCTCGAGTTACACATGATGAATGGTTATTGAAGCAATTAAATCCCAAAATACTTATAAGCTTTGATTTGAAACTGCTTATTTAATATAGCCTAAACTCTTAAACCAACAGTCTGTCTTTAGAAGATTGTCATTCACTAAATAAAAATTAGAACAGATTACAAGGAACATACTTGCAGAAACGAATATACACATTATAGAATATACTATTTTAGGCTGGGTGCAGTGGCTCACGCCTGCAATCCCAGCATTTTGGGAAGCTGAGGTGGGCAGATCACGAGGTCAGGAGTTCGAGACCAGTCTGGCCAACACAGTAAAATCCCATCTCTACTGAAAATACAAAAATTAGCTGGGCATGGTGGTGCATGCCTGTAGTCCCACCTACTCGGGAGGCTGAGGCAGGAGAATCACTTGAACCCGGGAGGCAGAGGTTGCAGTGAGCTCAGATCACGCCACTGCACTCCAGCCTGGGCAATAGAGCAAGTCTCCATCTCAAAAAAAAGAATATACTATTTTATAAGTAAATTCAAAGGCAACCACATCTAAAAATTGGTTCCTTTACTGAAGCAAACTTACATCCATCTCTAGATTTTTCTATCTGTTCTCGAAGAAATCTATCCTTGTGAAGATTTGCATCCCCAAACCAGAAGTCCACTTGCTTAGCAATATCTGCAAGCACCTGTTTAACTCGTGACCGTTTCTTTTTTTCAACTTCTTTTTTCTTTTCAGTGCTTTCTTCTTCCATTACCTTTTCCTGATTTCCACTTTCAGTTTCCATTCCTGTGAATTACAAGAAAAAGATGTAAATATTTAAATAACCACAATAGCTAATATAGTTAAATATTTAGATTAGCCTTTAATTGTCTGAGAGAATAATGGACTCACATTTGGCCGTCAGAAGACAAAGAAAATTTATTTTTATATTTAATAAATTAAATTAAAAAAATAATGTACCTCCTATGTTAGGGATCATAGCTTTAGTTTCTTTGTACCTTTTAAAACACAGGGCTAGATTATCCTAGAATAATATAAAAAATTACACCTTTATCTCACTAAGCTGCACTTTTTTTTTTTTTTGAGACGGAGTCTCGCTGTGTCCCCCAGGTTGGAGTGCAGTAGCGTGATCTCAGCTCACTGCAAGCTCCACCTTCTGAGTTCACTCCATTCTCCTGCCTCAGCCTCCTGAGTAGCTGGGACTACAGGCGCCCGCCAACACGCCCGGCTAATTTTTTGTATTTTTAGTAGAAACGGGGTTTCACCGTGTTAGCCAGGATGGTCTCGATCTCCTGACCTCGTAATCCGCCTGTCTCGGCCTCCCAAAGTGCTGGGATTATAGGCGTGAGCCACCGTGCCCGGCCTAAGCTGCACTTTTAAGTCAGTAAGTGAAAAGTGTAAGATTAAGGGACGTGGACACTCTCCGTCCCAACACCCCCCCACCCAGAGAAGTTGTATTCACTTTTTTTTTTTGGAGACAGTTTCCCTCTTGTTGTGCAGGCTGGAGCACAGTGGTGCGAACTTGGCTGACTGCAACCTCCATCTCCAGGGTTCAAGCAATTCTCCTGCCTCAGCCTCCCAAGTAGCTGGGACTATAGGCACATGCCATCATGCCCAGCTAATTTTTGTATTTGTAGTAAGAGACGGGGTTTCACCATGTTGGCCAGGTTTGTCTCGAACTGCTGTCCTGGTGATCCGCCCGCCTCCGCCTCCCAAAGTGCTAGGATTATAGACGTGAGCCGCCGCACCTGGCAATTTTGATTTTTAAAATGTTAATTTCTGCTTTCTAGGGGCAGAATTCAACTGGTAAGTTGTAGAAATCAGCCTCTTCTCTCTTCTCTTTCCCCTTTTCTCTTTTCTTTGAGGCAGTCTTGCTCTGTTGCGCAGGCTGGAGTGCAGTGGCATGATCTCAACTTACTGCAACCTCTGCCTCCTGGGTTCAAGTGATTCTCCCTGCCTCAGCCTCCCTAGTAGCTGGGAATACAGGCACCACTGCCATCACACCCGGCTAATTTTTGTATTTTTAGTAGAGACAGAGTTTCACCATGTTGGCCAGGCTGGTCTCGAACTCCTGACCTCAGGTGATTCGCCAGCCTCAGCCTCCCAAAGTGCTGGGATTATAGGTGTGAGCCACCGCGCCCAGCCATAAATCAGCCTTTTCAAGTGGCCTTCTCATCCCAGTGTTTATTTCTTGGGCAGCTAATTTCTAACCCCCTCCTTCCTCAAGTTACTTTCAGTAACTCTTCCCCTTTGCTCTGTCAGCTCCAGCCATACAGTACTTGCACTTCCTGAAGCTCACCCAGCAATGTCTAACAGGGTCTTTTAAACCTGTTCTCTCTGAAACACATATCCCTAGAGATAACACAGCTTGCTCTCCTAATTCAAGTGTTTATTTAAATGTCACCTCAGTGCAGTCTCCTCCCACAACCATATTTAATAACGCAAATTTCTGGATACATACACAGTAACTCCCCTGCCTTATTTTTGTTCATAGCATTTATCATCTTCTAACATTACTATCACCACTGTGCAATTTATTTCTTTGTTGTTTATCCTTCCTAGATGGTAAGATCAATGAAATCAGAGATTTTTGTTTGTTTTGTTTACTGATATATTGTCAGTCCCTGCCACAGAGTCACTTAAAAATGTGTTGAATAAATTGTGCCTAGATTTTGTTGAATGAATTGAATCATTAGAGGTATAGGAGCAAAGGATTAATATCAGGCCTGGGATAATACAGGCTGCTTGAGAGTAACCTCAGTCTCCTATAATACAGTCTTCTTGGAAACTGGAGAGACTAATGGGGAGTGTTGTACCTGTTTCCCATGTTGCACCTGGTTTGGAGCAGCTATTAGATGGCATGGAGGTCTTATGCCTATGTGACCAGAACAACAGATTGATAGGCAAAAGGGGTTAAAGCTTTTATGTGTCAAAGTGTCCTAAATACACCGTGGTCCTTATCTAGGGAAGGCATACATGCCTGTTGTGGGTAAATGGGAGAAAAAAGTAGTGAATTTGGGTATTTGCTAGATATGGGTAAATGGCTTGGTGGCCTCTGGTGGGACGAAGAAGCTGCATCTACCCTATCTTTTGCCTTGTATCTTTCTTTGGTAAACAGGATTTGCATCTCTTGAGTCTGACTGCTGGTTAGAATCTCCAACTGCTACAGTGATGCTGCTGATAGTAACAGAAATAGATAATGTGTTTCAAAGTGATATCTAGTAAGAGGGTACAAAGCCCTTAATGCATTTCACCTCAAATCTCCAACTAAACATGCATTCTCATCAAACTCAACAGAAGTACATTTTGGCATTTTAGGTTTCAGTAGATCAAACAAGTACCAATTTTGAAATTATACAAGTAATGACATTTAGGTGATGCTAGCTTAAGACATAAAACACAACTATAGGTCAGAATTAATAATAGAAAAACAATGAGGTGTCATTGAGTACCACATAACCATGTTCTTCACCTCATGCTCTTACTTCAACCCATCCTGTCAGGCTTTCCTCCTCACCATTCTAGAGAAACTGCAAACAAGCTCCTCAATGAGCTCCACTGTCTACTTGACCTCTCAGCAGCAAATGCAGTTGGTAACTCCCTCCTTGAAAATATCTTTTCATATAGCTTCCAAACGGGTTTGCTTCCTTTTCAATTTCCTTTTGCAATCTCAGTTTCTCAATTTTCTTTCACCCTACCTCACCTACTGTGCTCTACACCTTTACATGATGCCTAAATTGGACTCAGTCCTGGGCTTCCTTCTCATTTACACACTCATTCTTTCTGAGGATCCTGGCTTTAAGCTCATTGGCTTTATGCTGATGCTTTACAAATCTATCTTCTCTCATTAGCTCCCCATTCCAATATTCAACTGTCCACCTGACACCTCCACTAGTTTATCTAAAGGATATCTCAAAATTAACATGGTGAAAATAGGACTCTCAAGTGCTAACAATCCCCTCCCACCAATTTTCCCTATCTCAGAAACACCAATTACAAAATTGCTGAAAATGCAAAAGCCTTAAAATCATTCTTAATTTCCCTTTTCCTTACACCTCATGGTCAATTCATCAGTATTTCTGTTAGCTCTAACTTTAAAATATATCCCAAATATGAATAATTCTCATTTCCTCCATCACAAGCACCTGGTCCAAGCTACTACTGCGTTGTCTGAACAACTGTAAGAACTTTATTTCTAGTCTGCCTGCTTCTAATCTTCTTCCCTTATAATTGATTCTCCAGATAGAATTATCATTTAAATACGTAAAACAGATCACGCCAATTCCTTACACAAACTCCTCCAAAGGTTTCTTTTTTTTTTTTTTTTTTTTGAGATAGAGTCTCGCTCTGTCGCCCAGGCTGGAGTGCAGTGGCGCGATCTCGGCTCACTGCAAGCTCTGCCTCCCGGGTTCACGCCATTCTCCTGCCTCAGCCTCTCCGAGTAGCTGGGACTACGGACGGCCGCCACCAGGCACAGCTAATTTTTTGTATTTTTAGTAGAGACGGGGTTTCACCGTGGTCTCGATCTCCTGACCTCGTGATCCGCCCGCCTCGGCCTCCCAAAGTGCTGGGATTACAAGCGTGAGCCACCGCGCCCGGCCTTTTTTTTTTTTTTTTTCTTTTTTGAGATGGAGTCTCACTCTGTCACCCAGCCTGGAGTGCAGTGGCATGATCTCGGCTCACTGCAACCTCCCCCTCCAGGGTTCAAGCGATTCTCCTGCCTTAACCTCCCAAGTAGCTGGGACTATAGGCATGTGCCACCATGCCTGGCTAATTTTTTTTTGTATTTTTAGTAGAGACGGGGTTTCGTCATGTTGGCCAGGCTGGTCCTGAACTCCTGACCTCAGGTGATCTGCCCGCCTTGGCCTCCCAAAGTGCTAGGATTACAGGTGTGAGCCACCGTGCCTAGCTCAAAGGTTTCTTATCACACTCAAAATAATGTCCAAAAACCTTACTGTGGTTGACTAGACCCTATATAATCTGGCCTGGGGATCTCTCTAACTTCATCTATCACGATTCTTGCCAACAGGCTCAGTCCAAACATAACCATCATCTTTTCATTCTTTAAACATGCTAAGGCCATTCCCACTTCAGGGCCTTTGCCCTTGCTGCTCCCTTTACCTTCCTTACCATATCTGTATAAATTACTTCCTTGTTCACTTAGGTCTCTGCAAATGTCACTTCTTAGAGAGACTTAGCTCTTTCCGCTCCATCTAAAATATTCCCTCCCTGCTGACCTTAACTCTGTCCACTGCCTCAGTCACTATTTTTTATCCTTGTATCCTGTTGTCACTACCTGGAATTGTAACTTTATTTTTTATTTTTATTTTTTGAGATGGAGTCTGTTGTGCAGGCTGGACTGCAGCGGCACAATCTTGGCTTACTACAACTTCTCCCTCACAGGTTCAAGTGATTCTCCTGCCTCAGCCTCCCAAGTAGCTGGGATTACAGGCAGCTGCCACCACACCCTGCTAATTTTTGTTTTCAGTAGAGACGCGGTTTCATCATTTTGGCCAGGCTGGTCTCAAACTCCTGACCTCAAGTGATCTGCCCATTTGGGCCTCTCAAAGTGCTGAGATTACAGGTGTGAGCTACCATGCCCGGTCTGGAATTTTAATTTTATTGTCTATCTATCCCACCAGAATGTAGACACTATAAAGGCAGGAACTTTAACTTCATCAGTACCTAAGTATTTGTTGAATAAAAAAACAGATTTAAAAGTACCTGTAAAGTGTTAAGCATTTCAAATTCTTTGTAAGGTTGTGGGATGTAAATAAAATACAAATAGGCCAGGTGCAGTGGTTCATGCCTATAATCCCAGCACTTTGGGAGGCCAAGCCAGGTTTATCACTTGAGGTCAGTAGTTCAAGACCAGCCTGGCCAACAAAGTGAAACCCAGTCTCTACTAAAAATAACAAAATTATCTGGGTGTGGTGGCCCATGCCTGTAATCCCAGCTACTCGGGAGGCTGAGGCAGGAGAATCGCTTGAACCCAGGAGGCAGAGGTTGCAGTGATGCGAGATCGTACCACTGCACTCCAGTCTGGGAGACAGACTCAGTCTCCATCTCAAAAACGAACAAACACAAACGTAGTCTATGATTATCACTACAGCAGGCTCCACTGCTAATTTTCTGTCTTGAAAAAACTAAGTTATAAAGGGCAGACTACCTGCTCTCCAATTCATTTCCTTGTCAAAGCCCAACATCTAAGGAATAGTAGACAGAAATGTATAGGCGCAGAAAGTCACATTTTCCCAGAAGCCAGGCTTTCCTTATCATTCTCATCTCTCAGCCCAGAGACCCTCCTTCATTCTTTCTCCTAAGGATTATTTTTGTGGCTTGAAGTATTTAAGTTCAGAATGATTTACCTCCGATTTAAACAGCAAGGAACATAAGATATAATTTAGCTTCTCTATATATTGACTGCAGAAAATCAGGAAGTTACAATACTTTTGTTAGTCTTGATCCTCAAAGTCTGTGCTTCTCAATGTCCTGTGATAACAGGTATGTGTATTGTCACTTCACACATTCCAAATCAAACTCATTGTCTTTCTTATCCACACCTGTTCTTTCTACCATCCTCAACTTATTTAAGGATGCCATATTCCACCAAGTTAACCATTCAAACTACTTATTAGCTGTGTGGATTTTGAGGAAGTTACCCTATCTCTCTGTGGTCTATAAAATATGGATAAAAATCATACCTACATAATAAGGCTGTTAGCATTAGCCAAAATAATGTAAATAAAGCACTTCAAATTGCTAAGATATAGAACACAAGTAACCATTATTCTATCCAATCTCTTGTTAAATCCTATCAGTCTGACTTTTGAAATGGCGCTCATCTCCATCCAGTGTTTTCTAAAACTACTGCTACAACTGTCACTAGAATATGCCAATAGTTTATAAACTGTTCTGTAAGTCATCCATTCTCAACAGGAGCCTATGTATAACCCATCTAAAACACAGACCTGGTTTTGTGATGCTTCTGTCAAAACTTGCAACATTAGAAATTCCTTAGCACCTTCCCATAACATAATATGCAGTTTATGAAAACATTGTTAAAAATAAAAAAAGTAACATTTGGCCAGGCGCGGTGACTCACGCTTGTAATCCCAGCACTTTGGGAGGCCAAGGCAGGGGGATCACGAGGTCAGGAGATGGAGACCGTCCTGGCTAACAAGGTGAGACCCCGTCTCTACTAAAAATACAAAAAAAAAAAAAAAAAGAAAAAAATTAGCCGGGTATGGTAGCAGGCGCCTGTAGTTTCAGCTACTTGGGAGGCTGAGGCAGGAGAACCGTGTCAATCTGGGAGGCGGAGCTTTCAGCGACAGGGCAAGACTCCATCTCAAAAAAAAAAAAGTAACATTTAACTGGTTTTAAATGAAGAATAAAAGTGACTGGGTAACAATACCAGTAACTTTATATACATTTTTGTAAATCCTCACAATCCCACTAGGTAGCAGTTTCTTCCATTTTCTTAATACAAAAACTCAAAAAGGTTTAAGTGACTTGGCCAAAGGTAGCTAAGTTGTCCCAGGTATGTTTGATCCCACATTGTCTAAATTTTGGTAGAACTTCCCGCAATTTATCACCATGGACTCTATGTTCTGACTCAGGAATTCTTAATCTGAAGTCCATGCAACTTTGGCTGGACAAGAATTCTTGTGGGCTCCATTAAATTGTAAATGATACATTTTAAAGATAAGGTAAAATCAAGACTCTTGTACAAATATAAAATGAATACATGGTAAAGATTTAAGCACAGTCACAGGTTGCTTAATGACAATGACACATTCTGAGAAATGCATAGTCAGGTGAGTAAGTACATCATTGAGTATGTAGTTATTCTATGATGTATTCACACAAACTTAGGTACTATCGCCTACTACTCACCTATAATCTTATGGGACCACTGTCATACATGCGGTCTGTCGGGATGTGGTGCTTGACTGTAAATAAGGGAACCAGTTAAGTGTTAAAAACCAGTTCAAAGAAGAATTAAAAAAGCAGGTACACAGGCAATCAGGAACGTTGAAATTAATATTAATAAATACTGCTTAGGACAATAATTAATTGCATCTTTACTGGACAAACCTAATTTCCATGTTGCTGTAGCGAGTTACACGGTTGAAAAATAGTTCAAAGACCACGAAAGACATAGATAACCTGGAAGAGTGAGTTAGACAAGACACCAAGTCATTTGTGTGTGTTTGCTATTTAAAAGTATTTCGTAATTTCTCCTAAGGAAATTATATGCAAAATGTTTGTTTGGAGACGCAGCCTGTCTCAGCGGCCCAGGCTGCAGTGCAGTGGCGCGATCCTGGCTCACTGTAATCTCCGCTTCTCGAGTTCAAGCGATTCTCCCAACCCAGCCTTTTGAGTAGCTGGGACTACAGGCGTGCACCACCACTCCCCGCTAATTTTTGCGTTTTTAGTAGAGACGAGGTTTTGCCATATTGGCCAGGCTGGTCTCGAACTCCTGACCTCAAGTGATCCGCCCGCATCGGCCTCCCAAAGTGTTGGGATTACAGGCGTGAGCCATCGTGCCCAGCCTCGCAAAATGTTTTAATTAGGTACACGCACGTTTTCCTGAGAAGCTAATCCATAACTTTAAGTTTTCAAAAGAAGTGTGCCACAACAGGTTAAGAATCATTGTTCTGGTCACTGCTTACAATTCAAGTCCCTCAACATGTAGTGGCCTGTGTCTTCTGCTTTGTCTGAATCTTCTCGTCTAAATTTCCTTATTAAATTTTCAAGGCCCAGATTAAATGGCATCTTACTCTTTTGAGATCTGCCACCACCCCGTGTCCTATCTAATTAACTGCCTCATTTGTTTTCTCAAGTTTCTTTGCTAACTCACTCTGCACACCATATCTAGCACGTGTTAGTTCCCTTCCGTAACTGGATTTTTTTTTTTTTTTTTTTTT